>NC_089871.1:20023377-20338169 GCF_036373705.1 Amia ocellicauda
TTGTAAAATTGCATTTGTAAGCATATGTATTGCAGTTAAGCACATCTAACTTTACAGAATAAAGATATTGCAAAACCATCCTAATCAAGCATCTCTCAGCTTGATATGCTCCCACACTATACTTAAGGTCATTCTCTATCATAGGTGATGAGTTTTCATGTGTATTTGCAAGTATACATTACAAGTCATCAAACTCTTGAAACCAAGTCAGTTCTGACCTGAAACAAAATGAAATGTTTTAAAATTGCATTTGTAAGCATATGTATTGCAGTTAAGCACATCTAACTTTACAGAATAAGGATATTGCAAAACCATCCAAAACAAGCTTCTCTCAGCTTGATTTGCTCCCACACTATACAAAAGGGCATTATCTATCAGAGGAGAAGAGTTTACAAGTGTATTTGCAAGTATACATTACAATTAATCAAAATCTTGAAACCAAGTCAGTTCTGACCTGAAACAACATGAAATGTTGTAAAATTGCATTTGTAAGCAAATGTATTGCAGTTAAGCACATCTAACTTTACAGAATAAAGATATTGCAAAACCATCCAAAACAAGCTTCTCTCAGCTTGATTTGCTCCCACACTATACAAAAGGGCATTATCTATCAGAGGAGAAGAGTTTACAAGTGTATTTGCAAGTATACATTACAATTCATCAAACTCTTGAAATCAAGTCAGTTCTGACCTGAAACAACATGAAATGCAGTAAAATTGCATTTGTAAGCATATGTATTGCAGTTAAGCACATCTAACTTTACAGAATAAAGATATTGCAAAACCATCCAAAACAAGCTCTCTCAGCTTGATATGCTCCCACACTATACAAAAGAGCATTATCTATCAGAGGAGAAGAGTTTACAAGTGTATTTGCAAGTATACATTACAATTCATCAAACTCTTGAAATCTAGTCAGTTCTGACCTGAAACAACATGAAATGCTGTAAAATTGCATTTGTAAGCATATGTATTGCAGTTAAGCACATCTAACTTTACAGAATAAAGATATTGCAAAACCATCCAAAACAAGCTCTCTCAGCTTGATTTGCACCCACACTATACAAAAGGGCATTATCTATCAGAGGAGAAGAGTTTACAAGTGTATTTGCAAGTATACATTACAATTCATCAAACTCTTGAAACCAAGTCAGTTCTGACCTGAAACAACATGAAATGTTGTAAAATTGCATTTGTAAGCATATGTATTGCAGTTAAGCACATCTAACTTTACAGAATAAAGATATTGCAAAACCGTCCAAAACAAGCTCTCTCAGCTTGATTTGCACCCACACTATACAAAAGGGCATTATCTATCAGAGGAGAAGAGTTTACAAGTGTATTTGCAAGTATACATTACAATTCATCAAACTCTTGAAACCAAGTCAGTTCTGACCTGAAACAACATGAAATGTTGTAAAATTGCATTTGTAAGCATATGTATTGCAGTTAAGCACATCTAACTTTACAGAATAAAGATATTGCAAAACCATCCTAATCAAGCATCTCTCAGCTTGATATGCTCCCACACTATACTTAAGGTCATTCTCTATCATAGGTGATGAGTTTTCATGTGTATTTGCAAGTATACATTACAAGTCATCAAACTCTTGAAACCAAAGTCAGTTCTTACCTGAAACAAAATGAAATGTTGTAAAATTGCATTTGTAAGCATATGTATTGCAGTTAAGCACATCTAACTTTACAGAATAAGGATATTGCAAAACCATCCAAAACAAGCTTCTCTCAGCTTGATTTGCTCCCACACTATACAAAAGGGCATTATCTATCAGAGGAGAAGAGTTTACAAGTGTATTTGCAAGTATACATTACAATTCATCAAACTCTTGAAATCAAGTCTGTTCTGACCTGAAACAACATGAAATGCAGTAAAATTGCATTTGTAAGCATATGTATTGCAGTTAAGCACATCTAACTTTACAGAATAAAGATATTGCAAAACCATCCAAAACAAGCTCTCTCAGCTTGATATGCTCCCACACTATACAAAAGGGCATTATCTATCAGAGGAGAAGAGTTTACAAGTGTATTTGCAAGTATACATTACAATTCATCAAACTCTTGAAATCAAGTCTGTTCTGACCTGAAACAACATGAAATGTTGTAAAATTGCATTTGTAAGCATATGTATTGCAGTTGAGCACATCTAACTTTACAGAATAAAGATATTGCAAAACCATCCAAAACAAGCTTCTCTCAGCTTGATATGCTCCCACACTATACAATAGGGCATTATCTATCATAGGTGTAGAGTTTACAAGTGTATTTGCAAGTAAACATTACAATTCATCAAACTCTTGAAATCAAGTCTGTTCTGACCTGAAACAACATGAAATGTTGTAAAATTGCATTTGTAAGCATATGTATTGCAGTTAAGCACATCTAACTTTACAGAATAAAGATATTGCAAAACCATCCAAATCAAGCATCTCTAAGCTTGATATGCTCCCACACTATACTTAAGGGCATTATCTATCAGAGGAGAAGAGTTTACAAGTGTATTTGCAAGTATACATTACAATTCATCAAACTCTTGAAATCAAGTCAGTTCTGACCTGAAACAAAATGAAATGTTGTAAAATTGCATTTGTAAGCATATGTATTGCAGTTAAGCACATCTAACTTTACAGAATAAAGATATTGCAAAACCATCCAAAACAAGCTTCTCTCAGCTTGATTTGCACCCACACTATACAAAAGGGCATTATCTATCAGAGGAGAAGAGTTTACAAGTGTATTTGCAAGTAAACATTACAATTCATCAAACTCTTGAAATCAAGTCTGTTCTGACCTGAAACAACATGAAATGTTGTAAAATTGCATTTGTAAGCATGTGTATTGCAGTTAAGCACATCTAACTTTACAGAATAAGGATATTGCAAAACCATCCAAAACAAGCTTCTCTCAGCTTGATTTGCACCCACACTATACAAAAAGGCATTATCTATCAGAGGAGAAGAGTTTACAAGTGTATTTGCAAGTATACATTGCAATTCATCAAAATCTTGAAACCAAGTCAGTGCTGACCTGAAACAACATGAAATCTTGTAAAATTGCATTTGTAAGCAAATGTATTGCAATTAAGCACATCTAACTTTACAGAATAAAGATATTGCAAAACCATCCAAAACAAGCTTCTCTCAGCTTGATATGCTCCCACACTATACAAAAGGGCATTATCTATCATAGGTGTAGAGTTCACAAGTGTATTTGCAAGTAAACATTACAATTCATCAAACTCTTGAAATCAAGTCTGTTCTGACCTGAAACAACATGAAATTTTGTAAAATTGCATTTGTAAGCATATGTATTGCAGTTAAGCACATCTAACTTTACAGAATAACGATATTGCAAAACCATCCAAATCAAGCATCTCTCAGCTTGATATGCTCCCACACTATACTTAAGGGCATTCTCTATCATAGGTGATGAGTTTTCATGTGTATTTGCAAGTATACATTACAAGTCATCAAACTCTTGAAACCAAGTCAGTTCTGACCTGAAACAAAATGAAATGTTGTAAAATTGCATTTGTAAGCATATGTATTGCAGTTAAGCACATCTAACATTACGGAATAAGGATATTGCAAAACCATCCAAAACAAGCTTCTCTCAGCTTGATTTGCTCCCACACTAAACAAAAGGGCATTATCTATCAGAGGAGAAGAGTTTACAAGTGTATTTGCAAGTATACATTACAATTCATCAAAATCTTGAAACCAAGTCAGTTCTGACCTGAAACATCATGAAATGTTGTAAAATTGCATTTGTAAGCAAATGTATTGCAGTTAAGCACATCTAACTTTACAGAATAAGGATATTGCAAAACCATCCAAAACAAGCTTCTCTCAGCTTGATATGCTCCCACACTATACAATAGGGCATTATCTATCATAGGTGTAGAGTTTACAAGTGTATTTGCAAGTAAACATTACAATTCATCAAACTCTTGAAATCAAGTCTGTTCTGACCTGAAACAACATGAAATGTTGTAAAATTGCATTTGTAAGCATATGTATTGCAGTTAAGCACATCTAACTTTACAGAATAAAGATATTGCAAAACCATCCAAAACAAGCTCTCTCAGCTTGATTTGCACCCACACTATACAAAAGGGCATTATCTATCAGTGGAGAAGAGTTTACAAGTGTATTTGCAAGTATACATTACAATTCATCAAACTCTTGAAACCAAGTCAGTTCTGACCTGAAACAGCATGAAATGTTGTAAAATTGCATTTGTAAGCATATGTATTGCAGTTAAGCACATCTAACTTTACAGAATAAAGATATTGCAAAACCATCCAAATCAAGCATCTCTCAGCTTGATATGCTCCCACACTATACTTAAGGGCATTCTCTATCATAGGTGATGAGTTTTCATGTGTATTTGCAAGTATACATTACAAGTCATCATACTCTTGAAACCAAGTCAGTTCTGACCTGAAACAACATGAAATGTTGTAAAATTGCATTTGTATGCAAATGTATTGCAGTTAAGCACATCTAACTTTACAGAATAAAGATATTGCAAAACCATCCAAAACAAGCTCCACTCAGCTTGATATGCTCCCACACTATACAAAAGGGCATTATCTATCATAGGTGTAGAGTTTACAAGTGTATTTGCAAGTAAACATTACAATTCATCAAACTCTTGAAATCAAGTCTGTTCTGACCTGAAACAATATGAAATGTTGTAAAATTGCATTTGTAAGCATATGTATTGCAGTTAAGCACATCTAACTTTACAGAATAAAGATATTGCAAAACCATCCAAAACAAGCTCTCTCAGCTTGATATGCTCCCACACTATACAAAAGGGCATTATCTATCAGAGGAGAAGAGTTTACAAGTGTATTTGCAAGTATACATTACAATTCATCAAACTCTTGAAATCAAGTCTGTTCTGACCTGAAACAACATGAAATGTTGTAAAATTGCATTTGTAAGCATATGTATTGCAGTTGAGCACATCTAACTTTACAGAATAAAGATATTGCAAAACCATCCAAAACAAGCTTCTCTCAGCTTGATTTGCACCCACACTATACAAAAGTGCATTATCTATCAGAGGAGAAGAGTTTACAAGTGTATTTGCAAGTAAACATTACAATTCATCAAACTCTTGAAATCAAGTCTGTTCTGACCTGAAACAACATGAAATGTTGTAAAATTGCATTTGTAAGCATGTGTATTGCAGTTAAGCACATCTAACTTTACAGAATAAAGATATTGCAAAACCATCCAAATCAAGCATCTCTCAGCTTGATATGCTCCCACACTATACTTAAGGGCATTCTCTATCATAGGTGATGAGTTTTCATGTGTATTTGCAAGTATACATTACAAGTCATCAAACTCTTGAAACCAAGTCTGTTCTGACCTGAAACAAAATGAAATGTTGTAAAATTGCATTTGTAAGCATATGTATTGCAGTTAAGCACATCTAACTTTACAGAATAAGGATATTGCAAAACCATCCAAAACAAGCTTCTCTCAGCTTGATTTGCTCCCACACTATACAGAAGGGCATTATCTATCAGAGGAGAAGAGTTTACAAGTGTATTTGCAAGTAAACATTACAATTCATCAAACTCTTGAAATCAAGTCTGTTCTGACCTGAAACAACATGAAATGTTGTAAAATTGCATTTGTAAGCATGTGTATTGCAGTTAAGCACATCTAACTTTACAGAATAAAGATATTGCAAAACCATCCAAATCAAGCATCTCTCAGCTTGATATGCTCCCACACTATACTTAAGGGCATTCTCTATCATAGGTGATGAGTTTTCAGGTGTATTTGCAAGTATACATTACAAGTCATCATACTCTTGAAACCAAGTCAGTTCTGACCTGAAACAACATGAAATGCAGTAAAATTGCATTTGTAAGCATATGTATTGCAGTTAAGCACATCTAACTTTACAGAATAAAGATATTGCAAAACCATCCAAAACAAGCTCTCTCAGCTTGATATGCTCCCACACTATACAAAAGAGCATTATCTATCAGAGGAGAAGAGTTTACAAGTGTATTTGCAAGTATACATTACAATTCATCAAACTCTTGAAATCTAGTCAGTTCTGACCTGAAACAACATGAAATGCTGTAAAATTGCATTTGTAAGCATATGTATTGCAGTTAAGCACATCTAACTTTACAGAATAAAGATATTGCAAAACCATCCAAAACAAGCTCTCTCAGCTTGATTTGCACCCACACTATACAAAAGGGCATTATCTATCAGAGGAGAAGAGTTTACAAGTGTATTTGCAAGTATACATTACAATTCATCAAACTCTTGAAACCAAGTCAGTTCTGACCTGAAACAACATGAAATGTTGTAAAATTGCATTTGTAAGCATATGTATTGCAGTTAAGCACATCTAACTTTACAGAATAAAGATATTGCAAAACCGTCCAAAACAAGCTCTCTCAGCTTGATTTGCACCCACACTATACAAAAGGGCATTATCTATCAGAGGAGAAGAGTTTACAAGTGTATTTGCAAGTATACATTACAATTCATCAAACTCTTGAAACCAAGTCAGTTCTGACCTGAAACAACATGAAATGTTGTAAAATTGCATTTGTAAGCATATGTATTGCAGTTAAGCACATCTAACTTTACAGAATAAAGATATTGCAAAACCATCCTAATCAAGCATCTCTCAGCTTGATATGCTCCCACACTATACTTAAGGTCATTCTCTATCATAGGTGATGAGTTTTCATGTGTATTTGCAAGTATACATTACAAGTCATCAAACTCTTGAAACCAAAGTCAGTTCTTACCTGAAACAAAATGAAATGTTGTAAAATTGCATTTGTAAGCATATGTATTGCAGTTAAGCACATCTAACTTTACAGAATAAGGATATTGCAAAACCATCCAAAACAAGCTTCTCTCAGCTTGATTTGCTCCCACACTATACAAAAGGGCATTATCTATCAGAGGAGAAGAGTTTACAAGTGTATTTGCAAGTATACATTACAATTCATCAAACTCTTGAAATCAAGTCTGTTCTGACCTGAAACAACATGAAATGCAGTAAAATTGCATTTGTAAGCATATGTATTGCAGTTAAGCACATCTAACTTTACAGAATAAAGATATTGCAAAACCATCCAAAACAAGCTCTCTCAGCTTGATATGCTCCCACACTATACAAAAGGGCATTATCTATCAGAGGAGAAGAGTTTACAAGTGTATTTGCAAGTATACATTACAATTCATCAAACTCTTGAAATCAAGTCTGTTCTGACCTGAAACAACATGAAATGTTGTAAAATTGCATTTGTAAGCATATGTATTGCAGTTGAGCACATCTAACTTTACAGAATAAAGATATTGCAAAACCATCCAAAACAAGCTTCTCTCAGCTTGATATGCTCCCACACTATACAATAGGGCATTATCTATCATAGGTGTAGAGTTTACAAGTGTATTTGCAAGTAAACATTACAATTCATCAAACTCTTGAAATCAAGTCTGTTCTGACCTGAAACAACATGAAATGTTGTAAAATTGCATTTGTAAGCATTTGTATTGCAGTTAAGCACATCTAACTTTACAGAATAAAGATATTGCAAAACCATCCAAATCAAGCATTTCTCAGCTTGATATGCTCCCACACTATACTTAAGGGCATTATCTATCAGAGGAGAAGAGTTTACAAGTGTATTTGCAAGTATACATTGCAATTCATCAAAATCTTGAAACCAAGTCAGTGCTGACCTGAAACAACATGAAATGTTGTAAAATTGCATTTGTAAGCAAATGTATTGCAATTAAGCACATCTAACTTTACAGAATAAAGATATTGCAAAACCATCCAAAACAAGCTTCTCTCAGCTTGATTTGCTCCCACACTATACAAAAGGGCATTATCTATCATAGGTGTAGAGTTCACAAGTGTATTTGCAAGTAAACATTACAATTCATCAAACTCTTGAAATCAAGTCTGTTCTGACCTGAAACAACATGAAATTTTGTAAAATTGCATTTGTAAGCATATGTATTGCAGTTAAGCACATCTAACTTTACAGAATAACGATATTGCAAAACCATCCAAATCAAGCATCTCTCAGCTTGATATGCTCCCACACTATACTTAAGGGCATTCTCTATCATAGGTGATGAGTTTTCATGTGTATTTGCAAGTATACATTACAAGTCATCAAACTCTTGAAACCAAGTCAGTTCTGACCTGAAACAAAATGAAATGTTGTAAAATTGCATTTGTAAGCATATGTATTGCAGTTAAGCACATCTAACATTACGGAATAAGGATATTGCAAAACCATCCAAAACAAGCTTCTCTCAGCTTGATTTGCTCCCACACTAAACAAAAGGGCATTATCTATCAGAGGAGAAGAGTTTACAAGTGTATTTGCAAGTATACATTACAATTCATCAAACTCTTGAAATCAAGTCTGTTCTGACCTGAAACAACATGAAATGTTGTAAAATTGCATTTGTAAGCAAATGTATTGCAGTTAAGCACATCTAACTTTACAGAATAAGGATATTGCAAAACCATCCAAAACAAGCTTCTCTCAGCTTGATATGCTCCCACACTATACAATAGGGCATTATCTATCAGTGGAGAAGAGTTTACAAGTGTATTTGCAAGTATACATTACAATTCATCAAACTCTTGAAACCAAGTCAGTTCTGACCTGAAACAGCATGAAATGTTGTAAAATTGCATTTGTAAGCATATGTATTGCAGTTAAGCACATCTAACTTTACAGAATAAAGATATTGCAAAACCATCCAAATCAAGCATCTCTCAGCTTGATATGCTCCCACACTATACTTAAGGGCATTCTCTATCATAGGTGATGAGTTTTCATGTGTATTTGCAAGTATACATTACAAGTCATCATACTCTTGAAACCAAGTCAGTTCTGACCTGAAACAACATGAAATGTTGTAAAATTGCATTTGTATGCAAATGTATTGCAGTTAAGCACATCTAACTTTACAGAATAAAGATATTGCAAAACCATCCAAAACAAGCTCCACTCAGCTTGATATGCTCCCACACTATACAAAAGGGCATTATCTATCATAGGTGTAGAGTTTACAAGTGTATTTGCAAGTAAACATTACAATTCATCAAACTCTTGAAATCAAGTCTGTTCTGACCTGAAACAATATGAAATGTTGTAAAATTGCATTTGTAAGCATATGTATTGCAGTTAAGCACATCTAACTTTACAGAATAAAGATATTGCAAAACCATCCAAAACAAGCTCTCTCAGCTTGATATGCTCCCACACTATACAAAAGGGCATTATCTATCAGAGGAGAAGAGTTTACAAGTGTATTTGCAAGTATACATTACAATTCATCAAACTCTTGAAATCAAGTCTGTTCTGACCTGAAACAACATGAAATGTTGTAAAATTGCATTTGTAAGCATATGTATTGCAGTTGAGCACATCTAACTTTACAGAATAAAGATATTGCAAAACCATCCAAAACAAGCTTCTCTCAGCTTGATTTGCACCCACACTATACAAAAGGGCATTATCTATCAGAGGAGAAGAGTTTACAAGTGTATTTGCAAGTAAACATTACAATTCATCAAACTCTTGAAATCAAGTCTGTTCTGACCTGAAACAACATGAAATGTTGTAAAATTGCATTTGTAAGCATGTGTATTGCAGTTAAGCACATCTAACTTTACAGAATAAAGATATTGCAAAACCATCCAAATCAAGCATCTCTCAGCTTGATATGCTCCCACACTATACTTAAGGGCATTCTCTATCATAGGTGATGAGTTTTCATGTGTATTTGCAAGTATACATTACAAGTCATCAAACTCTTGAAACCAAGTCTGTTCTGACCTGAAACAAAATGAAATGTTGTAAAATTGCATTTGTAAGCATATGTATTGCAGTTAAGCACATCTAACTTTACAGAATAAGGATATTGCAAAACCATCCAAAACAAGCTTCTCTCAGCTTGATTTGCTCCCACACTATACAGAAGGGCATTATCTATCAGAGGAGAAGAGTTTACAAGTGTATTTGCAAGTAAACATTACAATTCATCAAACTCTTGAAATCAAGTCTGTTCTGACCTGAAACAACATGAAATGTTGTAAAATTGCATTTGTAAGCATGTGTATTGCAGTTAAGCACATCTAACTTTACAGAATAAAGATATTGCAAAACCATCCAAATCAAGCATCTCTCAGCTTGATATGCTCCCACACTATACTTAAGGGCATTCTCTATCATAGGTGATGAGTTTTCAGGTGTATTTGCAAGTATACATTACAAGTCATCATACTCTTGAAACCAAGTCAGTTCTGACCTGAAACAACATGAAATGTTGTAAAATTGCATTTGTATGCAAATGTATTGCAGTTAAGCACATCTAACTTTAAAGAATAAAGATATTGCAAAACCATCCAAAACAAGCTCCACTCAGCTTGATATGCTCCCACACTATACAAAAGGGCATTATCTATCATAGGTGTAGAGTTTACAAGTGTATTTGCAAGTAAACATTACAATTCATCAAACTCTTGAAATCAAGTCTGTTCTGACCTGAAACAATATGAAATGTTGTAAAATTGCATTTGTAAGCATATGTATTGCAGTTAAGCACATCTAACTTTACAGAATAAAGATATTGCAAAACCATCCAAAACAAGCTTCTCTCAGCTTGATTTGCACCCACACTATACAAAAGGGCATTATCTATCAGAGGAGAAGAGTTTACAAGTGTATTTGCAAGTAAACATTACAATTCATCAAACTCTTGAAATCAAGTCTGTTCTGACCTGAAACAACATGAAATGTTGTAAAATTGCATTTGTAAGCATGTGTATTGCAGTTAAGCACATCTAACTTTACAGAATAAAGATATTGCAAAACCATCCAAATCAAGCATCTCTCAGCTTGATATGCTCCCACACTATACTTAAGGGCATTCTCCATCATAGGTGATGAGTTTTCATGTGTATTTGCAAGTATACATTACAAGTCATCAAACTCTTGAAACCAAGTCAGTTCTGACCTGAAACAAAATGAAATGTTGTAAAATTGCATTTGTAAGCATATGTATTGCAGTTAAGCACATCTAACTTTACAGAATAAGGATATTGCAAAACCATCCAAAACAAGCTTCTCTCAGCTTGATTTGCACCCACACTTTACAAAGGGGCATTATCTATCAGAGGAGAAGAGTTTACAAGTGTATTTGCAAGTATACATTACAATTAATCAAAATCTTGAAACCAAGTCAGTTCTGACCTGAAACAACATGAAATGTTGTAAAATTGCATTTGTAAGCAAATGTATTGCAATTAAGCACATCTAACTTTACAGAATAAAGATATTGCAAAACCATCCAAAACAAGCTTCTCTCAGCTTGATATGCTCCCACACTATACAAAAGGGCATTATCTATCATAGGTGTAGAGTTTACAAGTGTATTTGCAAGTAAACATAACAATTCATCAAACTCTTGAAACCAAGTCAGTTCTGACCTGAAACAACATGAAATGTTGTAAAATTGCATTTGTAAGCATATGTATTGCAGTTAAGCACATCTAACTTTACAGAATAAGGATATTGCAAAACCATCCAAAACAAGCTTCTCTCAGCTTGATTTGCTCCCACACTATACAAAAGGGCATTATCTATCAGAGGAGAAGAGTTTACAAGTGTATTTGCAAGTATACATTACAATTCATCAAATTCTTGTAATCAAGTCAGTTCTGACCTGAAACAACATGAAATGCTGTAAAATTGCATTTGTAAGCATATGTATTGCAGTTAAGCACATCTAACTTTACAGAATAAAGATATTGCAAAACCATCCAAAACAAGCTCTCTCAGCTTGATTTGCACCCACACTATACAAAAGGGCATTATCTATCAGAGGAGAAGAGTTTACAAGTGTATTTGCAAGTATACATTACAATTCATCAAACTCTTGAAACCAAGTCAGTTCTGACCTGAAACAGCATGAAATGTTGTAAAATTGCATTTGTAAGCATATGTATTGCAGTTAAGCATATCTAACTTTACAGAATAAAGATATTGCAAAACCATCCAAATCAAGCATCTCTCAGCTTGATATGCTCCCACACTATACTTAAGGTCATTCTCTATCATAGGTGATGAGTTTTCATGTGTATTTGCAAGTATACATTACAAGTCATCAAACTCTTGAAACCAAGTCAGTTCTGACCTGAAACAAAATGAAATGTTGTAAAATTGCATTTGTAAGCATATGTATTGCAGTTAAGCACATCTAACTTTACAGAATAAGGATATTGCAAAACCATCCAAAACAAGCTTCTCTCAGCTTGATTTGCTCCCACACTATACAAAAGGGCATTATCTATCAGAGGAGAAGAGTTTACAAGTGTATTTGCAAGTATACATTACAATTCATCAAACTCTTGAAATCAAGTCAGTTCTGACCTGAAACAACATGAAATGCAGTAAAATTGCATTTGTAAGCATATGTATTGCAGTTAAGCACATCTAACTTTACAGAATAAAGATATTGCAAAACCATCCAAATCAAGCATCTCTCAGCTTGATATGCTCCCACACTATACAAAAGGGCATTATCTATCAGAGGAGAAGAGTTTACAAGTGTATTTGCAAGTATACATTACAATTCATCAAACTCATGAAATCAAGTCAGTTCTGACCTGAAACAACATGAAATGCTGTAAAATTGCATTTGTAAGCATATGTATTGCAGTTAAGCACATCTAACTTTACAGAATAAAGATATTGCAAAACCATCCAAATCAAGCATCTCTCAGCTTCATATGCTCCCACACTATACTTAAGGTCATTCTCTATCATAAGTGATTAGTTTTCATGTGTATTTGCAAGTATACATTACAAGTCATCAAACTCTTGAAACCAAGTCAGTTCTTACCTGAAACAAAATGAAATGTTGTAAAATTGCATTTGTAAGCATATGTATTGCAGTTAAGCACATCTAACTTTACAGAATAAGGATATTGCAAAACCATCCAAAACAAGCTTCTCTCAGCTTGATTTGCTCCCACACTATACAAAAGGGCATTATCTATCAGAGGAGATGAGTTTACAAGTGTATTTGCAAGTATACATTACAATTCATCAAAATCTTGAAACCAAGTCAGTTCTGTCCTGAAACAACATGAAATGTTGTAAAATTGCATTTGTAAGCAAATGTATTGCAATTAAGCACATCTAACTTTACAGAATAAAGATATTGCAAAACCATCCAAAACAAGCTTCTCTCAGCTTAATATGCTCCCACACTATACAAAAGGGCATTATCTATCATAGGTGTAGAGTTTACAAGTGTATTTGCAAGTAAACATTACAATTCATCAAACTCTTGAAACCAAGTCAGTTCTGACCTGAAACAACATGAAATGTTGTAAAATTGCATTTGTAAGCATATGTATTGCAGTTAAGCATATCTAACTTTACAGAATAAAGATATTGCAAAACCATCCAAATCAAGCATCTCTCAGTTTGATATGCTCCCACACTATACTTAAGGTCATTCTCTATCATAGGTGATGAGTTTTCATGTGTATTTGCAAGTATACATTACAAGTCATCAAACTCTTGAAACCAAGTCAGTTCTGACCTGAAACAAAATGAAATGTTGTAAAATTGCATTTGTAAGCATATGTATTGCAGTTAAGCACATCTAACTTTACAGAATAAGGATATTGCAAAACCATCCAAAACAAGCTTCTCTCAGCTTGATTTGCTCCCACACTATACAAAAGGGCATTATCTATCAGAGGAGAAGAGTTTACAAGTGTATTTGCAAGTATACATTACAATTCATCAAACTCTTGAAATCAAGTCAGTTCTGACCTGAAACAACATGAAATGCAGTAAAATTGCATTTGTAAGCATATGTATTGCAGTTAAGCACATCTAACTTTACAGAATAAAGATATTGCAAAACCATCCAAATCAAGCATCTCTCAGCTTGATATGCTCCCACACTATACAAAAGGGCATTATCTATCAGAGGAGAAGAGTTTACAAGTGTATTTGCAAGTATACATTACAATTCATCAAACTCATGAAATCAAGTCAGTTCTGACCTGAAACAACATGAAATGCTGTAAAACTGCATTTGTAAGCATATGTATTGCAGTTAAGCACATCTAACTTTACAGAATAAAGATATTGCAAAACCATCCAAATCAAGCATCTCTCAGCTTGATATGCTCCCACACTATACTTAAGGTCATTCTCTATCATAAGTGATGAGTTTTCATGTGTATTTGCAAGTATACATTACAAGTCATCAAACTCATGAAATCAAGTCAGTTCTGACCTGAAACAACATGAAATGCTGTAAAATTGCATTTGTAAGCATATGTATTGCAGTTAAGCACATCTAACTTTACAGAATAAAGATATTGCAAAACCATCCAAAACAAGCTCTCTCAGCTTGATATGCTCCCACACTATACAAAAGGGCATTATCTATCAGAGGAGAAGAGTTTACAAGTGTATTTGCAAGTATACATTACAATTCATCAAACTCTTGAAATCTAGTCAGTTCTGACCTGAAACAACATGAAATGCTGTAAAATTGCATTTGTAAGCATATGTATTGCAGTTAAGCACATCTAACTTTACAGAATAAAGATATTGCAAAACCATCCAAAACAAGCTCTGTCAGCTTGATTTGCACCCACACTATACAAAAGGGCATTATCTATCAGAGGAGAAGAGTTTACAAGTGTATTTGCAAGTATACATTACAATTCATCAAACTCTTGAAACCAAGTCAGTTCTGACCTGAAACAACATGAAATGTTGTAAAATTGCATTTGTAAGCATATGTATTGCAGTTAAGCACATCTAACTTTACAGAATAAAGATATTGCAAAACCATCCAAATCAAGCATCTCTCAGCTTGATATGCTCCCACACTAAACTTAAGGTCATTCTCTATCATAGGTGATGAGTTTTCATGTGTATTTGCAAGTATACATTACAAGTCATCAAACTCTTGAAACCAAGTCAGTTCTGACCTGAAACAACATGAAATGCAGTAAAATTGCATTTGTAAGCATATGTATTGCAGTTAAGCACATCTAACTTTACAGAATATAGATATTGCAAAACCATCCAAAACAAGCTCTCTCAGCTTGATATGCTCCCACACTATACAAAAGGGCATTATCTATCAGAGGAGAAGAGTTTACAAGTGTATTTGCAAGTAAACATTACAATTCATCAAACTCTTGAAATCAAGTCAGTTCTGACCTGAAACAACATGAAATGCTGTAAAATTGCATTTGTAAGCATATGTATTGCAGTTAAGCACATCTAACTTTACAGAATAAAGATATTGCAAACCATCCAAATCAAGCATCTCTCAGCTTGATATGCTCCCACACTATACTTAAGGTCATTCTCTATCATAGGTGATGAGTTTTCATGTGTATTTGCAAGTATACATTACAAGTCATCAAACTCTTGAAACCAAGTCAGTTCTGACCTGAAACAAAATGAAATGTTGTAAAATTGCATTTGTAAGCATATGTATTGCAGTTAAGCACATCTAACTTTACAGAATAAGGATATTGCAAAACCATCCAAAACAAGCTTCTCTCAGCTTGATTTGCTCCCACACTATACAAAAGGGCATTATCTATCAGAGGAGAAGAGTTTACAAGTGTATTTGCAAGTATACATTACAATTCATCAAACTCTTGAAATCAAGTCAGTTCTGACCTGAAACAACATGAAATGCAGTAAAATTGCATTTGTAAGCATATGTATTGCAGTTAAGCACATCTAACTTTACAGAATAAAGATATTGCAAAACCATCCAAAACAAGCTCTCTCAGCTTGATATTCTCCCACACTATACAAAAGGGCATTATCTATCAGAGGAGAAGAGTTTACAAGTGTATTTGCAAGTATACATTACAATTCATCAAACTCTTGAAATCAAGTCAGTTCTGACCTGAAACAACATGAAATGCAGTAAAATTGCATTTGTAAGCATATGTATTGCAGTTAAGCACATCTAACTTTACAGAATAAAGATATTGCAAAACCATCCAAAACAAGCTCTCTCAGCTTGATATGCTCCCACACTATACAAAAGGGCATTATCTATCAGAGGAGAAGAGTTTACAAGTGTATTTGCAAAGTATACATTACAATTCATCAAACTCTTGAAATCTAGTCAGTTCTGACCTGAAACAACATGAAATGCTGTAAAATTGCATTTGTAAGCATATGTATTGCAGTTAAGCACATCTAACTTTATAGAATAAAGATATTGCAAAACCATCCAAAACAAGCTCTCTCAGCTTAATTTGCACCCACACTATACAAAAGGGCATTATCTATCAGAGGAGAAGAGTTTACAAGTGTATTTGCAAGTATACATTACAATTCATCAAACTCTTGAAACCAAGTCAGTTCTGACCTGAAACAACATGAAATGTTGTAAAATTGCATTTGTAAGCATATGTATTGCAGTTAAGCACATCTAACTTTACAGAATAAAGATATTGCAAAACCATCCAAATCAAGCATCTCTCAGCTTGATATGCTCCCACACTATAATAAAGGTCATTCTCTATCATAGGTGATGAGTTTTCATGTGTATTTGCAAGTATACATTACAAGTCATCAAACTCTTGAAACCAAGTCAGTTCTTACCTGAAACAAAATGAAATGTTGTAAAATTGCATTTGTAAGCATATGTATTGCAGTTAAGCACATCTAGCTTTACAGAATGAGGATATTGCAAAACCATCCAAAACAAGCTTCTCTCAGCTTGATTTGCTCCCACACTATACAAAAGGGCATTATCTATCAGAGGAGAAGAGTTTACAAGTGTATTTGCAAGTATACATTACAATTCATCAAACTCTTGAAATCAAGTCAGTTCTGACCTGAAACAACATGAAATGCAGTAAAATTGCATTTGTAAGCATATGTATTGCAGTTAAGCACATCTAACTTTACAGAATAAAGATATTGCAAAACCATCCAAAACAAGCTCTCTCAGCTTGATATGCTCCCACACTATACAAAAGGGCATTATCTATCAGAGGAGAAGAGTTTACAAGTGTATTTGCAAGTATACATTACAAGTCATCAAACTCTTGAAACCAAGTCAGTTCTGACCTGAAACAAAATGAAATGTTGTAAAATTGCATTTGTAAGCATATGTATTGCAGTTAAGCACATCTAACATTACAGAATAAGGATATTGCAAAACCATCCAAAACAAGCTTCTCTCAGCTTGATTTGCTCCCACACTATACAAAAGGGCATTATCTATCAGAGGAGAAGAGTTTACAAGTGTATTTGCAAGTATACATTACAATTCATCAAAATCTTGAAACCAAGTCAGTTCTGACCTGAAACAACATGAAATGTTGTAAAATTGCATTTGTAAGCAAATGTATTGCAGTTAAGCACATCTAACTTTACAGAATAAAGATATTGCAAAACCATCCAAAACAAGCTTCTCTCAGCTTGATTTGCTCCCACACTATACAAAAGGGCATTATCTATCAGAGGAGAAGAGTTTACAAGTGTATTTGCAAGTATACATTACAATTCATCAAACTCTTGAAATCAAGTCAGTTCTGACCTGAAACAACATGAAATGCAGTAAAATTGCATTTGTAAGCATATGTATTGCAGTTAAGCACATCTAACTTTACAGAATAAAGATATTGCAAAACCGTCCAAAACAAGCTCTCTCAGCTTGATATGCTCCCACACTATACAAAAGGGCATTATCTATCAGAGGAGAAGAGTTTACAAGTGTATTTGCAAGTATACATTACAATTCATCAAACTCTTGAAATCAAGTCAGTTCTGACCTGAAACAACATGAAATGCTGTAAAATTGCATTTGTAAGCATATGTATTGCAGTTAAGCACATCTAACTTTACAGAATAAAGATATTGCAAAACCATCCAAAACAAGCTCTCTCAGCTTGATATGCTCCCACACTATACAAAAGGGCATTATCTATCAGAGGAGAAGAGTTTACAAGTGTATTTGCAAGTATACATTACAATTCATCAAACTCTTGAAATCAAGTCTGTTCTGACCTGAAACAACATGAAATGCAGTAAAATTGCATTTGTAAGCATATGTATTGCAGTTAAGCACATCTAACTTTACAGAATAAAGATATTGCAAAACCATCCAAAACAAGCTCTCTCAGCTTGATATGCTCCCACACTATACAAAAGGGCATTATCTATCAGAGGAGAAGAGTTTACAAGTGTATTTGCAAGTATACATTACAATTCATCAAACTCTTGAAATCTAGTCAGCTCTGACCTGAAACAACATGAAATGCTGTAAAATTGCATTTGTAAGCATATGTATTGCAGTTAAGCACATCTAACTTTACAGAATAAAGATATTGCAAAACCATCCAAAACAAGCTCTCTCAGCTTGATTTGCACCCACACTATACAAAAGGGCATTATCTATCAGAGGAGAAGAGTTTACAAGTGTATTTGCAAGTATACATTACAATTCATCAAACTCTTGAAACCAAGTCAGTTCTGACCTGAAACAACATGAAATGTTGTAAAATTGCATTTGTAAGCATATGTATTGCAGTTAAGCACATCTAACTTTACAGAATAAAGATATTGCAAAACCATCCAAATCAAGCATCTCTCAGCTTGATATGCTCCCACACTATAATAAAGGTCATTCTCTATCATAGGTGATGAGTTTTCATGTGTATTTGCAAGTATACATTACAAGTCATCAAACTCTTGAAACCAAGTCAGATCTTACCTGAAACAAAATGAAATGTTGTAAAATTGCATTTGTAAGCATATGTATTGCAGTTAAGCACATCTAACTTTACAGAATGAGGATATTGCAAAACCATCCAAAACAAGCTTCTCTCAGCTTGATTTGCTCCCACACTATACAAAAGGGCATTATCTATCAGAGGAGAAGAGTTTACAAGTGTATTTGCAAGTATACATTACAATTCATCAAACTCTTGAAATCAAGTCAGTTCTGACCTGAAACAACATGAAATGCAGTAAAATTGCATTTGTAAGCATATGTATTGCAGTTAAGCACATCTAACTTTACAGAATATAGATATTGCAAAACCATCCAAAACAAGCTCTCTCAGCTTGATATGCTCCCACACTATACAAAAGGGCATTATCTATCAGAGGAGAAGAGTTTACAAGTGTATTTGCAAGTAAACATTACAAGTCATCAAACTCTTGAAACCAAGTCAGTTCTGACCTGAAACAAAATGAAATGTTGTAAAATTGCATTTGTAAGCATATGTATTGCAGTTAAGCACATCTAACATTACAGAATAAGGATATTGCAAAACCATCCAAAACAAGCTTCTCTCAGCTTGATTTGCTCCCACACTATACAAAAGGGCATTATCTATCAGAGGAGAAGAGTTTACAAGTGTATTTGCAAGTATACATTACAATTCATCAAAATCTTGAAACCAAGTCAGTTCTGACCTGAAACAACATGAAATGTTGTAAAATTGCATTTGTAAGCAAATGTATTGCAGTTAAGCACATCTAACTTTACAGAATAAAGATATTGCAAAACCATCCAAAACAAGCTTCTCTCAGCTTGATTTGCTCCCACACTATACAAAAGGGCATTATCTATCAGAGGAGAAGAGTTTACAAGTGTATTTGCAAGTATACATTACAATTCATCAAACTCTTGAAATCAAGTCAGTTCTGACCTGAAACAACATGAAATGCAGTAAAATTGCATTTGTAAGCATATGTATTGCAGTTAAGCACATCTAACTTTATAGAATAAAGATATTGCAAAACCATCCAAAACAAGCTCTCTCAGCTTAATTTGCACCCACACTATACAAAAGGGCATTATCTATCAGAGGAGAAGAGTTTACAAGTGTATTTGCAAGTATACATTACAATTCATCAAACTCTTGAAACCAAGTCAGTTCTGACCTGAAACAACATGAAATGTTGTAAAATTGCATTTGTAAGCATATGTATTGCAGTTAAGCACATCTAACTTTACAGAATAAAGATATTGCAAAACCATCCAAATCAAGCATCTCTCAGCTTGATATGCTCCCACACTATAATAAAGGTCATTCTCTATCATAGGTGATGAGTTTTCATGTGTATTTGCAAGTATACATTACAAGTCATCAAACTCTTGAAACCAAGTCAGTTCTTACCTGAAACAAAATGAAATGTTGTAAAATTGCATTTGTAAGCATATGTATTGCAGTTAAGCACATCTAACTTTACAGAATGAGGATATTGCAAAACCATCCAAAACAAGCTTCTCTCAGCTTGATTTGCTCCCACACTATACAAAAGGGCATTATCTATCAGAGGAGAAGAGTTTACAAGTGTATTTGCAAGTATACATTACAATTCATCAAACTCTTGAAATCAAGTCAGTTCTGACCTGAAACAACATGAAATGCAGTAAAATTGCATTTGTAAGCATATGTATTGCAGTTAAGCACATCTAACTTTACAGAATAAAGATATTGCAAAACCATCCAAAACAAGCTCTCTCAGCTTGATATGCTCCCACACTATACAAAAGGGCATTATCTATCAGAGGAGAAGAGTTTACAAGTGTATTTGCAAGTATACATTACAAGTCATCAAACTCTTGAAACCAAGTCAGTTCTGACCTGAAACAAAATGAAATGTTGTAAAATTGCATTTGTAAGCATATGTATTGCAGTTAAGCACATCTAACATTACAGAATAAGGATATTGCAAAACCATCCAAAACAAGCTTCTCTCAGCTTGATTTGCTCCCACACTATACAAAAGGGCATTATCTATCAGAGGAGAAGAGTTTACAAGTGTATTTGCAAGTATACATTACAATTCATCAAACTCTTGAAATCAAGTCAGTTCTGACCTGAAACAACATGAAATGCTGTAAAATTGCATTTGTAAGCATATGTATTGCAGTTAAGCACATCTAACTTTACAGAATAAAGATATTGCAAAACAATCCAAAACAAGCTCTCTCAGCTTGATATGCTCCCACACTATACAAAAGGGCATTATCTATCAGAGGAGAAGAGTTTACAAGTGTATTTGCAAGTATACATTACAATTCATCAAACTCTTGAAATCAAGTCTGTTCTGACCTGAAACAACATGAAATGCAGTAAAATTGCATTTGTAAGCATATGTATTGCAGTTAAGCACATCTAACTTTACAGAATAAAGATATTGCAAAACCATCCAAAACAAGCTCTCTCAGCTTGATATGCTCCCACACTATACAAAAGGGCATTATCTATCAGAGGAGAAGAGTTTACAAGTGTATTTGCAAGTATACATTACAATTCATCAAACTCTTGAAATCTAGTCAGCTCTGACCTGAAACAACATGAAATGCTGTAAAATTGCATTTGTAAGCATATGTATTGCAGTTAAGCACATCTAACTTTACAGAATAAAGATATTGCAAAACCATCCAAAACAAGCTCTCTCAGCTTGATTTGCACCCACACTATACAAAAGGGCATTATCTATCAGAGGAGAAGAGTTTACAAGTGTATTTGCAAGTATACATTACAATTCATCAAACTCTTGAAACTAAGTCAGTTCTGACCTGAAACAACATGAAATGTTGTAAAATTGCATTTGTAAGCATATGTATTGCAGTTAAGCACATCTAACTTTACAGAATAAAGATATTGCAAAACCATCCAAATCAAGCATCTCTCAGCTTGATATGCTCCCACACTATAATAAAGGTCATTCTCTATCATAGGTGATGAGTTTTCATGTGTATTTGCAAGTATACATTACAAGTCATCAAACTCTTGAAACCAAGTCAGTTCTTACCTGAAACAAAATGAAATGTTGTAAAATTGCATTTGTAAGCATATGTATTGCAGTTAAGCACATCTAACTTTACAGAATGAGGATATTGCAAAACCATCCAAAACAAGCTTCTCTCAGCTTGATTTGCTCCCACACTATACAAAAGGGCATTATCTATCAGAGGAGAAGAGTTTACAAGTGTATTTGCAAGTATACATTACAATTCATCAAACTCTTGAAATCAAGTCAGTTCTGACCTGAAACAACATGAAATGCAGTAAAATTGCATTTGTAAGCATATGTATTGCAGTTAAGCACATCTAACTTTACAGAATATAGATATTGCAAAACCATCCAAAACAAGCTCTCTCAGCTTGATATGCTCCCACACTATACAAAAGGGCATTATCTATCAGAGGAGAAGAGTTTACAAGTGTATTTGCAAGTAAACATTACAAGTCATCAAACTCTTGAAACCAAGTCAGTTCTGACCTGAAACAAAATGAAATGTTGTAAAATTGCATTTGTAAGCATATGTATTGCAGTTAAGCACATCTAACATTACAGAATAAGGATATTGCAAAACCATCCAAAACAAGCTTCTCTCAGCTTGATTTGCTCCCACACTATACAAAAGGGCATTATCTATCAGAGGAGAAGAGTTTACAAGTGTATTTGCAAGTATACATTACAATTCATCAAAATCTTGAAACCAAGTCAGTTCTGACCTGAAACAACATGAAATGTTGTAAAATTGCATTTGTAAGCAAATGTATTGCAGTTAAGCACATCTAACTTTACAGAATAAAGATATTGCAAAACCATCCAAAACAAGCTTCTCTCAGCTTGATTTGCTCCCACACTATACAAAAGGGCATTATCTATCAGAGGAGAAGAGTTTACAAGTGTATTTGCAAGTATACATTACAATTCATCAAACTCTTGAAATCAAGTCAGTTCTGACCTGAAACAACATGAAATGCAGTAAAATTGCATTTGTAAGCATATGTATTGCAGTTAAGCACATCTAACTTTACAGAATATAGATATTGCAAAACCATCCAAAACAAGCTCTCTCAGCTTGATATGCTCCCACACTATACAAAAGGGCATTATCTATCAGAGGAGAAGAGTTTACAAGTGTATTTGCAAGTAAACATTACAATTCATCAAACTCTTGAAATCAAGTCAGTTCTGACCTGAAACAACATGAAATGCTGTAAAATTGCATTTGTAAGCATATGTATTGCAGTTAAGCACATCTAACTTTACAGAATAAAGATATTGCAAAACCATCCAAATCAAGCATCTCTCAGCTTGATATGCTCCCACACTATACTTAAGGTCATTCTCTATCATAGGTGATGAGTTTTCATGTGTATTTGCAAGTATACATTACAAGTCATCAAACTCTTGAAACCAAGTCAGTTCTGACCTGAAACAAAATGAAATGTTGTAAAATTGCATTTGTAAGCATATGTATTGCAGTTAAGCACATCTAACTTTACAGAATAAGGATATTGCAAAACCATCCAAAACAAGCTCTCTCAGCTTGATATTCTCCCACACTATACAAAAGGGCATTATCTATCAGAGGAGAAGAGTTTACAAGTGTATTTGCAAGTATACATTACAATTCATCAAACTCTTGAAATCAAGTCAGTTCTGACCTGAAACAACATGAAATGCAGTAAAATTGCATTTGTAAGCATATGTATTGCAGTTAAGCACATCTAACTTTACAGAATAAAGATATTGCAAAACCATCCAAAACAAGCTCTCTCAGCTTGATATGCTCCCACACTATACAAAAGGGCATTATCTATCAGAGGAGAAGAGTTTACAAGTGTATTTGCAAGTATACATTACAATTCATCAAACTCTTGAAATCTAGTCAGTTCTGACCTGAAACAACATGAAATGCTGTAAAATTGCATTTGTAAGCATATGTATTGCAGTTAAGCACATCTAACTTTATAGAATAAAGATATTGCAAAACCATCCAAAACAAGCTCTCTCAGCTTGATTTGCACCCACACTATACAAAAGGGCATTATCTATCAGAGGAGAAGAGTTTACAAGTGTATTTGCAAGTATACATTACAATTCATCAAACTCTTGAAACCAAGTCAGTTCTGACCTGAAACAACATGAAATGTTGTAAAATTGCATTTGTAAGCATATGTATTGCAGTTAAGCACATCTAACTTTACAGAATAAAGATATTGCAAAACCATCCAAATCAAGCATCTCTCAGCTTGATATGCTCCCACACTATAATAAAGGTCATTCTCTATCATAGGTGATGAGTTTTCATGTGTATTTGCAAGTATACATTACAAGTCATCAAACTCTTGAAACCAAGTCAGTTCTTACCTGAAACAAAATGAAATGTTGTAAAATTGCATTTGTAAGCATATGTATTGCAGTTAAGCACATCTAACTTTACAGAATGAGGATATTGCAAAACCATCCAAAACAAGCTTCTCTCAGCTTGATTTGCTCCCACACTATACAAAAGGGCATTATCTATCAGAGGAGAAGAGTTTACAAGTGTATTTGCAAGTATACATTACAATTCATCAAACTCTTGAAATCAAGTCAGTTCTGACCTGAAACAACATGAAATGCAGTAAAATTGCATTTGTAAGCATATGTATTGCAGTTAAGCACATCTAACTTTACAGAATAAAGATATTGCAAAACCATCCAAAACAAGCTCTCTCAGCTTGATATGCTCCCACACTATACAAAAGGGCATTATCTATCAGAGGAGAAGAGTTTACAAGTGTATTTGCAAGTATACATTACAATTCATCAAACTCTTGAAATCTAGTCAGCTCTGACCTGAAACAACATGAAATGCTGTAAAATTGCATTTGTAAGCATATGTATTGCAGTTAAGCACATCTAACTTTACAGAATAAAGATATTGCAAAACCATCCAAAACAAGCTCTCTCAGCTTGATTTGCACCCACACTATACAAAAGGGCATTATCTATCAGAGGAGAAGAGTTTACAAGTGTATTTGCAAGTATACATTACAATTCATCAAACTCTTGAAACCAAGTCAGTTCTGACCTGAAACAACATGAAATGTTGTAAAATTGCATTTGTAAGCATATGTATTGCAGTTAAGCACATCTAACTTTACAGAATAAAGATATTTTAAAACCATCCAAATCAAGCATCTCTCAGCTTGATATGCTCCCACACTATAATAAAGGTCATTCTCTATCATAGGTGATGAGTTTTCATGTGTATTTGCAAGTATACATTACAAGTCATCAAACTCTTGAAACCAAGTCAGTTCTTACCTGAAACAAAATGAAATGTTGTAAAATTGCATTTGTAAGCATATGTATTGCAGTTAAGCACATCTAACTTTACAGAATGAGGATATTGCAAAACCATCCAAAACAAGCTTCTCTCAGCTTGATTTGCTCCCACACTATACAAAAGGGCATTATCTATCAGAGGAGAAGAGTTTACAAGTGTATTTGCAAGTATACATTACAATTAATCAAACTCTTGAAATCAAGTCAGTTCTGACCTGAAACAACATGAAATGCAGTAAAATTGCATTTGTAAGCATATGTATTGCAGTTAAGCACATCTAACTTTACAGAATAAAGATATTGCAAAACCATCCAAAACAAGCTTCTCTCAGCTTGATTTGCACCCACACTATACAAAAGGGCATTATCTATCAGAGGAGAAGAGTTTACAAGTGTATTTGCAAGTAAACATTACAATTCATCAAACTCTTGAAATCAAGTTTGTTCTGACCTGAAACAACATGAAATGTTGTAAAATTGCATTTGTAAGCATATGTATTGCAGTTGAGCACATCTAACTTTACAGAATAAAGATATTGCAAAACCATCCAAATCAAGCATCTCTCAGCTTGATATGCTCCCACACTATACTTAAGGGCATTCTCTATCATAGGTGATGAGTTTTCATGTGTTTTTGCAAGTATACATTACAAGTCATCAAACTCTTGAAACCAAGTCAGTTCTGACCTGAAACAAAATGAAATGTTGTAAAATTGCATTTGTAAGCATATGTATTGCAGTTAAGCACATCTAACATTACATAATAAGGATATTGCAAAACCATCCAAAACAAGCTTCTCTCAGCTTGATTTGCTCCCACACTATACAAAAGGGCATTATCTATAAGAGGAGAAGAGTTTACAAGTGTATTTGCAAGTATACATTACAATTCATCAAAATCTTGAAACCAAGTCAGATCTGACCTGAAACAACATGAAATGTTGTAAAATTGCATTTGTAAGCAAATGTATTGCAGTTAAACACATCTAACTTTACAGAATAAAGATACTGCAAAACCATCCAAAACAAGCTTCTCTCAGCTTGATTTGCTCCCACACTATACAAAAGGGCATTATATATCAGAGGAGAAGAGTTTACAAGTGTATTTGCAAGTATACATTACAATTCATCAAACTCTTGAAATCAAGTCAGTTCTGACCTGAAACAACATGAAATGCAGTAAAATTGCATTTGTAAGCATATGTATTGCAGTTAAGCACATCTAACTTTACAGAATAAAGCTATTGCAAAACCATCCAAAACAAGCTCTCTCAGCTTGATATGCTCCCACACTATACAAAAGGGCATTATCTATCAGAGGAGAAGAGTTTACAAGTGTATTTGCAAGTATACATTACAATTCATCAAACTCTTGAAATCTAGTCAGTTCTGACCTGAAACAACATGAAATGCTGTAAAATTGCATTTGTAAGCATATGTATTGCAGTTAAGCACATCTAACTTTACAGAATAAAGATATTGCAAAACCATCCAAAACAAGCTCTCTCAGCTTGATTTGCACCCACACTATACAAAAGGGCATTATCTATCAGAGGAGAAGAGTTTACAAGTGTATTTGCAAGTATACATTACAATTCATCAAACTCTTGAAATCTAGTCAGTTCTGACCTGAAACAACATGAAATGCTGTAAAATTGCATTTGTAAGCATATGTATTGCAGTTAAGCACATCTAACTTTACAGAATAAAGATATTGCAAAACCATCCAAAACAAGCTCTCTCAGCTTGATATGCTCCCACACTATACAAAAGGGCATTATCTATCAGAGGAGAAGAGTTTACAAGTGTATTTGCAAGTATACATTACAATTCATCAAACTCTTGAAATCTAGTCAGTTCTGACCTGAAACAACATGAAATGCTGTAAAATTGCATTTGTAAGCATATGTATTGCAGTTAAGCACATCTAACTTTACAGAATAAAGATATTGCAAAACCATCCAAAACAAGCTCTCTCAGCTTGATTTGCACCCACACTATACAAAAGGGCATTATCTATCAGAGGAGAAGAGTTTACAAGTGTATTTGCAAGTATACATTACAATTCATCAAACTCTTGAAACCAAGTCAGTTCTGACCTGAAACAACATGAAATGTTGTAAAATTGCATTTTTAAGCATATGTATTGCAGTTAAGCACATCTAACTTTACAGAATAAAGATATTGCAAAACCATCCAAATCAAGCATCTCTCAGCTTGATATGCTCCCACACTATAATAAAGGTCATTCTCTATCATAGGTGATGAGTTTTCATGTGTATTTGCAAGTATACATTACAAGTCATCAAACTCTTGAAACCAAGTCAGTTCTTACCTGAAACAAAATGAAATGTTGTAAAATTGCATTTGTAAGCATATGTATTGCAGTTAAGCACATCTAACTTTACAGAATGAGGATATTGCAAAACCATCCAAAACAAGCTTCTCTCAGCTTGATTTGCTCCCACACTATACAAAAGGGCATTATCTATCAGAGGAGAAGAGTTTACAAGTGTATTTGCAAGTATACATTACAATTCATCAAACTCTTGAAATCAAGTCAGTTCTGACCTGAAACAACATGAAATGTTGTAAAATTGCATTTGTAAGCATATGTATTACAGTTAAGCACATCTAACATTACAGAATAAGGATATTGCAAAACCATCCAAAACAAGCTTCTCTCAGCTTGATTTGCTCCCACACTATACAAAAGGGCATTATCTATCAGAGGAGAAGAGTTTACAAGTGTATTTGCAAGTATACATTACAATTCATCAAAATTTTGAAACCAAGTCAGTTCTGACCTGAAACAACATGAAATGTTGTAAAATTGCATTTGTAAGCAAATGTATTGCAGTTAAGCACATCTAACTTTACAGAATAAAGATATTGCAAAACCATCCAAAACAAGCTTCTCTCAGCTTGATTTGCTCCCACACTATACAAAAGGGCATTATCTATCAGAGGAGAAGAGTTTACAAGTGTATTTGCAAGTATACATTACAATTCATCAAACTCTTGAAATCAAGTCAGTTCTGACCTGAAACAACATGAAATGCAGTAAAATTGCATTTGTAAGCATATGTATTGCAGTTAAGCACATCTAACTTTACAGAATAAAGATATTGCAAAACCGTCCAAAACAAGCTCTCTCAGCTTGATATGCTCCCACACTATACAAAAGGGCATTATCTATCAGAGGAGAAGAGTTTACAAGTGTATTTGCAAGTATACATTACAATTCATCAAACTATTGAAATCAAGTCAGTTCTGACCTGAAACAACATGAAATGCTGTAAAACTGCATTTGTAAGCATATGTATTGCAGTTAAGCACATCTAACTTTACAGAATAAAGATATTGCAAAACCATCCAACACAAGCTCTCTCAGCTTGATATGCTCCCACACTATACAAAAGGGCATTATCTATCAGAGGAGAAGAGTTTACAAGTGTATTTGCAAGTATACATTACAATTCATCAAACTCTTGAAATCTAGTCAGTTCTGACCTGAAACAACATGAAATGCTGTAAAATTGCATTTGTAAGCATATGTATTGCAGTTAAGCACATCTAACTTTACAGAATAAAGATATTGCAAAACCATCCAAAACAAGCTCTCTCAGCTTGATTTGCACCCACACTATACAATAGGGCATTATCTATCAGAGGAGAAGAGTTTACAAGTGTATTTGCAAGTATACATTACAATTCATCAAACTCTTGAAACCAAGTCAGTTCTGACCTGAAACAACATGAAATGTTGTAAAATTGCATTTGTAAGCATATGTATTGCAGTTAAGCACATCTAACTTTACAGAATAAAGATATTGCAAAACCATCCAAATCAAGCATCTCTCAGCTTGATATGCTCCCACACTATAATAAAGGTCATTCTCTATCATAGGTGATGAGTTTTCATGTGTATTTGCAAGTATACATTACAAGTCATCAAACTCTTGAAACCAAGTCAGTTCTTACCTGAAACAAAATGAAATGTTGTAAAATTGCATTTGAAGGCATATGTATTGCAGTTAAGCACATCTAACTTTACAGAATGAGGATATTGCAAAACCATCCAAAACAAGCTTCTCTCAGCTTGATTTGCTCCCACACTATACAAAAGTGCATTATCTATCAGAGGAGAAGAGTTTACAAGTGTATTTGCAAGTATACATTACAATTCATCAAACTCTTGAAATCAAGTCAGTTCTGACCTGAAACAACATGAAATGCAGTAAAATTGCATTTGTAAGCATATGTATTGCAGTTAAGCACATCTAACTTTACAGAATAAAGATATTGCAAAACCATCCAAAACAAGCTCTCTCAGCTTGATATGCTCCCACACTATACAAAAGGGCATTATCTATCAGAGGAGAAGAGTTTACAAGTGTATTTGCAAGTATACATTACAAGTCATCAAACTCTTGAAATCAAGTCAGTTCTGACCTGAAACAACATGAAATGTTGAAAAATTGCATTTGTAAGCATATGTATTGCAGTTAAGCACATCTAACTTTACAGAATAAAGATATTGCAAAACCATCCAAAACAAGCTCTCTCAGCTTGATATGCTCCCACACTATACAAAAGGGCATTATCTATCAGAGGAGAAGAGTTTACAAGTGTATTTGCAAGTATACATTACAATTCATCAAACTCTTGAAATCTAGTCAGTTCTGACCTGAAACAACATGAAATGCTGTAAAATTGCATTTGTAAGCATATGTATTGCAGTTAAGCACATCTAACTTTACAGAATAAAGATATTGCAAAACCATCCAAAACAAGCTCTCTCAGCTTGATTTGCACCCACACTATACAAAAGGGCATTATCTATCAGAGGAGAAGAGTTTACAAGTGTATTTGCAAGTATACATTACAATTCATCAAACTCTTGAAACCAAGTCAGTTCTGACCTGAAACAACATGAAATGTTGTAAAATTGCATTTGTAAGCATATGTATTGCAGTTAAGCACATCTAACTTTACAGAATAAAGATATTGCAAAACCATCCAAATCAAGCATCTCTCAGCTTGATATGCTCCCACACTATAATAAAGGTCATTCTCTATCATAGGTGATGAGTTTTCATGTGTATTTGCAAGTATACATTACAAGTCATCAAACTCTTGAAACCAAGTCAGTTCTTACCTGAAACAAAATGAAATGTTGTAAAATTGCATTTGTAAGCATATGTATTGCAGTTAAGCACATCTAACTTTACAGAATAAAGATATTGCAAAACCATCCAAAACAAGCATCTCTCAGCTTGATTTGCACCCACACTATACAAAAGGGCATTATCTATCATAGGTGATGAGTTTTCATGTGTATTTGCAAGTATACATTACAAGTCATCAAACTCTTGAAACCAAGTCAGTTCTGACCTGAAACAAAATGAAATGTTGTAAAATTGCATTTGTAAGCATATGTATTGCAGTTAAGCACATCTAACTTTACAGAATGAGGATATTGCAAAACCATCCAAAACAAGCTTCTCTCAGCTTGATTTGCTCCCACACTATACAAAAGGGCATTATCTATCAGAGGAGAAGAGTTTACAAGTGTATTTGCAAGTATACATTACAATTCATCAAACTCTTGAAATCTAGTCAGTTCTGACCTGAAACAACATGAAATGCTGTAAAATTGCATTTGTAAGCATATGTATTGCAGTTGAGCACATCTAACTTTACAGAATAAAGATATTGCAAAACCATCCAAAACAAGCTCTCTCAGCTTGATTTGCACCCACACTATACAAAAGGGCATTATCTATCAGAGGAGAAGAGTTTACAAGTGTATTTGCAAGTATACATTACAAGTCATCAAACTCTTGAAATCAAGTCAGTTCTGACCTGAAACAACATGAAATGTTGAAAAATTGCATTTGTAAGCATATGTATTGCAGTTAAGCACATCTAACTTTACAGAATAAAGATATTGCAAAACCATCCAAAATAAGCTCTCTCAGCTTGATATGCTCCCACACTATACAAAAGGGCATTATCTATCAGAGGAGAAGAGTTTACAAGTGTATTTGCAAGTATACATTACAATTCATCAAACTCTTGAAATCAAGTCAGTTCTGACCTGAAACAACATGAAATGCTGTAAAACTGCATTTGTAAGCATATGTATTGCAGTTAAGCACATCTAACTTTACAGAATAAAGATATTGCAAAACCATCCAAATCAAGCATCTCTCAGCTTGATATGCTCCCACACTATAATAAAGGTCATTCTCTATCATAGGTGATGAGTTTTCATGTGTATTTGCAAGTATACATTACAAGTCATCAAACTCTTGAAACCAAGTCAGTTCTTACCTGAAACAAAATGAAATGTTGTAAAATTGCATTTGAAGGCATATGTATTGCAGTTAAGCACATCTAACTTTACAGAATGAGGATATTGCAAAACCATCCAAAACAAGCTTCTCTCAGCTTGATTTGCTCCCACACTATACAAAAGGGCATTATCTATCAGAGGAGAAGAGTTTACAAGTGTATTTGCAAGTATACATTACAATTCATCAACCTCTTGAAATCAAGTCAGTTCTGACCTGAAACAACATGAAATGCAGTAAAATTGCATTTGTAAGCATATGTATTGCAGTTAAGCACATCTAACTTTACAGAATAAAGATATTGCAAAACCATCCAAAACAAGCTCTCTCAGCTTGATATGCTCCCACACTATACAAAAGGGCATTATCTATCAGAGGAGAAGAGTTTACAAGCGTATTTGCAAGTATACATTACAAGTCATCAAACTCTTGAAATCAAGTCAGTTCTGACCTGAAACAACATGAAATGTTGTAAAATTGCATTTGTAAGCATATGTATTGCAGTTAAGCACATCTAACTTTACAGAATAAAGATATTGCAAAACCATCCAAAACAAGCTCTCTCAGCTTGATATGCTCCCACACTATACAAAAGGGCATTATCTATCAGAGGAGAAGAGTTTACAAGTGTATTTGCAAGTATACATTACAATTCATCAAACTCTTGAAATCTAGTCAGTTCTGACCTGAAACAACATGAAATGCTGTAAAATTGCATTTGTAAGCATATGTATTGCAGTTAAGCACATCTAACTTTACAGAATAAAGATATTGCAAAACCATCCAAAACAAGCTCTCTCAGCTTGATATGCTCCCACACTATACAAAAGGGCATTATCTATCAGAGGAGAAGAGTTTACAAGCGTATTTGCAAGTATACATTACAAGTCATCAAACTCTTGAAATCAAGTCAGTTCTGACCTGAAACAACATGAAATGTTGTAAAATTGCATTTGTAAGCATATGTATTGCAGTTAAGCACATCTAACTTTACAGAATAAAGATATTGCAAAACCATCCAAAACAAGCTCTCTCAGCTTGATATGCTCCCACACTATACAAAAGGGCATTATCTATCAGAGGAGAAGAGTTTACAAGTGTATTTGCAAGTATACATTACAATTCATCAAACTCTTGAAACCAAGTCAGTTCTTACCTGAAACAAAATGAAATGTTGTAAAATTGCATTTGTAAGCATATGTATTGCAGTTAAGCACATCTAACTTTACAGAATGAGGATATTGCAAAACCATCCAAAACAAGCTTCTCTCAGCTTGATTTGCTCCCACACTATACAAAAGGGCATTATCTATCAGAGGAGAAGAGTTTACAAGTGTATTTGCAAGTATACATTACAATTCATCAAACTCTTGAAATCAAGTCAGTTCTGACCTGAAACAACATGAAATGCAGTAAAATTGCATTTGTAAGCATATGTATTGCAGTTAAGCACATCTAACTTTACAGAATAAAGATATTGCAAAACCATCCAAAACAAGCTCTCTCAGCTTGATATGCTCCCACACTATACAAAAGGGCATTATCTATCAGAGGAGAAGAGTTTACAAGTGTATTTGCAAGTATACATTACAAGTCATCAAACTCTTGAAACCAAGTCAGTTCTGACCTGAAACAAAATGAAATGTTGTAAAATTGCATTTGTAAGCATATGTATTGCAGTTAAGCACATCTAACATTACATAATAAGGATATTGCAAAACCATCCAAAACAAGCTTCTCTCAGCTTGATTTGCTCCCACACTATACAAAAGGTCATTATCTATCAGAGGAGAAGAGTTTACAAGTGTATTTGCAAGTATACATTACAATTCATCAAAATCTTGAAACCAAGTCAGTTCTGACATGAAACAACATGAAATGTTGTAAAATTGCATTTGTAAGCAAATGTATTGCAGTTAAGCACATCTAACTTTACAGAATAAAGATATTGCAAAACCATCCAAAACAAGCTTCTCTCAGCTTGATTTGCTCCCACACTATACAAAAGGGCATTATCTATCAGAGGAGAAGAGTTTACAAGTGTATTTGCAAGTATACATTACAATTCATCAAACTCTTGAAATCAAGTCAGTTCTGACCTGAAACAACATGAAATGCAGTAAAATTGCATTTGTAAGCATATGTATTGCAGTTAAGCACATCTAACTTTACAGAATAAAGATATTGCAAAACCATCCAAAACAAGCTCTCTCAGCTTGATATGCTCCCACACTATACAAAAGGGCATTATCTATCAGAGGAGAAGAGTTTACAAGTGTATTTGCAAGTATACATTACAATTCATCAAACTCTTGAAACCAAGTCAGTTCTGACCTGAAACAACATGAAATGTTGTAAAATTGCATTTGTAAGCATATGTATTGCAGTTAAGCACATCTAACTTTACAGAATAAAGATATTGCAAAACCATCCAAATCAAGCATCTCTCAGCTTGATATGCTCCCACACTATAATAAAGGTCATTCTCTATCATAGGTGATGAGTTTTCATGTGTATTTGCAAGTATACATTACAAGTCATCAAACTCTTGAAACCAAGTCAGTTCTTACCTGAAACAAAATGAAATGTTGTAAAATTGCATTTGTAAGCATATGTATTGCAGTTAAGCACATCTAACTTTACAGAATGAGGATATTGCAAAACCATCCAAAACAAGCTTCTCTCAGCTTGATTTGCTCCCACACTATACAAAAGGGCATTATCTATCAGAGGAGAAGAGTTTACAAGTGTATTTGCAAGTATACATTACAATTCATCAAACTCTTGAAATCAAGTCAGTTCTGACCTGAAACAACATGAAATGCAGTAAAATTGCATTTGTAAGCATATGTATTGCAGTTAAGCACATCTAACTTTACAGAATAAAGATATTGCAAAACCATCCAAAACAAGCTCTCTCAGCTTGATATGCTCCCACACTATACAAAAGGGCATTATCTATCAGAGGAGAAGAGTTTACAAGTGTATTTGCAAGTATACATTACAATTCATCAAACTCTTGAAATCAAGTCAGTTCTGACCTGAAACAACATGAAATGCTGTAAAATTGCATTTGTAAGCATATGTATTGCAGTTAAGCACATCTAACTTTACAGAATAAAGATATTGCAAAACCATCCAAAACAAGCTTCTCTCAGCTTGATTTGCACCCACACTATACAAAAGGGCATTATCTATCAGAGGAGAAGAGTTTACAAGTGTATTTGCAAGTAAACATTACAATTCATCAAACTCTTGAAACCAAGTCAGTTCTGACCTGAAACAAAATGAAATGTTGTAAAATTGCATTTGTAAGCATATGTATTGCAGTTAAGCACATCTAACATTACATAATAAGGATATTGCAAAACCATCCAAAACAAGCTTCTCTCAGCTTGATTTGCTCCCACACTATACAAAAGGTCATTATCTATCAGAGGAGAAGAGTTTACAAGTGTATTTGCAAGTATACATTACAATTCATCAAAATCTTGAAACCAAGTCAGTTCTGACATGAAACAACATGAAATGTTGTAAAATTGCATTTGTAAGCAAATGTATTGCAGTTAAGCACATCTAACTTTACAGAATAAAGATATTGCAAAACCATCCAAAACAAGCTTCTCTCAGCTTGATTTGCTCCCACACTATACAAAAGGGCATTATCTATCAGAGGAGAAGAGTTTACAAGTGTATTTGCAAGTATACATTACAATTCATCAAACTCTTGAAATCAAGTCAGTTCTGACCTGAAACAACATGAAATGCAGTAAAATTGCATTTGTAAGCATATGTATTGCAGTTAAGCACATCTAACTTTACAGAATAAAGATATTGCAAAACCATCCAAAACAAGCTCTCTCAGCTTGATATGCTCCCACACTATACAAAAGGGCATTATCTATCAGAGGAGAAGAGTTTACAAGTGTATTTGCAAGTATACATTACAATTCATCAAACTCTTGAAACCAAGTCAGTTCTGACCTGAAACAACATGAAATGTTGTAAAATTGCATTTGTAAGCATATGTATTGCAGTTAAGCACATCTAACTTTACAGAATAAAGATATTGCAAAACCATCCAAATCAAGCATCTCTCAGCTTGATATGCTCCCACACTATAATAAAGGTCATTCTCTATCATAGGTGATGAGTTTTCATGTGTATTTGCAAGTATACATTACAAGTCATCAAACTCTTGAAACCAAGTCAGTTCTTACCTGAAACAAAATGAAATGTTGTAAAATTGCATTTGTAAGCATATGTATTGCAGTTAAGCACATCTAACTTTACAGAATGAGGATATTGCAAAACCATCCAAAACAAGCTTCTCTCAGCTTGATTTGCTCCCACACTATACAAAAGGGCATTATCTATCAGAGGAGAAGAGTTTACAAGTGTATTTGCAAGTATACATTACAATTCATCAAACTCTTGAAATCAAGTCAGTTCTGACCTGAAACAACATGAAATGCAGTAAAATTGCATTTGTAAGCATATGTATTGCAGTTAAGCACATCTAACTTTACAGAATAAAGATATTGCAAAACCATCCAAAACAAGCTCTCTCAGCTTGATATGCTCCCACACTATACAAAAGGGCATTATCTATCAGAGGAGAAGAGTTTACAAGTGTATTTGCAAGTATACATTACAATTCATCAAACTCTTGAAATCAAGTCAGTTCTGACCTGAAACAACATGAAATGCTGTAAAATTGCATTTGTAAGCATATGTATTGCAGTTAAGCACATCTAACTTTACAGAATAAAGATATTGCAAAACCATCCAAAACAAGCTTCTCTCAGCTTGATTTGCACCCACACTATACAAAAGGGCATTATCTATCAGAGGAGAAGAGTTTACAAGTGTATTTGCAAGTAAACATTACAATTCATCAAACTCTTGAAATCAAGTTTGTTCTGACCTGAAACAACATGAAATGTTGTAAAATTGCATTTGTAAGCATGTGTATTGCAGTTAAGCACATCTAACTTTACAGAATAAAGATATTGCAAAACCATCCAAATCAAGCATCTCTCAGCTTGATATGCTCCCATACTATACTTAAGGGCATTCTCTATCATAGGTGATGAGTTTTCATGTGTTTTTGCAAGTATACATTACAAGTCATCAAACTCTTGAAACCAAGTCAGTTCTGACCTGAAACAAAATGAAATGTTGTAAAATTGCATTTGTAAGCATATGTATTGCAGTTAAGCACATCTAACATTACATAATAAGGATATTGCAAAACCATCCAAAACAAGCTTCTCTCAGCTTGATTTGCTCCCACACTATACAAAAGGTCATTATCTATCAGAGGAGAAGAGTTTACAAGTGTATTTGCAAGTATACATTACAATTCATCAAAATCTTGAAACCAAGTCAGTTCTGACCTGAAACAACATGAAATGTTGTAAAATTGCATTTGTAAGCAAATGTATTGCAGTTAAGCACATCTAACTTTACAGAATAAAGATATTGCAAAACCATCCAAAACAAGCTTCTCTCAGCTTGATTTGCTCCCACACTATACAAAAGGGCATTATCTATCAGAGGAGAAGAGTTTACAAGTGTATTTGCAAGTATACATTACAATTCATCAAACTCTTGAAACCAAGTCAGTTCTGACCTGAAACAACATGAAATGTTGTAAAATTGCATTTGTAAGCAAATGTATTGCAGTTAAGCACATCTAACTTTACAGAATAAAGATATTGCAAAACCATCCAAAACAAGCTTCTCTCAGCTTGATTTGCTCCCACACTATACAAAAGGGCATTATCTATCAGAGGAGAAGAGTTTACAAGTGTATTTGCAAGTATACATTACAATTCATCAAACTCTTGAAACCAAGTCAGTTCTGACCTGAAACAACATGAAATGTTGTAAAATTGCATTTGTAAGCATATGTATTGCAGTTAAGCACATCTAACTTTACAGAATAAAGATATTGCAAAACCATCCAAATCAAGCATCTCTCAGCTTGATATGCTCCCACACTATAATAAAGGTCATTCTCTATCATAGGTGATGAGTTTTCATGTGTATTTGCAAGTATACATTACAAGTCATCAAACTCTTGAAACCAAGTCAGTTCTTACCTGAAACAAAATGAAATGTTGTAAAATTGCATTTGTAATTATATGTATTGCAGTTAAGCACATCTAACTTTACAGAATGAGGATATTGCAAAACCATCCAAAACAAGCTTCTCTCAGCTTGATTTGCTCCCACACTATACAAAAGGGCATTATCTATCAGAGGAGAAGAGTTTACAAGTGTATTTGCAAGTATACATTACAATTCATCAAACTCTTGAAATCAAGTCAGTTCTGACCTGAAACAACATGAAATGCAGTAAAATTGCATTTGTAAGCATATGTATTGCAGTTAAGCACATCTAACTTTACAGAATAAAGATATTGCAAAACCATCCAAAACAAGCTCTCTCAGCTTGATATGCTCCCACACTATACAAAAGGGCATTATCTATCAGAGGAGAAGAGTTTACAAGTGTATTTGCAAGTATACATTACAATTCATCAAACTCTTGAAATCAAGTCAGTTCTGACCTGAAACAACATGAAATGATGTAAAATTGCATTTGTAAGCATATGTATTGCAGTTAAGCACATCTAACTTTACAGAATAAAGATATTGCAAAACCATCCAAAACAAGCTTCTCTCAGCTTGATTTGCACCCACACTATACAAAAGGGCATTATCTATCAGAGGAGAAGAGTTTACAAGTGTATTTGCAAGTAAACATTACAATTCATCAAACTCTTGAAATCAAGTTTGTTCTGACCTGAAACAACATGAAATGTTGTAAAATTGCATTTGTAAGCATATGTATTGCAGTTAAGCACATCTAACTTTACAGAATAAAGATATTGCAAAACCATCCAAATCAAGCATCTCTCAGCTTGATATGCTCCCACACTATAATAAAGGTCATTCTCTATCATAGGTGATGAGTTTTCATGTGTATTTGCAAGTATACATTACAAGTCATCAAACTCTTGAAACCAAGTCAGTTCTTACCTGAAACAAAATGAAATGTTTTAAAATTGCATTTGTAAGCATATGTATTGCAGTTAAGCACATCTAACTTTACAGAATGAGGATATTGCAAAACCATCCAAAACAAGCTTCTCTCAGCTTGATTTGCTCCCACACTATACAAAAGGGCATTATCTATCAGAGGAGAAGAGTTTACAAGTGTATTTGCAAGTATACATTACAATTCATCAAACTCTTGAAATCAAGTCAGTTCTGACCTGAAACAATATGAAATGCAGTAAAATTGCATTTGTAAGCATATGTATTGCAGTTAAGCACATCTAACTTTACAGAATAAAGATATTGCAAAACCATCCAAAACAAGCTCTCTCAGCTTGATATGCTCCCACACTATACAAAAGGGCATTATCTATCAGAGGAGAAGAGTTTACAAGTGTATTTGCAAGTATACATTACAAGTCATCAAACTCTTGAAACCAAGTCAGTTCTGACCTGAAACAAAATGAAATGTTGTAAAATTGCATTTGTAAGCATATGTATTGCAGTTAAGCACATCTAACATTACAGAATAAGGATATTGCAAAACCATCCAAAACAAGCTTCTCTCAGCTTGATTTGCTCCCACACTATACAAAAGGGCATTATCTATCAGAGGAGAAGAGTTTACAAGTGTATTTGCAAGTATACATTACAATTAATCAAAATCTTGAAACCAAGTCAGTTCTGACCTGAAACAACATGAAATGTTGTAAAATTGCATTTGTAAGCAAATGTATTGCAGTTAAGCACATCTAACTTTACAGAATAAAGATATTGCAAAACCATCCAAAACAAGCTTCTCTCAGCTTGATATGCTCCCACACTATACTTAAGGTCATTCTCTATCATAGGTGATGAGTTTTCATGTGTATTTGCAAGTATACATTACAAGTCATCAAACTCTTGAAACCAAGTCAGTTCTTACCTGAAACAAAATGAAATGTTGTAAAATTGCATTTGTAAGCATATGTATTGCAGTTAAGCACATCTAACTTTACAGAATAAGGATATTGCAAAACCATCCAAAACAAGCTTCTCTCAGCTTGATTTGCTCCCACACTATACAAAAGGGCATTATCTATCAGAGGAGAAGAGTTTACAAGTGTATTTGCAAGTATACATTACAATTCATCAAAATCTTGAAACCAAGTCAGTTCTGACCTGAAACAACATGAAATGTTGTAAAATTGCATTTGTAAGCAAATGTATTGCAGTTAAGCACATCTAACTTTACAGAATAAAGATATTGCAAAACCATCCAAAACAAGCTTCTCTCAGCTTGATATGCTCCCACACTATACTTAAGGTCATTCTCTATCATAGGTGATGAGTTTTCATGTGTATTTGCAAGTATACATTACAAGTCATCAAACTCTTGAAACCAAGTCAGTTCTTACCTGAAACAAAATGAAATGTTGTAAAATTGCATTTGTAAGCATATGTATTACAGTTAAGCACATCTAACTTTACAGAATAAGGATATTGCAAAACCATCCAAAACAAGCTTCTCTCAGCTTGATTTGCTCCCACACTATACAAAAGGGCATTATCTATCAGAGGAGAAGAGTTTACAAGTGTATTTGCAAGTATACATTACAATTCATCAAAATCTTGAAACCAAGTCAGTTCTGACCTGAAACAACATGAAATGTTGTAAAATTGCATTTGTAAGCAAATGTATTGCAGTTAAGCACATCTAACTTTACAGAATAAAGATATTGCAAAACCATCCAAAACAAGCTTCTCTCAGCTTGATTTGCTCCCACACTATACAAAAGGGCATTATCTATCAGAGGAGAAGAGTTTACAAGTGTATTTGCAAGTATACATTACAATTCATCAAACTCTTGAAATCAAGTCAGTTCTGACCTGAAACAACATGAAATGCAGTAAAATTGCATTTGTAAGCATATGTATTGCAGTTAAGCACATCTAACTTTACAGAATAAAGATATTGCAAAACCATCCAAAACAAGCTCTCTCAGCTTGATATGCACCCATACTATACAAAAGGGCATTATCTATCAGAGGAGAAGAGTTTACAAGTGTATTTGCAAGTATACATTACAAGTCATCAAACTCTTGAAACCAAGTCAGTTCTGACCTGAAACAAAATGAAATGTTGTAAAATTGCATTTGTAAGCATATGTATTGCAGTTAAGCACATCTAACATTACAGAATAAGGATATTGCAAAACCATCCAAAACAAGCTTCTCTCAGCTTGATTTGCTCCCACACTATACAAAAGGGCATTATCTATCAGAGGAGAAGAGTTTACAAGTGTATTTGCAAGTATACATTACAATTCATCAAAATCTTGAAACCAAGTCAGTTCTGACCTGAAACAACATGAAATGTTGTAAAATTGCATTTGTAAGCAAATGTATTGCAGTTAAGCACTTCTAACTTTACAGAATAAAGATATTGCAAAACCATCCAAAACAAGCTTCTCTCAGCTTGATATGCTCCCACACTATACTTAAGGTCATTCTCTATCATAGGTGATGAGTTTTCATGTGTATTTGCAAGTATACATTACAAGTAATCAAACTCTTGAAACCAAGTCAGTTCTTACCTGAAACAAAATGAAATGTTGTAAAATTGCATTTGTAAGCATATGTATTGCAGTTAAGCACATCTAACTTTACAGAATAAGGATATTGCAAAACCATCCAAAACAAGCTTCTCTCAGCTTGATTTGCTCCCACACTATACAAAAGGGCATTATCTATCAGAGGAGAAGAGTTTACAAGTGTATTTGCAAGTATACATTACAATTCATCAAAATCTTGAAACCAAGTCAGTTCTGACCTGAAACAACATGAAATGTTGTAAAATTGCATTTGTAAGCAAATGTATTGCAGTTAAGCACATCTAACTTTACAGAATAAAGATATTGCAAAACCATCCAAAACAAGCTTCTCTCAGCTTGATTTGCTCCCACACTATACAAAAGGGCATTATCTATCAGAGGAGAAGAGTTTACAAGTGTATTTGCAAGTATACATTACAATTCATCAAACTCTTGAAATCAAGTCAGTTCTGACCTGAAACAACATGAAATGCAGTAAAATTGCATTTGTAAGCATATGTATTGCAGTTAAGCACATCTAACTTTACAGAATAAAGATATTGCAAAACCATCCAAAACAAGCTCTCTCAGCTTGATATGCTCCCACACTATACAAAGGGGCATTATCTATCAGAGGAGAAGAGTTTACAAGTGTATTTGCAAGTATACATTACAATTCATCAAACTCTTGAAACCAAGTCAGTTCTGACCTGAAACAACATGAAATGTTGTAAAATTGCATTTGTAAGCATATGTATTGCAGTTAAGCACATCTAACTTTACAGAATAAAGATATTGCAAAACCATCCAAATCAAGCATCTCTCAGCTTGATATGCTCCCACACTATACTTAAGGTCATTCTCTATCATAGGTGATGAGTTTTCATGTGTATTTGCAAGTATACATTACAAGTCATCAAACTCTTGAAACCAAGTCAGTTCTTACCTGAAACAAAATGAAATGTTGTAAAATTGCATTTGTAAGCATATGTATTGCAGTTAAGCACATCTAACTTTACAGAATAAGGATATTGCAAAACCATCCAAAACAAGCTTCTCTCAGCTTGATTTGCTCCCACACTATACAAAAGGGCATTATCTATCAGAGGAGAAGAGTTTACAAGTGTATTTGCAAGTATACATTACAATTCATCAAACTCTTGAAATCAAGTCAGTTCTGACCTGAAACAACATGAAATGCAGTAAAATTGCATTTGTAAGCATATGTATTGCAGTTAAGCACATCTAACTTTACAGAATAAAGATATTGCAAAACCATCCAAAACAAGCTCTCTCAGCTTGATATGCTCCCACACTATACAAAAGGGCATTATCTATCAGAGGAGAAGAGTTTACAAGTGTATTTGTAAGTATACATTACAATTCATCAAACTCTTGAAATCTAGTCAGTTCTGACCTGAAACAACATGAAATGCTGTAAAATTGCATTTGTAAGCATATGTATTGCAGTTAAGCACATCTAACTTTACAGAATAAAGATATTGCAAAACCATCCAAAACAAGCTCTCTCAGCTTGATTTGCACCCACACTATACAAAAGGGCATTATCTATCAGAGGAGAAGAGTTTACAAGTGTATTTGCAAGTATACATTACAATTCATCAAACTCTTGAAACCAAGTCAGTTCTGACCTGAAACAACATGAAATGTTGTAAAATTGCATTTGTAAGCATATGTATTGCAGTTAAGCACATCTAACTTTACAGAATAATGATATTGCAAAACCATCCAAATCAAGCATCTCTCAGCTTGATATGCTCCCACACTATAATTAAGGTCATTCTCTATCATAGGTGATGAGTTTTCATGTGTATTTGCAAGTATACATTACAAGTCATCAAACTCTTGAAACCAAGTCAGTTCTTACCTGAAACAAAATGAAATGTTGTAAAATTGCATTTGTAAGCATATGTATTGCAGTTAAGCACATCTAACTTTACAGAATGAGGATATTGCAAAACCATCCAAAACAAGCTTCTCTCAGCTTTATTTGCTCCCACACTATACAAAAGGGCATTATCTATCAGAGGAGAAGAGTTTACAAGTGTATTTGCAAGTATACATTACAATTCATCAAACTCTTGAAATCAAGTCAGTTCTGACCTGAAACAACATGAAATGCAGTAAAATTGCATTTGTAAGCATATGTATTGCAGTTAAGCACATCTAACTTTACAGAATAAAGATATTGCAAAACCATCCAAAACAAGCTCTCTCAGCTTGATATGCTCCCACACTATACAAAAGGGCATTATCTATCAGAGGAGAAGAGTTTACAAGTGTATTTGCAAGTATACATTACAAGTCATCAAACTCTTGAAACCAAGTCAGTTCTGACCTGAAACAACATGAAATGTTGTAAAATTGCATTTGTAAGCATATGTATTGCAGTTAAGCACATCTAACTTTACAGAATAAAGATATTGCAAAACCATCCAAATCAAGCATCTCTCAGCTTGATATGCTCCCACACTATACTTAAGGTCATTCTCTATCATAGGTGATGAGTTTTCATGTGTATTTGCAAGTATACATTACAAGTCATCAAACTCTTGAAACCAAGTCAGTTCTTACCTGAAACAAAATGAAATGTTGTAAAATTGCATTTGTAAGCATATGTATTGCAGTTAAGCACATCTAACTTTACAGAATAAGGATATTGCAAAACCATCCAAAACAAGCTTCTCTCAGCTTGATTTGCTCCCACACTATACAAAAGGGCATTATCTATCAGAGGAGAAGAGTTTACAAGTGTATTTGCAAGTATACATTACAATTCATCAAACTCTTGAAATCAAGTCAGTTCTGACCTGAAACAACATGAAATGCAGTAAAATTGCATTTGTAAGCATATGTATTGCAGTTAAGCACATCTAACTTTACAGAATAAAGATATTGCAAAACCATCCAAAACAAGCTCTCTCAGCTTGATATGCTCCCACACTATACAAAAGGGCATTATCTATCAGAGGAGAAGAGTTTACAAGTGTATTTGTAAGTATACATTACAATTCATCAAACTCTTGAAATCTAGTCAGTTCTGACCTGAAACAACATGAAATGCTGTAAAATTGCATTTGTAAGCATATGTATTGCAGTTAAGCACATCTAACTTTACAGAATAAAGATATTGCAAAACCATCCAAAACAAGCTCTCTCAGCTTGATTTGCACCCACACTATACAAAAGGGCATTATCTATCAGAGGAGAAGAGTTTACAAGTGTATTTGCAAGTATACATTACAATTCATCAAACTCTTGAAATCAAGTCAGTTCTGACCTGAAACAACATGAAATGCAGTAAAATTGCATTTGTAAGCATATGTATTGCAGTTAAGCACATCTAACTTTACAGAATAAAGATATTGCAAAACCATCCAAAACAAGCTCTCTCAGCTTGATATGCTCCCACACTATACAAAAGGGCATTATCTATCAGAGGAGAAGAGTTTACAAGTGTATTTGCAAGTATACATTACAAGTCATCAAACTCTTGAAACCAAGTCAGTTCTGACCTGAAACAAAATGAAATGTTGTAAAATTGCATTTGTAAGCAAATGTATTGCAGTTAAGCACATCTAACTTTACAGAATAAAGATATTGCAAAACCATCCAAAACAAGCTTCTCTCAGCTTGATTTGCTCCCACACTATACAAAAGGGCATTATCTATCAGAGGAGAAGAGTTTACAAGTGTATTTGCAAGTATACATTACAATTCATCAAACTCTTGAAACCAAGTCAGTTCTGACCTGAAACAACATGAAATGTTGTAAAATTGCATTTGTAAGCATATGTATTGCAGTTAAGCACATCTAACTTTACAGAATAAAGATATTGCAAAACCATCCAAATCAAGCATCTCTCAGCTTGATATGCTCCCACACTATACTTAAGGTCATTCTCTATCATAGGTGATGAGTTTTCATGTGTATTTGCAAGTATACATTACAAGTCATCAAACTCTTGAAACCAAGTCAGTTCTTACCTGAAACAAAATGAAATGTTGTAAAATTGCATTTGTAAGCATATGTATTGCAGTTAAGCACATCTAACTTTACAGAATAAGGATATTGCAAAACCATCCAAAACAAGCTTCTCTCAGCTTGATTTGCTCCCACACTATACAAAAGGGCATTATCTATCAGAGGAGAAGAGTTTACAAGTGTATTTGCAAGTATACATTACAATTCATCAAACTCTTGAAATCAAGTCAGTTCTGACCTGAAACAACATGAAATGCAGTAAAATTGCATTTGTAAGCATATGTATTGCAGTTAAGCACATCTAACTTTACAGAATAAAGATATTGCAAAACCATCCAAAACAAGCTCTCTCAGCTTGATATGCTCCCACACTATACAAAAGGGCATTATCTTTCAGAGGAGAAGAGTTTACAAGTGTATTTGTAAGTATACATTACAATTCATCAAACTCTTGAAATCTAGTCAGTTCTGACCTGAAACAACATGAAATGCTGTAAAATTGCATTTGTAAGCATATGTATTGCAGTTAAGCACATCTAACTTTACAGAATAAAGATATTGCAAAACCATCCAAAACAAGCTCTCTCAGCTTGATTTGCACCCACACTATACAAAAGGGCATTATCTATCAGAGGAGAAGAGTTTACAAGTGTATTTGCAAGTATACATTACAAGTCATCAAACTCTTGAAACCAAGTCAGTTCTGACCTGAAACAACATGAAATGTTGTAAAATTGCATTTGTAAGCAAATGTATTGCAGTTAAGCACATCTAACTTTACAGAATAAAGATATTGCAAAACCATCCAAAACAAGCTTCTCTCAGCTTGATTTGCTCCCACACTATACAAAAGGGCATTATCTATCAGAGGAGAAGAGTTTACAAGTGTATTTGCAAGTATACATTACAATTCATCAAACTCTTGAAACCAAGTCAGTTCTGACCTGAAACAACATGAAATGTTGTAAAATTGCATTTGTAAGCATATGTATTGCAGTTAAGCACATCTAACTTTACAGAATAAAGATATTGCAAAACCATCCAAATCAAGCATCTCTCAGCTTGATATGCTCCCACACTATACTTAAGGTCATTCTCTATCATAGGTGATGAGTTTTCATGTGTATTTGCAAGTATACATTACAAGTCATCAAACTCTTGAAACCAAGTCAGTTCTTACCTGAAACAAAATGAAATGTTGTAAAATTGCATTTGTAAGCATATGTATTGCAGTTAAGCACATCTAACTTTACAGAATAAGGATATTGCAAAACCATCCAAAACAAGCTTCTCTCAGCTTGATTTGCTCCCACACTATACAAAAGGGCATTATCTATCAGAGGAGAAGAGTTTACAAGTGTATTTGCAAGTATACATTACAATTCATCAAACTCTTGAAATCAAGTCAGTTCTGACCTGAAACAACATGAAATGCAGTAAAATTGCATTTGTAAGCATATGTATTGCAGTTAAGCACATCTAACTTTACAGAATAAAGATATTGCAAAACCATCCAAAACAAGCTCTCTCAGCTTGATATGCTCCCACACTATACAAAAGGGCATTATCTATCAGAGGAGAAGAGTTTACAAGTGTATTTGTAAGTATACATTACAATTCATCAAACTCTTGAAATCTAGTCAGTTCTGACCTGAAACAACATGAAATGCTGTAAAATTGCATTTGTAAGCATATGTATTGCAGTTAAGCACATCTAACTTTACAGAATAAAGATATTGCAAAACCATCCAAAACAAGCTCTCTCAGCTTGATTTGCACCCACACTATACAGAAGGGCATTATCTATCAGAGGAGAAGAGTTTACAAGTGTATTTGCAAGTATACATTACAATTCATCAAACTCTTGAAACCAAGTCAGTTCTGACCTGAAACAACATGAAATGTTGTAAAATTGCATTTGTAAGCATATGTATTGCAGTTAAGCACATCTAACTTTACAGAATAAAGATATTGCAAAACCATCCAAATCAAGCATCTCTCAGCTTGATATGCTCCCACACTATAATTAAGGTCATTCTCTATCATAGGTGATGAGTTTTCATGTGTATTTGCAAGTATACATTACAAGTCATCAAACTCTTGAAACCAAGTCAGTTCTTACCTGAAACAAAATGAAATGTTGTAAAATTGCATTTGTAAGCATATGTATTGCAGTTAAGCACATCTAACTTTACAGAATGAGGATATTGCAAAACCATCCAAAACAAGCTTCTCTCAGCTTTATTTGCTCCCACACTATACAAAAGGGCATTATCTATCAGAGGAGAAGAGTTTACAAGTGTATTTGCAAGTATACATTACAATTCATCAAACTCTTGAAATCAAGTCAGTTCTGACCTGAAACAACATGAAATGCAGTAAAATTGCATTTGTAAGCATATGTATTGCAGTTAAGCACATCTAACTTTACAGAATAAAGATATTGCAAAACCATCCAAAACAAGCTCTCTCAGCTTGATATGCTCCCACACTATACAAAAGGGCATTATCTATCAGAGGAGAAGAGTTTACAAGTGTATTTGCAAGTATACATTACAATTCATCAAAATCTTGAAACCAAGTCAGTTCTGACCTGAAACAACATGAAATGTTGTAAAATTGCATTTGTAAGCAAATGTATTGCAGTTAAGCACATCTAACTTTACAGAATAAAGATATTGCAGAACCATCCAAAACAAGCTTCTCTCAGCTTGATTTGCTCCCACACTATACAAAAGGGCATTATCTATCAGAGGAGAAGAGTTTACAAGTGTATTTGCAAGTATACATTACAATTCATCAAACTCTTGAAATCAAGTCAGTTCTGACCTGAAACAACATGAAATGCAGTAAAATTGCATTTGTAAGCATATGTATTGCAGTTAAGCACATCTAACTTTACAGAATAAAGATATTGCAAAACCGTCCAAAACAAGCTCTCTCAGCTTGATATGCTCCCACACTATACAAAAGGGCATTATCTATCAGAGGAGAAGAGTTTACAAGTGTATTTGCAAGTATACATTACAATTCATCAAACTCTTGAAATCAAGTCAGTTCTGACCTGAAACAACATGAAATGCTGTAAAATTGCATTTGTAAGCATATGTATTGCAGTTAAGCACATCTAACTTTACAGAATAAAGATATTGCAAAACCATCCAAAACAAGCTCTCCCAGCTTGATATGCTCCCACACTATACAAAAGGGCATTATCTATCAGAGGAGAAGAGTTTACAAGTGTATTTGCAAGTATACATTACAATTCATCAAACTCTTGAAATCAAGTCTGTTCTGACCTGAAACAACATGAAATGTTGTAAAATTGCATTTGTAAGCATATGTATTGCAGTTGAGCACATCTAACTTTACAGAATAAAGATATTGCAAAACCATCCAAAACAAGCTTCTCTCAGCTTGATTTGCACCCACACTATACAAAAGGGCATTATCTATCAGAGGAGAAGAGTTTACAAGTGTATTTGCAAGTAAACATTACAATTCATCAAACTCTTGAAATCAAGTTTGTTCTGACCTGAAACAACATGAAATGTTGTAAAATTGCATTTGTAAGCATGTGTATTGCAGTTAAGCACATCTAACTTTACAGAATAAAGATATTGCAAAACCATCCAAATCAAGCATCTCTCAGCTTGATATGCTCCCACACTATACTTAAGGGCATTCTCTATCATAGGTGATGAGTTTTCATGTGTATTTGCAAGTATACATTACAAGTCATCAAACTCTTGAAACCAAGTCAGTTCTTACCTGAAACAAAATGAAATGTTGTAAAATTGCATTTGTAAGCATATGTATTGCAGTTAAGCACATCTAACTTTACAGAATGAGGATATTGCAAAACCATCCAAAACAAGCTTCTCTCAGCTTGATTTGCTCCCACACTATACAAAAGGGCATTATCTATCAGAGGAGAAGAGTTTACAAGTGTATTTGCAAGTATACATTACAATTCATCAAACTCTTGAAATCAAGTCAGTTCTGACCTGAAACAACATGAAATGCAGTAAAATTGCATTTGTAAGCATATGTATTGCAGTTAAGCACATCTAACTTTACAGAATAAAGATATTGCAAAACCATCCAAAACAAGCTCTCTCAGCTTGATATGCTCCCACACTATACAAAAGGGCATTATCTATCAGAGGAGAAGAGTTTACAAGTGTATTTGCAAGTATACATTACAAGTCATCAAACTCTTGAAACCAAGTCAGTTCTGACCTGAAACAAAAAGAAATGTTGTAAAATTGCATTTGTAAGCATATGTATTGCAGTTAAGCACATCTAACATTACAGAATAAGGATATTGCAAAACCATCCAAAACAAGCTTCTCTCAGCTTGATTTGCTCCCACACTATACAAAAGGGCATTATCTATCAGAGGAGAAGAGTTTACAAGTGTATTTGCAAGTATACATTACAATTCATCAAACTCTTGAAATCAAGTCAGTTCTGACCTGAAACAACATGAAATGCATTAAAATTGCATTTGTAAGCATATGTATTGCAGTTAAGCACATCTAACTTTACAGAATAAAGATATTGCAAAACCATCCAAAACAAGCTCTCTCAGCTTGATATGCTCCCACACTATACAAAAGGGCATTATCTTTCAGAGGAGAAGAGTTTACAAGTGTATTTGTAAGTATACATTACAATTCATCAAACTCTTGAAATCTAGTCAGTTCTGACCTGAAACAACATGAAATGCTGTAAAATTGCATTTGTAAGCATATGTATTGCAGTTAAGCACATCTAACTTTACAGAATAAAGATATTGCAAAACCATCCAAAACAAGCTCTCTCAGCTTGATTTGCACCCACACTATACAAAAGGGCATTATCTATCAGAGGAGAAGAGTTTACAAGTGTATTTGCAAGTATACATTACAAGTCATCAAACTCTTGAAACCAAGTCAGTTCTGACCTGAAACAAAATGAAATGTTGTAAAATTGCATTTGTAAGCAAATGTATTGCAGTTAAGCACATCTAACTTTACAGAATAAAGATATTGCAAAACCATCCAAAACAAGCTTCTCTCAGCTTGATTTGCTCCCACACTATACAAAAGGGCATTATCTATCAGAGGAGAAGAGTTTACAAGTGTATTTGCAAGTATACATTACAATTCATCAAACTCTTGAAACCAAGTCAGTTCTGACCTGAAACAACATGAAATGTTGTAAAATTGCATTTGTAAGCATATGTATTGCAGTTAAGCACATCTAACTTTACAGAATAAAGATATTGCAAAACCATCCAAATCAAGCATCTCTCAGCTTGATATGCTCCCACACTATACTTAAGGTCATTCTCTATCATAGGTGATGAGTTTTCATGTGTATTTGCAAGTATACATTACAAGTCATCAAACTCTTGAAACCAAGTCAGTTCTTACCTGAAACAAAATGAAATGTTGTAAAATTGCATTTGTAAGCATATGTATTGCAGTTAAGCACATCTAACTTTACAGAATAAGGATATTGCAAAACCATCCAAAACAAGCTTCTCTCAGCTTGATTTGCTCCCACACTATACAAAAGGGCATTATCTATCAGAGGAGAAGAGTTTACAAGTGTATTTGCAAGTATACATTACAAGTCATCAAACTCTTGAAACCAAGTCAGTTCTTACCTGAAACAAAATGAAATGTTGTAAAATTGCATTTGTAAGCATATGTATTGCAGTTAAGCACATCTAACTTTACAGAATGAGGATATTGCAAAACCATCCAAAACAAGCTTCTCTCAGCTTTATTTGCTCCCACACTATACAAAAGGGCATTATCTATCAGAGGAGAAGAGTTTACAAGTGTATTTGCAAGTATACATTACAATTCATCAAACTCTTGAAATCAAGTCAGTTCTGACCTGAAACAACATGAAATGCAGTAAAATTGCATTTGTAAGCATATGTATTGCAGTTAAGCACATCTAACTTTACAGAATAAAGATATTGCAAAACCATCCAAAACAAGCTCTCTCAGCTTGATATGCTCCCACACTATACAAAAGGGCATTATCTATCAGAGGAGAAGAGTTTACAAGTGTATTTGCAAGTATACATTACAAGTCATCAAACTCTTGAAACCAAGTCAGTTCTGACCTGAAACAAAATGAAATGTTGTAAAATTGCATTTGTAAGCAAATGTATTGCAGTTAAGCACATCTAACTTTACAGAATAAAGATATTGCAAAACCATCCAAAACAAGCTTCTCTCAGCTTGATTTGCTCCCACACTATACAAAAGGGCATTATCTATCAGAGGAGAAGAGTTTACAAGTGTATTTGCAAGTATACATTACAATTCATCAAACTCTTGAAATCAAGTCAGTTCTGACCTGAAACAACATGAAATGCAGTAAAATTGCATTTGTAAGCATATGTATTGCAGTTAAGCACATCTAACTTTACAGAATAAAGATATTGCAAAACCGTCCAAAACAAGCTCTCTCAGCTTGATATGCTCCCACACTATACAAAAGGGCATTATCTATCAGAGGAGAAGAGTTTACAAGTGTATTTGCAAGTATACATTACAATTCATCAAACTCTTGAAATCAAGTCAGTTCTGACCTGAAACAACATGAAATGCTGTAAAATTGCATTTGTAAGCATATGTATTGCAGTTAAGCACATCTAACTTTACAGAATAAAGATATTGCAAAACCATCCAAAACAAGCTCTCTCAGCTTGATATGCTCCCACACTATACAAAAGGGCATTATCTATCAGAGGAGAAGAGTTTACAAGTGTATTTGCAAGTATACATTACAATTCATCAAACTCTTGAAATCAAGTCTGTTCTGACCTGAAACAACATGAAATGTTGTAAAATTGCATTTGTAAGCATATGTATTGCAGTTGAGCACATCTAACTTTACAGAATAAAGATATTGCAAAACCATCCAAATCAAGCATCTCTCAGCTTGATATGCTCCCACACTATACTTAAGGGCATTCTCTATCATAGGTGATGAGTTTTCATGTGTATTTGCAAGTATACATTACAAGTCATCAAACTCTTGAAACCAAGTCAGTTCTTACCTGAAACAAAATGAAATGTTGTAAAATTGCATTTGTAAGCATATGTATTGCAGTTAAGCACATCTAACTTTACAGAATGAGGATATTGCAAAACCATCCAAAACAAGCTTCTCTCAGCTTGATTTGCTCCCACACTATACAAAAGGGCATTATCTATCAGAGGAGAAGAGTTTACAAGTGTATTTGCAAGTATACATTACAATTCATCAAACTCTTGAAATCAAGTCAGTTCTGACCTGAAACAACATGAAATGCAGTAAAATTGCATTTGTAAGCATATGTATTGCAGTTAAGCACATCTAACTTTACAGAATAAAGATATTGCAAAACCATCCAAAACAAGCTCTCTCAGCTTGATATGCTCCCACACTATACAAAAGGGCATTATCTATCAGAGGAGAAGAGTTTACAAGTGTATTTGCAAGTATACATTACAAGTCATCAAACTCTTGAAACCAAGTCAGTTCTGACCTGAAACAAAAAGAAATGTTGTAAAATTGCATTTGTAAGCATATGTATTGCAGTTAAGCACATCTAACATTACAGAATAAGGATATTGCAAAACCATCCAAAACAAGCTTCTCTCAGCTTGATTTGCTCCCACACTATACAAAAGGGCATTATCTATCAGAGGAGAAGAGTTTACAAGTGTATTTGCAAGTATACATTACAATTCATCAAAATCTTGAAATCAAGTCAGTTCTGACCTGAAACAACATGAAATGTTGTAAAATTGCATTTGTAAGCAAATGTATTGCAGTTAAGCACATCTAACTTTACAGAATAAAGATATTGCAAAACCATCCAAAACAAGCTTCTCTCAGCTTGATTTGCTCCCACACTATACAAAAGGGCATTATCTATCAGAGGAGAAGAGTTTACAAGTGTATTTGCAAGTATACATTACAATTCATCAAACTCTTGAAATCAAGTCAGTTCTGACCTGAAACAACATGAAATGCAGTAAAATTGCATTTGTAAGCATATGTATTGCAGTTAAGCACATCTAACTTTACAGAATAAAGATATTGCAAAACCGTCCAAAACAAGCTCTCTCAGCTTGATATGCTCCCACACTATACAAAAGGGCATTATCTATCAGAGGAGAAGAGTTTACAAGTGTATTTGCAAGTATACATTACAATTCATCAAACTCTTGAAATCAAGTCAGTTCTGACCTGAAACAACATGAAATGCTGTAAAATTGCATTTGTAAGCATATGTATTGCAGTTAAGCACATCTAACTTTACAGAATAAAGATATTGCAAAACCATCCAAAACAAGCTCTCTCAGCTTGATATGCTCCCACACTATACAAAAGGGCATTATCTATCAGAGGAGAAGAGTTTACAAGTGTATTTGCAAGTATACATTACAATTCATCAAACTCTTGAAATCAAGTCTGTTCTGACCTGAAACAACATGAAATGTTGTAAAATTGCATTTGTAAGCATATGTATTGCAGTTGAGCACATCTAACTTTACAGAATAAAGATATTGCAAAACCATCCAAAACAAGCTTCTCTCAGCTTGATTTGCACCCACACTATACAAAAGGGCATTATCTATCAGAGGAGAAGAGTTTACAAGTGTATTTGCAAGTAAACATTACAATTCATCAAACTCTTGAAATCAAGTTTGTTCTGACCTGAAACAACATGAAATGTTGTAAAATTGCATTTGTAAGCATGTGTATTGCAGTTAAGCACATCTAACTTTACAGAATAAAGATATTGCAAAACCATCCAAATCAAGCATCTCTCAGCTTGATATGCTCCCACACTATATTTAAGGGCATTCTCTATCATAGGTGATGAGTTTTCATGTGTATTTGCAAGTATACATTACAAGTCATCAAACTCTTGAAACCAAGTCAGTTCTTACCTGAAACAAAATGAAATGTTGTAAAATTGCATTTGTAAGCATATGTATTGCAGTTAAGCACATCTAACTTTACAGAATGAGGATATTGCAAAACCATCCAAAACAAGCTTCTCTCAGCTTGATTTGCTCCCACACTATACAAAAGGGCATTATCTATCAGAGGAGAAGAGTTTACAAGTGTATTTGCAAGTATACATTACAATTCATCAAACTCTTGAAATCAAGTAAGTTCTGACCTGAAACAACATGAAATGCAGTAAAATTGCATTTGTAAGCATATGTATTGCAGTTAAGCACATCTAACTTTACAGAATAAAGATATTGCAAAACCATCCAAAACAAGCTCTCTCAGCTTGATATGCTCCCACACTATACAAAAGGGCATTATCTATCAGAGGAGAAGAGTTTACAAGTGTATTTGCAAGTATACATTACAAGTCATCAAACTCTTGAAACCAAGTCAGTTCTGACCTGAAACAAAAAGAAATGTTGTAAAATTGCATTTGTAAGCATATGTATTGCAGTTAAGCACATCTAACATTACAGAATAAGGATATTGCAAAACCATCCAAAACAAGCTTCTCTCAGCTTGATTTGCTCCCACACTATACAAAAGGGCATTATCTATCAGAGGAGAAGAGTTTACAAGTGTATTTGCAAGTATACATTACAATTCATCAAAATCTTGAAACCAAGTCAGTTCTGACCTGAAACAACATGAAATGTTGTAAAATTGCATTTGTAAGCAAATGTATTGCAGTTAAGCACATCTAACTTTACAGAATAAAGATATTGCAAAACCATCCAAAACAAGCTTCTCTCAGCTTGATTTGCTCCCACACTATACAAAAGGGCATTATCTATCAGAGGAGAAGAGTTTACAAGTGTATTTGCAAGTATACATTACAATTCATCAAACTCTTGAAATCAAGTCAGTTCTGACCTGAAACAACATGAAATGCAGTAAAATTGCATTTGTAAGCATATGTATTGCAGTTAAGCACATCTAACTTTACAGAATAAAGATATTGCAAAACCGTCCAAAACAAGCTCTCTCAGCTTGATATGCTCCCACACTATACAAAAGGGCATTATCTATCAGAGGAGAAGAGTTTACAAGTGTATTTGCAAGTATACATTACAATTCATCAAACTCTTGAAATCAAGTCAGTTCTGACCTGAAACAACATGAAATGCTGTAAAATTGCATTTGTAAGCATATGTATTGCAGTTAAGCACATCTAACTTTACAGAATAAAGATATTGCAAAACCATCCAAAACAAGCTCTCTCAGCTTGATATGCTCCCACACTATACAAAAGGGCATTATCTATCAGAGGAGAAGAGTTTACAAGTGTATTTGCAAGTATACATTACAATTCATCAAACTCTTGAAATCAAGTCTGTTCTGACCTGAAACAACATGAAATGTTATAAAATTGCATTTGTAAGCATATGTATTGCAGTTGAGCACATCTAACTTTACAGAATAAAGATATTGCAAAACCATCCAAAACAAGCTTCTCTCAGCTTGATTTGCTCCCACACTATACAAAAGGGCATTATCTATCAGAGGAGAAGAGTTTACAAGTGTATTTGCAAGTATACATTACAAGTCATCAAACTCTTGAAACCAAGTCAGTTCTGACCTGAAACAACATGAAATGTTGTAAAATTGCATTTGTAAGCATATGTATTGCAGTTAAGCACATCTAACTTTACAGAATAAAGATATTGCAAAACCATCCAAATCAAGCATCTCTCAGCTTGATATGCTCCCACACTATAATTAAGGTCATTCTCTATCATAGGTGATGAGTTTTCATGTGTATTTGCAAGTATACATTACAAGTCATCAAACTCTTGAAACCAAGTCAGTTCTTACCTGAAACAAAATGAAATGTTGTAAAATTGCATTTGTAAGCATATGTATTGCAGTTAAGCACATCTAACTTTACAGAATGAGGATATTGCAAAACCATCCAAAACAAGCTTCTCTCAGCTTGATTTGCTCCCACACTATACAAAAGGGCATTATCTATCAGAGGAGAAGAGTTTACAAGTGTATTTGCAAGTATACATTACAATTCATCAAACTCTTGAAATCAAGTCAGTTCTGACCTGAAACAACATGAAATGCAGTAAAATTGCATTTGTAAGCATATGTATTGCAGTTAAGCACATCTAACTTTACAGAATAAAGATATTGCAAAACCATCCAAAACAAGCTCTCTCAGCTTGATATGCTCCCACACTATACAAAAGGGCATTATCTATCAGAGGAGAAGAGTTTACAAGTGTATTTGCAAGTATACATTACAAGTCATCAAACTCTTGAAACCAAGTCAGTTCTGACCTGAAACAAAATGAAATGTTGTAAAATTGCATTTGTAAGCATATGTATTGCAGTTAAGCACATCTAACATTACAGAATAAGGATATTGCAAAACCATCCAAAACAAGCTTCTCTCAGCTTGATTTGCTCCCACACTATACAAAAGGGCATTATCTATCAGAGGAGAAGAGTTTACAAGTGTATTTGCAAGTATACATTACAATTCATCAAAATCTTGAAACCAAGTCAGTTCTGACCTGAAACAACATGAAATGTTGTAAAATTGCATTTGTAAGCAAATGTATTGCAGTTAAGCACATCTAACTTTACAGAATAAAGATATTGCAAAACCATCCAAAACAAGCTTCTCTCAGCTTGATTTGCTCCCACACTATACAAAAGGGCATTATCTATCAGAGGAGAAGAGTTTACAAGTGTATTTGCAAGTATACATTACAATTCATCAAACTTTTGAAATCAAGTCAGTTCTGACCTGAAACAACATGAAATGCAGTAAAATTGCATTTGTAAGCATATGTATTGCAGTTAAGCACATCTAACTTTACAGAATAAAGATATTGCAAAACCATCCAAATCAAGCATCTCTCAGCTTGATATGCTCCCACACTATAATTAAGGTCATTCTCTATCATAGGTGATGAGTTTTCATGTGTATTTGCAAGTATACATTACAAGTCATCAAACTCTTGAAACCAAGTCAGTTCTTACCTGAAACAAAATGAAATGTTGTAAAATTGCATTTGTAAGCATATGTATTGCAGTTAAGCACATCTAACTTTACAGAATGAGGATATTGCAAAACCATCCAAAACAAGCTTCTCTCAGCTTTATTTGCTCCCACACTATACAAAAGGGCATTATCTATCAGAGGAGAAGAGTTTACAAGTGTATTTGCAAGTATACATTACAATTCATCAAACTCTTGAAATCAAGTCAGTTCTGACCTGAAACAACATGAAATGCAGTAAAATTGCATTTGTAAGCATATGTATTGCAGTTAAGCACATCTAACTTTACAGAATAAAGATATTGCAAAACCATCCAAAACAAGCTCTCTCAGCTTGATATGCTCCCACACTATACAAAAGGGCATTATCTATCAGAGGAGAAGAGTTTACAAGTGTATTTGCAAGTATACATTACAAGTCATCAAACTCTTGAAACCAAGTCAGTTCTGACCTGAAACAAAATGAAATGTTGTAAAATTGCATTTGTAAGCATATGTATTGCAGTTAAGCACATCTAACATTACAGAATAAGGATATTGCAAAACCATCCAAAACAAGCTTCTCTCAGCTTGATTTGCTCCCACACTATACAAAAGGGCATTATCTATCAGAGGAGAAGAGTTTACAAGTGTATTTGCAAGTATACATTACAATTCATCAAAATCTTGAAACCAAGTCAGTTCTGACCTGAAACAACATGAAATGTTGTAAAATTGCATTTGTAAGCAAATGTATTGCAGTTAAGCACATCTAACTTTACAGAATAAAGATATTGCAAAACCATCCAAAACAAGCTTCTCTCAGCTTGATTTGCTCCCACACTATACAAAAGGGCATTATCTATCAGAGGAGAAGAGTTTACAAGTGTATTTGCAAGTATACATTACAATTCATCAAACTCTTGAAATCAAGTCAGTTCTGACCTGAAACAACATGAAATGCTGTAAAATTGCATTTGTAAGCATATGTATTGCAGTTAAGCACATCTAACTTTACAGAATAAAGATATTGCAAAACCATCCAAAACAAGCTCTCTCAGCTTGATATGCTCCCACACTATACAAAAGGGCATTATCTATCAGAGGAGAAGAGTTTACAAGTGTATTTGCAAGTATACATTACAATTCATCAAACTCTTGAAATCAAGTCTGTTCTGACCTGAAATAACATGAAATGTTGTAAAATTGCATTTGTAAGCATATGTATTGCAGTTGAGCACATCTAACTTTACAGAATAAAGATATTGCAAAACCATCCAAAACAAGCTTCTCTCAGCTTGATTTGCACCCACACTATACAAAAGGGCATTATCTATCAGAGGAGAAGAGTTTACAAGTGTATTTGCAAGTAAACATTACAATTCATCAAACTCTTGAAATCAAGTTTGTTCTGACCTGAAACAACATGAAATGTTGTAAAATTGCATTTGTAAGCATGTGTATTGCAGTTAAGCACATCTAACTTTACAGAATAAAGATATTGCAAAACCATCCAAATCAAGCATCTCTCAGCTTGATATGCTCCCACACTATACTTAAGGGCATTCTCTATCATAGGTGATGAGTTTTCATGTGTATTTGCAAGTATACATTACAAGTCATCAAACTCTTGAAACCAAGTCAGTTCTTACCTGAAACAAAATGAAATGTTGTAAAATTGCATTTGTAAGCATATGTATTGCAGTTAAGCACATCTAACTTTACAGAATGAGGATATTGCAAAACCATCCAAAACAAGCTTCTCTCAGCTTGATTTGCTCCCACACTATACAAAAGGGCATTATCTATCAGAGGAGAAGAGTTTACAAGTGTATTTGCAAGTATACATTACAATTCATCAAACTCTTGAAATCAAGTCAGTTCTGACCTGAAACAACATGAAATGCAGTAAAATTGCATTTGTAAGCATATGTATTGCAGTTAAGCACATCTAACTTTACAGAATAAAGATATTGCAAAACCATCCAAAACAAGCTCTCTCAGCTTGATATGCTCCCACACTATACAAAAGGGCATTATCTATCAGAGGAGAAGAGTTTACAAGTGTATTTGCAAGTATACATTACAATTCATCAAACTCTTGAAATCAAGTCAGTTCTGACCTGAAACAACATGAAATGCAGTAAAATTGCATTTGTAAGCATATGTATTGCAGTTAAGCACATCTAACTTTACAGAATAAAGATATTGCAAAACCGTCCAAAACAAGCTCTCTCAGCTTGATATGCTCCCACACTATACAAAAGGGCATTATCTATCAGAGGAGAAGAGTTTACAAGTGTATTTGCAAGTATACATTACAATTCATCAAACTCTTGAAATCAAGTCAGTTCTGACCTGAAACAACATGAAATGCTGTAAAATTGCATTTGTAAGCATATGTATTGCAGTTAAGCACATCTAACTTTACAGAATAAAGATATTGCAAAACCATCCAAAACAAGCTTCTCTCAGCTTGATTTGCACCCACACTATACAAAAGGGCATTATCTATCAGAGGAGAAGAGTTTACAAGTGTATTTGCAAGTAAACATTACAATTCATCAAACTCTTGAAATCAAGTTTGTTCTGACCTGAAACAACATGAAATGTTGTAAAATTGCATTTGTAAGCATGTGTATTGCAGTTAAGCACATCTAACTTTACAGAATAAAGACATTGCAAAACCATCCAAATCAAGCATCTCTCAGCTTGATATGCTCCCACACTATACTTAAGGGCATTCTCTATCATAGGTGATGAGTTTTCATGTGTTTTTGCAAGTATACATTACAAGTCATCAAACTCTTGAAACCAAGTCAGTTCTGACCTGAAACAACATGAAATGTTGTAAAATTGCATTTGTAAGCAAATGTATTGCAGTTAAGCACATCTAACTTTACAGAATAAAGATATTGCAAAACCATCCAAAACAAGCTTCTCTCAGCTTGATTTGCTCCCACACTATACAAAAGGGCATTATCTATCAGAGGAGAAGAGTTTACAAGTGTATTTGCAAGTATACATTACAATTCATCAAACTCTTGAAATCAAGTCAGTTCTGACCTGAAACAACATGAAATGCAGTAAAATTGCATTTGTAAGCATATGTATTGCAGTTAAGCACATCTAACTTTACAGAATAAAGATATTGCAAAACCATCCAAAACAAGCTCTCTCAGCTTGATATGCTCCCACACTATACAAAAGAGCATTATCTATCAGAGGAGAAGAGTTTACAAGTGTATTTGCAAGTATACATTACAATTCATCAAACTCTTGAAATCTAGTCAGTTCTGACCTGAAACAACATGAAATGCTGTAAAATTGCATTTGTAAGCATATGTATTGCAGTTAAGCACATCTAACTTTACAGAATAAAGATATTGCAAAACCATCCAAAACAAGCTCTCTCAGCTTGATTTGCACCCACACTATACAAAAGGGCATTATCTATCAGAGGAGAAGAGTTTACAAGTGTATTTGCAAGTATACATTACAATTCATCAAACTCTTGAAACCAAGTCAGTTCTGACCTGAAACAACATGAAATGTTGTAAAATTGCATTTGTAAGCATATGTATTGCAGTTAAGCACATCTAACTTTACAGAATAAAGATATTGCAAAACCATCCAAATCAAGCATCTCTCAGCTTGATATGCTCCCACACTATAATAAAGGTCATTCTCTATCATAGGTGATGAGTTTTCATGTGTATTTGCAAGTATACATTACAAGTCATCAAACTCTTGAAACCAAGTCAGTTCTTACCTGAAACAAAATGAAATGTTGTAAAATTGCATTTGTAAGCATATGTATTGCAGTTAAGCACATCTAACTTTACAGAATGAGGATATTGCAAAACCATCCAAAACAAGCTTCTCTCAGCTTGATTTGCTCCCACACTATACAAAAGGGCATTATCTATCAGAGGAGAAGAGTTTACAAGTGTATTTGCAAGTATACATTACAAGTCATCAAACTCTTGAAACCAAGTCAGTTCTGACCTGAAACAAAATGAAATGTTGTAAAATTGCATTTGTAAGCATATGTATTGCAGTTAAGCACATCTAACATTACAGAATAAGGATATTGCAAAACCATCCAAAACAAGCTTCTCTCAGCTTGATTTGCTCCCACACTATACAAAAGGGCATTATCTATCAGAGGAGAAGAGTTTACAAGTGTATATGCAAGTATACATTACAATTCATCAAAATCTTGAAACCAAGTCAGTTCTGACCTGAAACAACATGAAATGTTGTAAAATTGCATTTATAAGCAAATGTATTGCAGTTAAGCACATCTAACTTTACAGAATAAAGATATTGCAAAACCATCCAAAACAAGCTTCTCTCAGCTTGATTTGCTCCCACACTATACAAAAGGGCATTATCTATCAGAGGAGAAGAGTTTACAAGTGTATTTGCAAGTATACATTACAATTCATCAAACTCTTGAAATCAAGTCAGTTCTGACCTGAAACAACATGAAATGCAGTAAAATTGCATTTGTAAGCATATGTATTGCAGTTAAGCACATCTAACTTTACAGAATAAAGATATTGCAAAACCGTCCAAATCAAGCATCTCTCAGCTTGATATGCTCCTACACTATACTTAAGGTCATTCTCTATCATAGGTGATGAGTTTTCATGTGTATTTGCAAGTATACATTACAAGTCATCAAACTCTTGAAACCAAGTCAGTTCTTACCTGAAACAAAATGAAATGTTGTAAAATTGCATTTGTAAGCATATGTATTGCAGTTAAGCACATCTAACTTTACAGAATAAGGATATTGCAAAACCATCCAAAACAAGCTTCTCTCAGCTTGATTTGCTCCCACACTATACAAAAGGGCATTATCTATCAGAGGAGAAGAGTTTACAAGTGTATTTGCAAGTATACATTACAATTAATCAAAATCTTGAAACCAAGTCAGTTCTGACCTGAAACAACATGAAATGTTGTAAAATTGCATTTGTAAGCAAATGTATTGCAGTTAAGCACATCTAACTTTACAGAATAAAGATATTGCAAAACCATCCAAAACAAGCTTCTCTCAGCTTGATTTGCTCCCACACTATACAAAAGGGCATTATCTATCAGAGGAGAAGAGTTTACAAGTGTATTTGCAAGTATACATTACAATTAATCAAAATCTTGAAACCAAGTCAGTTCTGACCTGAAACAACATGAAATGTTGTAAAATTGCATTTGTAAGCAAATGTATTGCAGTTAAGCACATCTAACTTTACAGAATAAAGATATTGCAAAACCATCCAAAACAAGCTTCTCTCAGCTTGATTTGCTCCCACACTATACAAAAGGGCATTATCTATCAGAGGAGAAGAGTTTACAAGTGTATTTGCAAGTATACATTACAATTCATCAAACTCTTGAAATCAAGTCAGTTCTGACCTGAAACAACATGAAATGCAGTAAAATTGCATTTGTAAGCATATGTATTGCAGTTAAGCACATCTAACTTTACAGAATAAAGATATTGCAAAACCATCCAAAACAAGCTCTCTCAGCTTGATATGCTCCCACACTATACAAAAGAGCATTATCTATCAGAGGAGAAGAGTTTACAAGTGTATTTGCAAGTATACATTATAAGTCATCAAACTCTTGAAACCAAGTCAGTTCTTACCTGAAACAAAATGAAATGTTGTAAAATTGCATTTGTAAGCATATGTATTGCAGTTAAGCACATCTAACTTTACAGAATAAGGATATTGCAAAACCATCCAAAACAAGCTTCTCTCAGCTTGATTTGCTCCCACACTATACAAAAGGGCAGTATCTATCAGAGGAGAAGAGTTTACAAGTGTATTTGCAAGTATACATTACAATTAATCAAAATCTTGAAACCAAGTCAGTTCTGACCTGAAACAACATGAAATGTTGTAAAATTGCATTTGTAAGCAAATGTATTGCAGTTAAGCACATCTAACTTTACAGAATAAAGATATTGCAAAACCATCCAAAACAAGCTTCTCTCAGCTTGATTTGCTCCCACACTATACAAAAGGGCATTATCTATCAGAGGAGAAGAGTTTACAAGTGTATTTGCAAGTATACATTACAATTAATCAAACTCTTGAAATCAAGTCAGTTCTGACCTGAAACAACATGAAATGCAGTAAAATTGCATTTGTAAGCATATGTATTGCAGTTAAGCACATCTAACTTTACAGAATAAAGATATTGCAAAACCATCCAAAACAAGCTCTCTCAGCTTGATATGCTCCCACACTATACAAAAGAGCATTATCTATCAGAGGAGAAGAGTTTACAAGTGTATTTGCAAGTATACATTACAATTCATCAAACTCTTGAAATCTAGTCAGTTCTGACCTGAAACAAAATGAAATGCTGTAAAATTGCATTTGTAAGCAAATGTATTGCAGTTAAGCACATCTAACTTTACAGAATAAAGATATTGCAAAACCATCCAAAACAAGCTTCTCTCAGCTTGATTTGCACCCACACTATACAAAAGGGCATTATCTATCAGAGGAGAAGAGTTTACAAGTGTATTTGCAAGTATACGTTACAATTAATCAAACTCTTGAAACCAAGTCAGTTCTGACCTGAAACAACATGAAATGTTGTAAAATTGCATTTGTAAGCATATGTATTGCAGTTAAGCACATCTAACTTTACAGAATAAAGATATTGCAAAACCATCCAAAACAAGCTTCTCTCAGCTTGATTTGCTCCCACACTATACAAAAGGGCATTATCTATCAGAGGAGAAGAGTTTACAAGTGTATTTGCAAGTATACATTACAAGTCATCAAACTCTTGAAACCAAGTCAGTTCTGACTTGAAACAAAATGAAATGTTGTAAAATTGCATTTGTAAGCATATGTATTGCAGTTAAGCACATCTAACATTACAGAATAAGGATATTGCAAAACCATCCAAAACAAGCTTCTCTCAGCTTGATTTGCTCCCACACTATACAAAAGGGCATTATCTATCAGAGGAGAAGAGTTTACAAGTGTATCTGCAAGTATACATTACAATTCATCAAAATCTTGAAACCAAGTCAGTTCTGACCTGAAACAACATGAAATGTTGTAAAATTGCATTTGTAAGCAAATGTATTGCAGTTAAGCACATCTAACTTTACAGAATAAAGATATTGCAAAACCATCCAAAACAAGCTTCTCTCAGCTTGATTTGCTCCCACACTATACAAAAGGGCATTATCTATCAGAGGAGAAGAGTTTACAAGTGTATTTGCAAGTATACATTACAATTCATCAAACTCTTGAAATCAAGTCAGTTCTGACCTGAAACAACATGAAATGCAGTAAAATTGCATTTGTAAGCATATGTATTGCAGTTAAGCAAATCTAACTTTACAGAATAAAGATATTGCAAAACCGTCCAAAACAAGCTCTCTCAGCTTGATATGCTCCCACACTATACAAAAGGGCATTATCTATCAGAGGAGAAGAGTTTACAAGTGTATTTGCAAGTATACATTACAATTAATCAAACTCTTGAAATCAAGTCAGTTCTGACCTGAAACAACATGAAATGCTGTAAAATTGCATTTGTAAGCATATGTATTGCAGTTAAGCACATCTAACTTTACAGAATAAAGATATTGCAAAACCATCCAAAACAAGCTCTCTCAGCTTGATTTGCACCCACACTATACAAAAGGGCATTATCTATCAGAGGAGAAGAGTTTACAAGTGTATTTGCAAGTATACATTACAATTCATCAAACTCTTGAAACCAAGTCAGTTCTGACCTGAAACAACATGAAATGTTGTAAAATTGCATTTGTAAGCATATGTATTGCAGTTAAGCACATCTAACTTTACAGAATAAAGATATTGCAAAACCATCCTAATCAAGCATCTCTCAGCTTGATATGCTCCCACACTATACTTAAGGTCATTCTCTATCATAGGTGATGAGTTTTCATGTGTATTTGCAAGTATACATTACAAGTCATCAAACTCTTGAAACCAAGTCAGTTCTTACCTGAAACAAAATGAAATGTTGTAAAATTGCATTTGTAAGCATATGTATTGCAGTTAAGCACATCTAACTATACAGAATAAGGATATTGCAAAACCATCCAAAACAAGCTTCTCTCAGCTTGATTTGCTCCCACACTATACAAAAGGGCATTATCTATCAGAGGAGAAGAGTTTACAAGTGTATTTGCAAGTATACATTACAATTCATCAAACTCTTGAAATCAAGTCTGTTCTGACCTGAAACAACATGAAATGCAGTAAAATTGCATTTGTAAGCATATGTATTGCAGTTAAGCACATCTAACTTTACAGAATAAAGATATTGCAAAACCATCCAAATCAAGCATCTCTCAGCTTGATATGCTCCCACACTATACTTAAGGGCATTATCTATCAGAGGAGAAGAGTTTACAAGTGTATTTGCAAGTATACATTACAATTCATCAAACTCTTGAAATCAAGTCAGTTCTGACCTGAAACAAAATGAAATGTTGTAAAATTGCATTTGTAAGCATATGTATTGCAGTTAAGCACATCTAACTTTACAGAATAAAGATATTGCAAAACCATCCAAAACAAGCTTCTCTCAGCTTGATTTGCACCCACACTATACAAAAGGGCATTATCTATCAGAGGAGAAGAGTTTACAAGTGTATTTGCAAGTAAACATTACAATTCATCAAACTCTTGAAATCAAGTCTGTTCTGACCTGAAACAACATGAAATGTTGTAAAATTGCATTTGTAAGCATGTGTATTGCAGTTAAGCACATCTAACTTGACAGAATAAGGATATTGCAAAACCATCCAAAACAAGCTTCTCTCAGCTTGATTTGCACCCACACTATACAAAAAGGCATTATCTATCAGAGGAGAAGAGTTTACAAGTGTATTTGCAAGTATACATTGCAATTCATCAAAATCTTGAAACCAAGTCAGTTCTGACCTGAAACAACATGAAATGTTGTAAAATTGCATTTGTAAGCAAATGTATTGCAATTAAGCACATCTAACTTTACAGAATAACGATATTGCAAAACCATCCAAAACAAGCTTCTCTCAGCTTGATATGCTCCCACACTATACAATAGGGCATTATCTATCATAGGTGTAGAGTTTACAAGTGTATTTGCAAGTATACATTACAAGTCATCAAACTCTTGAAATCAAGTCTGTTCTGACCTGAAACAACATGAAATGTTGTAAAATTGCATTTGTAAGCATATGTATTGCAGTTAAGCACATCTAACTTTACAGAATAAAGATATTGCAAAACCATCCAAATCAAGCATCTCTCAGCTTGATATGCTCCCACACTATACTTAATTTCATTCTCTATCATAAGTGATGAATTTTCATGTGTATTTGCAAGTATACATTACAAGTCATCAAACTCTTGAAACCAAGTCAGTTCTTACCTGAAACAAAATGAAATGTTGTAAAATTGCATTTGTAAGCATATGTATTGCAGTTAAGCACATCTAACTTTACAGAATAAGGATATTGCAAAACCATCCAAAACAAGCTTCTCTCAGCTTGATTTGCTCCCACACTATACAAAAGGGCATTATCTATCAGAGGAGATGAGTTTACAAGTGTATTTGCAAGTATACATTACAATTCATCAAACTCTTGAAATCAAGTCAGTTCTGACCTGAAACAACATGAAATGCAGTAAAATTGCATTTGTAAGCATATGTATTGTAGTTAAGCACATCTAACTTTACAGAATAAAGATATTGCAAAACCATCCAAAACAAGCTCTCTCAGCTTGATATGCTCCCACACTATACAAAAGGGCATTATCTATCAGAGGAGAAGAGTTTACAAGTGTATTTGCAAGTATACATTACAATTCATCAAACTCTTGAAATCAAGTCTGTTCTGACCTGAAACAACATGAAATGTTGTAAAATTGCATTTGTAAGCATATGTATTGCAGTTGAGCACATCTAACTTTACAGAATAAAGATATTGCAAAACCATCCAAAACAAGCTTCTCTCAGCTTGATTTGCACCCACACTATACAAAAGGGCATTATCTATCAGAGGAGAAGAGTTTACAAGTGTATTTGCAAGTAAACATTACAATTCATCAAACTCTTGAAATCAAGTCTGTTCTGACCTGAAACAACATGAAATGTTGTAAAATTGCATTTGTAAGCATGTGTATTGCAGTTAAGCACATCTAACTTTACAGAATAAAGATATTGCAAAACCATCCAAATCAAGCATCTCTCAGCTTGATATGCTCCCACACTATACTTAAGGGCATTCTCTATCATAGGTGATGAGTTTTCATGTGTATTTGCAAGTATACATTACAAGTCATCAAACTCTTGAAACCAAGTCAGTTCTGACCTGAAACAAAATGAAATGTTGTAAAATTGCATTTGTAAGCATATGTATTGCAGTTAAGCACATCTAACTTTACAGAATAAGGATATTGCAAAACCATCCAAAACAAGCTTCTCTCAGCTTGATTTGCTCCCACACTATACAAAAGGGCATTATCTATCAGAGGAGAAGAGTTTACAAGTGTATTTGGAAGTATACATTACAATTCATCAAACTCTTAAAACCAAGTCAGTTCTGACCTGAAACAACATGAAATGTTGTAAAATTGCATTTGTAAGCATATGTATTACAGTTAAGCACATCTAACTTTACAGAATAAGGATATTGCAAAACCATCCAAAACAAGCTTCTCTCAGCTTGATTTGCACCCACACTATACAAAGGGGCATTATCTATCAGAGGAGAAGAGTTTACAAGTGTATTTGCAAGTATACATTACAATTCATCAAAATCTTGAAACCAAGTCAGTTCTGACCTGAAACAACATGAAATGTTGTAAAATTGCATTTGTAAGCAAATGTATTGCAATTAAGCACATCTAACTTTACAGATTAAAGATATTGCAAAACCATCCAAAACAAGCTTCTCTCAGCTTGATATGCTCCCACACTATACAAAAGGGCATTATCTATCATAGGTGTAGAGTTTAAAAGTGTATTTGCAAGTAAACATTACAATTCATCAAACTCTTGAAACCAAGTCAGTTCTGACCTGAAACAACATGAAATGTTGTAAAATTGCATTTGTAAGCATATGTATTGCAGTTAAGCACATCTAACTTTACAGAATAAAGATATTGCAAAACCATCGAAAACAAGCATCTCTCAGCTTGATTTGCACCCACACTATACAGAAGGGCATTATCTATCAGAGGAGAAGAGTTTACAAGTGTATTTGCAAGTAAACATTACAATTCATCAAACTCTTGAAATCAAGTCTGTTCTGACCTGAAACAACATGAAATGTTGTAAAATTGCATTTGTAAGCATGTGTATTGCAGTTAAGCACATCTAACTTTACAGAATAAAGATATTGCAAAACCATCCAAATCAAGCATCTCTCAGCTTGATATGCTCCCACACTATACTTAAGGGCATTCTCTATCATAGGTGATGAGTTTTCAAGTGTATTTGCAAGTGTACATTACAAGTCATCATACTCTTGAAACCAAGTCAGTTCTGACCTGAAACAACATGAAATGTTGTAAAATTGCATTTGTATGCAAATGTATTGCAGTTAAGCACATCTAACTTTACAGAATAAAGATATTGCAAAACCATCCAAAACAAGCTTCACTCAGCTTGAAATGCTCCCACACTATACAAAAGGGCATTATCTATCATAGGTGTAGAGTTTACAAGTGTATTTGCAAGTAAACATTACAATTCATCAAACTCTTGAAATCAAGTCTGTTCTGACCTGAAACAATATGAAATGTTGTAAAATTGCATTTGTAAGCATATGTATTGCAGTTAAGCACATCTAACTTTACAGAATAAAGATATTGCAAAACCATCCAAAACAAGCTTCTCTCAGCTTGATTTGCAACCACACTATACAAAAGGGCATTATCTATCAGAGGAGAAGAGTTTACAAGTGTATTTGCAAGTAAACATTACAATTCATCAAACTCTTGAAATCAAGTCTGTTCTGACCTGAAACAACATGAAATGTTGTAAAATTGCATTTGTAAGCATGTGTATTGCAGTTAAGCACATCTAACTTTACAGAATAAAGATATTGCAAAACCATCCAAATCAAGCATCTCTCAGCTTGATATGCTCCCACACTATACTTAAGGGCATTCTCTATCATAGGTGATGAGTTTTCATGTGTATTTGCAAGTATACATTACAAGTCATCAAACTCTTGAAACCAAGTCAGTTCTGACCTGAAACAAAATGAAATGTTGTAAAATTGCATTTGTAAGCATATGTGTTGCAGTTAAGCACATCTAACTTTACAGAATAAGGATATTGCAAAACCATCCAAAACAAGCTTCTCTCAGCTTGATTTGCACCCACACTTTACAAAAGGGCATTATCTATCAGAGGAGAAGAGTTTACAAGTGTATTTGCAAGTAAACATTACAATTCATCAAACTCTTGAAATCAAGTCTGTTCTGACCTGAAACAACATGAAATGTTGTAAAATTGCATTTGTAAGCATGTGTATTGCAGTTAAGCACATCTAACTTTACAGAATAAAGATATTGCAAAACCATCCAAATCAAGCATCTCTCAGCTTGATATGCTCCCACACTATACTTAAGGGCATTCTCTATCATAGGTGATGAGTTTTCATGTGTATTTGCAAGTATACATTACAAGTCATCAAACTCTTGAAACCAAGTCAGTTCTGACCTGAAACAAAATGAAATGTTGTAAAATTGCATTTGTAAGCATATGTATTGCAGTTAAGCACATCTAACTTTACAGAATAAGGATATTGCAAAACCATCCAAAACAAGCTTCTCTCAGTTTGATTTGCACCCACACTTTACAAAGGGGCATTATCTATCAGATTAGAAGAGTTTACAAGTGTATTTGCAAGTATACATTACAATTAATCAAAATCTTGAAACCAAGTCAGTTCTGACCTGAAACAACATGAAATGTTGTAAAATTGCATTTGTAAGCAAATGTATTGCAATTAAGCACATCTAACTTTACAGAATAAAGATATTGCAAAACCATCCAAAACAAGCTTCTCTCAGCTTGATATGCTCCCACACTATACAAAAGGGCATTATCTATCATAGGTGTAGAGTTTACAAGTGTATTTGCAAGTATACATTACAAGTCATCAAACTCTTGAAACCAAGTCAGTTCTGACCTGAAACAAAATGAAATGTTGTAAAATTGCATTTGTAAGCATATGTATTGCAGTTAAGCACATCTAACTTTACAGAATAAGGATATTGCAAAACCATCCAAAACAAGCTTCTCTCAGCTTGATTTGCACCCACACTTTACAAAGGGGCATTATCTATCAGAGGAGAAGAGTTTACAAGTGTATTTGCAAGTATACATTACAATTAATCAAAATCTTGAAACCAAGTCAGTTCTGACCTGAAACAACATGAAATGTTGTAAAATTGCATTTGTAAGCAAATGTATTGCAATTAAGCACATCTAACTTTACAGAATAAAGATATTGCAAAACCATCCAAAACAAGCTTCTCTCAGCTTGATATGCTCCCACACTATACAAAAGGGCATTATCTATCATAGGTGTAGAGTTTACAAGTGTATTTGCAAGTAAACATAACAATTCATCAAACTCTTGAAACCAAGTCAGTTCTGACCTGAAACAACATGAAATGTTGTAAAATTGCATTTGTAAGCATATGTATTGCAGTTTAACACATCTAACTTTACAGAATAAGGATATTGCAAAACCATCCAAAACAAGCTTCTCTCAGCTTGATTTGCTCCCACACTATACAAAAGGGCATTATCTATCAGAGGAGAAGAGTTTACAAGTGTATTTGCAAGTAAACATTACAATTCATCAAACTCTTGAAATCAAGTCTGATCTGTCCTGAAACAACATGAAATGTTGTAAAATTGCATTTGTAAGCAAATGTATTGCAGTTAAGCACATATAACTTTACTGAATAAAGATATTGCAAAACCATCCAAATCAAGCTTCTCTCAGCTTGATATGCTCCCACACTATACAAAAGGGCATTATCTATCATAGGTGTAGAGTTTACAAGTGTATTTGCAAGTATACATTACTATTCATCAAACTCTTGAAACCAAGTCAGTTCTGACCTGAAACAAAATGAAATGTTGTAAAATTGCATTTGTAAGCATATGTATTGCAGTTAAGCACATCTAACTTTACAGAATAAGGATATTGCAAAACCATCCAAAACAAGCTTCTCTCAGCATGATTTGCTCCCACACTATACAAAAGGGCATACTCTATCATAGGTGATGAGTTTTCATGTGTATTTGCAAGTATACATTACAATTCATCAAAATCTTGAAACCAAGTCATTTCTGACCTGAAACAACATGAAATGTTGTAAAATTGCATTTGTAAGCAAATGTATTGCAGTTAAGCACATCTAACTTTACAGAATAAAGATATTGCAAAACCATCCAAATCAAGCATCTCTCAGCTTGATTTGCTCCCACACTATACAAAAAGGCATTATCTATCAGAGGAGAAGAGTTTACAAGTGTATTTGCAAGTATACATTACAATTCATCAAAATCTTGAAGTCAGTTCTGACCTGAAACAACATGAAATGTTGTAAAATTGCATTTGTAAGCAAATGTATTGCAGTTAAGCACATATAACTTTACTGAATAAAGATATTGCAAAACCATCCAAATCAAGCTTCTCTCAGCTTGATATGCTCCCACACTATACAAAAGGGCATTATCTATCATAGGTGTAGAGTTTACAAGTGTATTTGCAAGTAAACATTACAATTCATCAAACTCTTGAAATCAAGTCTGTTCTGACCTGAAACAACATGAAATGTTGTAAAATTGCATTTGTAAGCATATGTATTGCAGTTAAGCACATCTAACTTTACAGAATAAGGATATTGCAAAACCATCCAAAACAAGCTTCTCTCAGCTTGATTTGCTCCCACACTATACAAAAGGGCATTATCTATCAGAGGAGAAGAGTTTACAAGTGTATTTGCAAGTATACATTACAATTCATCAAACTCTTGAAACCAAGTCAGTTCTGACCTGAAACAACATGAAATGTTGTAAAATTGCATTTGTAAGCAAATGTATTGCAGTTAAGCACATCTAACTTTACAGAATAAAGATATTGCAAAACCATCCAAATCAAGCATCTCTCAGCTTGATATGCTCCCACACTATACAGAAGGGCATTATCTATCAGAGGAGAAGAGTTTACAAGTGTATTTGCAAGTATACATTACAATTCATCAAACTCTTGAAATCAAGTCTGTTCTGACCTGAAACAACATGAAATGTTGTAAAATTGCATTTGTAAGCATATGTATTGCAGTTAAGCACATCTAACTTTACAGAATAAGGATATTGCAAAACCATCCAAAACAAGCTTCTCTCAGCTTGATTTGCTCCCACACTATACAAAAGGGCATTATCTATCATAGGTGTAGAGTTTACAAGTGTATTTGAAAGTAAACATTACAATTCATCAAACTCTTGAAATCAAGTCTGTTCTGACCTGAAACAACATGAAATGTTGTAAAATTGCATTTGTAAGCATATGTATTGCAGTTAAGCACATCTAACTTTACAGAATAAGGATATTGCAAAACCATCCAAAACAAGCTTCTCTCAGCTTGATTTGCTCCCACACTATACAAAAGGGCATTATCTATCAGAGTAGAAGAGTTTACAAGTGTACTTGCAAGTATACATTACAATTCATCAAACTCTTGAAATCAAGTCAGTTCTGACCTGAAACAACATGAAATGTTGTAAAATTGCATTTGTAAGCATAAGTATTGCAGTTAAGCACATCTAACTTTACAGAATAAAGATATTGCAAAACCATCCAAAACAAGCTTCTCTCAGCTTGATTTGCACCCACACTATACAAAAGGGCATTTTCTATCAGAGGAGAAGAGTTTACAAGTGTATTTGCAAGTATACATTACAATTCATCAAAATCTTGAAACCAAGTCAGTTCTGACCTGAAACAACATGAAATGTTGTAAAATTGCATTTGTAAGCAAATGTATTGCAGTTAAGCACATCTAACTTTACAGAATTAAGATATTGCAAAACCATCCAAATCAAGCATCTCTCAGCTTGATATGCTCCCACACTATACAAAAGGGCATTATCTATCAGAGGAGAAGAGTTTACAAGTGTATTTGCCAGTATACATTACAATTCATCAAACTCTTGAAATCAAGTCAGTTCTGACCTGAAACAACATGAAATGCTGTAAAATTGCATTTGTAAGCATATGTATTGCAGTTAAGCACATCTAACTTTACAGAATAAAGATATTGCAAAACCATCCAAATCAAGCATCTCTCAGCTTGATATGCTAACACACTATACAAAAGAGCATTTTCTATCAGAGGAGAAGAGTTTACAAGTGTATTTGCAAGTATACATTACAATTCATCAAAATCTCGAAACCAAGTCAGTTCTGACCTGAAACAACATGAAATGTTGTAAAATTGCATTTGTAAGCAAATGTATTGCAGTTAAGCACATCTAATTTTACAGAATTAAGATATTGCAAAACCATCCAAATCAAGCATCTCTCAGCTTGATATGCTCCCACACTATACAAAAGGGCATTATCTATCAGAGGAGAAGAGTTTACAAGTGTATTTGCCAGTATACATTACAATTCATCAAACTCTTGAAATCAAGTCAGTTCTGACCTGAAACAACATGAAATGCTGTAAAATTGCATTTGTAAGCATATGTATTGCAGTTAAGCACATCTAACTTTACAGAATAAAGATATTGCAAAACCATCCAAATCAAGCATCTCTCAGCTTGATATGCTAACACACTATACAAAAGGGCATTCTCTATCATAGGTGATGAGTTTACATGTGTATTTGCAAGTATACATTACAATTCATCAATCTCTTGAAATCAAGTCAGTTCTGAACTGAAACAAAATTAAATGTTGTAAAATTGCATTTGTAAGCATATGTATTGCAGTTAAGCACATCTAACTTTATAGAATTAAGATATTGCAAAACCATCCAAATCAAGCATCTCTCAGCTTGATATGCTCCCACACTATACAAAAGGGCATTATCTATCAGAGGAGAAGAGTTTACAAGTGTATTTGCCAGTATACATTACAATTCATCAAACTCTTGAAATCAAGTCAGTTCTGACCTGAAACAACATGAAATGCTGTAAAATTGCATTTGTAAGCATATGTATTGCAGTTAAGCACATCTAACTTTACAGAATAAAGATATTGCAAAACCATCCAAATCAAGCATCTCTCAGCTTGATATGCTAACACACTATACAAAAGGGCATTCTCTATCATAGGTGATGAGTTTACATGTGTATTTGCAAGTATACATTACAATTCATCAATCTCTTGAAATCAAGTCAGTTCTGAACTGAAACAAAATGAAATGTTGTAAAATTGCATTTGTAAGCATATGTATTGCAGTTAAGCACATCTAACTTTATAGAATAAAGATATTGCAAAACCATCCAAAACAAGCTTCTCTCAGCTTGATTTGCTCCCACACTATACAAAAAGGCATTATCTATCAGAGGAGAAGAGTTTACAAGTGTATTTGCAAGTATACATTACAATTCATCAAAATCTTGAAACCAAGTCAGTTCTGACCTGAAACAACATGAAATGTTGTAAAATTGCATTTGTAAGCAAATGTATTGCAGTTAAGCACATATAACTTTACTGAATAAAGATATTGCAAAACCATCCAAATCAAGCTTCTCTCAGCTTGATATGCTCCCACACTATACAAAAGAGCATTATCTATCGTAGGTGTAGAGTTTACAAGTGAATTTGCAAGTAAACATTACAATTCATCAAACTCTTGAAATCAAGTCTGTTCTGACCTGAAACAATATGAAATGTTGTAAAATTGCATTTGTAAGCATATGTATTGCAATTAAGCACATCTAACTTTACAGAATAAAGATATTGCAAAACCATCCAAATCAAGCATCTCTCAGCTTGATATGCTCCCACACTATACTTAAGGGCATTCTCTATCATAGGTGATGAGTTTTCATGTGTATTTGCAAGTATACATTACAAGTCATCAAACTCTTGAAACCAAGTCAGTTCTGAACTGAAACAAAATGAAATGTTGTAAAATTGCATTTGTAAGCATATGTATTGCAGTTAAGCACATCTAACTTTACAGAATAAGGATATTGCAAAACCATCCAAAACAAGCTTCTCTCAGCTTGATTTGCTCCCACACTATACAAAAAGGCATTATCTATCAGAGGAGAAGAGTTTACAAGTGTATTTGCAAGTATACATTACAATTCATCAAAATGTTGAAACCAAGTCAGTTCTGACCTGAAACAACATGAAATGTTGTAAAATTGCATTTGTAAGCATATGTATTGCAGTTAAGCACATCTAACTTTACAGAATAAAGATATTGCAAAACCATCCAAAACAAGCTTCTCTCAGCTTGATTTGCACCCACACTATACAAAAGGGCATTATCTATCAGAGGAGAAGAGTTTACAAGTGTGTTTGCAAGTATACATTACAATTCATCAAAATCTTGAAACCAAGTCAGTTCTGACCTGAAACAACATGAAATGTTGTAAAATTGCATTTGTAAGCAAATGTATTGCAGTTAAGCACATCTAACTTTACAGAATAAAGATATTGCAAAACCATCCAAATCAAGCATCTCTCAGCTTGATATGCTCCCACACTATACTTAAGGGCATTCTCTATCATAGGTGATGAGTTTTCATGTGTATTTGCAAGTATACATTACAAGTCATCAAACTCTTGAAACCAAGTCAGTTCTGAACTGAAACAAAATGAAATGTTGTAAAATTGCATTTGTAAGCATATGTATTGCAGTTAAGCACATCTAACTTTACAGAATAAGGATATTGCAAAACCATCCAAAACAAGCTTCTCTCAGCTTGATTTGCTCCCACACTATACAAAAGGGCATTATCTATCAGAGGAGAAGAATTTACAAGTGTATTTGCAAGTATACATTACAATTCATCAAAATCTTGAAACCAAGTCAGTTCTGACCTGAAACAACATGAAATGCTGTAAAATTGCATTTGTAAGCATATGTATTGCAGTTAAGCACATCTAACTTTACAGAATAAAGATATTGCAAAACCATCCAAAACAAGCTTCTCTCAGCTTGATTTGCTCCCACACTATACAAAAAGGCATTATCTATCAGAGGAGAAGAGTTTACAAGTGTATTTGCAAGTATACATTACAATTCATCAAAATGTTGAAACCAAGTCAGTTCTGACCTGAAACAACATGAAATGTTGTAAAATTGCATTTGTAAGCAAATGTATTGCAGTTAAGCACATATAACTTTACTGAATAAAGATATTGCAAAACCATCCAAATCAAGCTTCTCTCTGCTTGATATGCTCCCACACTATACAAAAGGGCATTTTCTATCATAGGTGTAGAGTTTACAAGTGTATTTGCAAGTAAACATTACAATTCATCAAACTCTTGAAATCAAGTCTGTTCTGACCTGAAACAACATGAAATGTTGTAAAATTGCATTTGTAAGCATATGTATTGCAGTTAAGCACATCTAACTTTACAGAATAAAGATATTGCAAAACCATCCAAATCAAGCATCTCTCAGCTTGATATGCTCCCACACTATACTTAAGGGCATTCTCTATCATAGTTGATGAGTTTTCATGTGTATTTGCAAGTATACATTACAAGTCATCAAACTCTTGAAACCAAGTCAGTTCTGAACTGAAACAAAATGAAATGTTGTAAAATTGCATTTGTAAGCATATGTATTGCAGTTAAGCACATCTACCTTTACAGAATAAAGATATTGCAAAACCATCCAAAACAAGCTTCTCTCAGCTTGATTTGCACCCACACTATACAAAAGGGCATTATCTATCAGAGGAGAAGAATTTACAAGTGTATTTGCAAGTATACATTACAATTCATCAAAATCTTGAAACCAAGTCAGTTCTGACCTGAAACAACATGAAATGTTGTAAAATTGCATTTGTAAGCATATGTATTGCAGTTAAGCACATCTAACTTTACAGAATAAAGATATTGCAAAACCATCCAATTCAAGCATCTCTCAGCTTGATATGCTCCCACACTACACAAAAGGGCATTCTCTATCATAGGTGATGAGTTTACAAGTGTATTTGCAAGTATACATTACAATTCATCAAACTCTTGAAACCAAGTCAGTTCTGACCTGAAACAAAATGCAATGTTGAAAAATTGCATTTTTAAGCATATGTATTGCAGTTAAGCACATCTAACTTTACAGAATAAGGATATTGCAAAACCATCCAAAACAAGCTTCTCTCAGCTTGATTTGCTCCCACACTATACAAAAGGGCATTATCTATCAGAGGAGAAGAGTTTACAAGTGTATTTGCAAGTATACATTACAATTCATCAAAATCTTGAAACCAAGTCAGTTCTGACCTGAAACAACATGAAATGTTGTAAAATTGCATTTGTAAGCATATGTATTACAGTTAAGCACATCTAACTTTACAGAATAAAGATATTGCAAAACCATCCAATTCAAGCATCTCTCAGCTTGATATGCTCCCACACTACACAAAAGGGCATTATCTATCAGAGGAGAAGAGTTTACAAGTGTATTTGCAAGTATACATTACAATTCATCAAACTCTTGAAATCAAGTCAGTTCTGACCTGAAACAACATGAAATGTTGTAAAATTGCATTTGTAAGCATATGTATTGCAGTTAAGCACATCTAACTTTACAGAATAAAGATATTGCAAAACCATCCAAATCAAGCATCTCTCAGCTTGATATGCTCCCACACTATACAAAAGGGCATTCTCTATCATAGGTGATGAGTTTACAAGTGTATTTGCAAGTATACATTACAATTCATCAAACTCTTGAAACCAAGTCAGTTCTGACCTGAAACAAAATGAAATGTTGTAAAATTGCATTTGTAAGCATATGTATTGCAGTTAAGCACATCTAACTTTACATAATAAGGATATTGCAAAACCATCCAAAACAAGCTTCTCTCAGCTTGATTTGCTCCCACACTATACAAAAGGGCATTATCTATCAGAGGAGAAGAGTTTACAAGTGTATTTGCAAGTATACATTACAAGTCATCAAACTCATGAAATCAAGTCAGTTCTGACCTGAAACAACATGAAATGTTATTAAATTGCATTTGTAAGCATATGTATTGCAGTTAAGCACATCTAACTTTACAGAATAAAGATATTGCAAAACCATCCAAAACAAGCTTCTCTCAGCTTGATATGCACCCACACTATACAAAATGGCATTATCTATCAGAGGAGAAGAGTTTACAAGTGTATTTGCAAGTATACATTACAATTCATCAAACTCTTGAAATCAAGTCAGTTCTGACCTGAAACAACATGAAATGTTGTAAAATTGCATTTGTAAGCATATGTATTGCAGTTAAGCACATCTAACTTTACAGAATAAAGATATTGCAAAACCATCCAAAACAAGCATCTCTCAGATTGATATACTCCCACACTATACAAAAGGGCATTATCTATCAGAGGAGAAGAGTTTACAAGTGTATTTGCAAGTATACATTACAAGTCATCAAACTCTTGAAATCAAGTCAGTTCTGACCTGAAACAACATGATATGTAATTAAATTGCATTTGTAAGCATATGTATTGCAGTTAAGCACATATAACTTTACTGAATAAAGATATTGCAAAACCATCCAAATCAAGCTTCTCTCTGCTTGATATGCTCCCACACTATACAAAAGGGCATTTTCTATCAGAGGAGAAGAGTTTACAAGTGTATTTGCAAGTATACATTACAATTCATCAAACTCTTGAAATCAAGTCAGTTTTGACCTGAAACAACATGAAAGATTGTAAAATTGCATTTGTAAGCATATGTATTGCAGTTAAGCACATCTAACTTTACAGAATAAAGATATTGCAAAACCATCCAAATCAAGCATCTCTCAGCTTGATATGCTCCCACACTATACAAAAGGGCATTATCTATCAGAGGAGAAGAGCTTACAAGTGTATTTGCAAGTAAACATTACAATTCATCAAACTCTTCAAATCAAGTCAGTTCTGACCTGAAACAACATAAAATGTTGTAAAATTGCATTTGTAAGCATATGTATTGCAGTTAAGCACATCTAACTTTACAGAATAAGGTTATTGCAAAACCATCCAAAACAAGCTTCTCTCAGCTTGATTTTCTCCCACACTATACAAAAGGGCATTATCTATCATAGGTGATGAGTTTACAAGTGTATTTGCAAGTATACATTACAATTCATCAAACTCTTGAAACCAAGTCAGTTCTGACCTGAAACAAAATGAAATGTTGTAAAATTGCATTTGTAAGCATATGTATTGCAGTTAAGCACATCTAACTTTACATAATAAGGATATTGCAAAACCATCCAAAACAAGCTTCTCTCAGCTTGATTTGCTCCCACACTATACAAAAGGGCATTATCTATCAGAGGAGAAGAGTTTACAAGTGTATTTGCAAGTATACATTACAAGTCATCAAACTCTTGAAATCAAGTCAGTTCTGACCTGAAACAACATGAAATGTAATTAAATTGCATTTGTAAGCATATGTATTGCAGTTAAGCACATCTAACTTTACAGAATAAAGATATTGCAAAACCATCCAAAACAAGCTTCTCTCAGCTTGATATGCACCCACACTATACAAAATGGCATTATCTATCAGAGGAGAAGAGTTTACAAGTGTATTTGCAAGTATACATTACAATTCATCAAACTCTTGAAATCAAGTCAGTTCTGACCTGAAACAACATGAAATGTTGTAAAATTGCATTTGTAAGCATATGTATTGCAGTTAAGCACATCTAACTTTACAGAATAAAGATATTGCAAAACCATCCAAAACAAGCATCTCTCAGATTGATATACTCCCACACTATACAAAAGGGCATTATCTATCAGAGGAGAAGAGTTTACAAGTGTATTTGCAAGTATACATTACAAGTCATCAAACTCTTGAAATCAAGTCAGTTCTGACCTGAAACAACATGAAATGTAATTAAATTGCATTTGTAAGCATATGTATTGCAGTTAAGCACATATAACTTTACTGAATAAAGATATTGCAAAACCATCCAAATCAAGCTTCTCTCTGCTTGATATGCTCCCACACTATACAAAAGGGCATTTTCTATCATAGGTGTAGAGTTTACAAGTGTATTTGCAAGTAAACATTACAATTCATCAAACTCTTGAAATCAAGTCTGTTCTGACCTGAAACAACATGAAATGTTGTAAAATTGCATTTGTAAGCATATGTATTGCAGTTAAGCACATCTAACTTTACAGAATAAAGATATTGCAAAACCATCCAAATCAAGCATCTCTCAGCTTGATATGCTCCCACACTATACTTAAGGGCATTCTCTATCATAGTTGATGAGTTTTCATGTGTATTTGCAAGTATACATTACAAGTCATCAAACTCTTGAAACCAAGTCAGTTCTGAACTGAAACAAAATGAAATGTTGTAAAATTGCATTTGTAAGCATATGTATTGCAGTTAAGCACATCTACCTTTACAGAATAAAGATATTGCAAAACCATCCAAAACAAGCTTCTCTCAGCTTGATTTGCACCCACACTATACAAAAGGGCATTATCTATCAGAGGAGAAGAATTTACAAGTGTATTTGCAAGTATACATTACAATTCATCAAAATCTTGAAACCAAGTCAGTTCTGACCTGAAACAACATGAAATGTTGTAAAATTGCATTTGTAAGCATATGTATTGCAGTTAAGCACATCTAACTTTATAGAATAAGGATATTGCAAAACCATCCAAAACAAGCTTCTCTCAGCTTGATTTGCTCCCACACTATACAAAAGGGCATTATCTATCAGAGGAGAAGAGTTTACAAGTGTATTTGCAAGTATACATTACAATTCATCAAACTCTTGAAATCAAGTCAGTTTTGACCTGAAACAACATGAAATGTTGTAAAATTGCATTTGTAAGCATATGTATTGCAGTTAAGTACATCTAACTTTACATAATAAGGATATTGCAAAACCATCCAAAACAAGCTTCTCTCAGCTTGATTTGCTCCCACACTATACAAAAGGGCATTATCTATCAGAGGAGAAGAGTTTACAAGTGTATTTGCAAGTATACATTACAAGTCATCAAACTCTTGAAATCAAGTCAGTTCTGACCTGAAACAACATGAAATGTAATTAAATTGCATTTGTAAGCATATGTATTGCAGTTAAGCACATCTAACTTTACAGAATAAAGATATTGCAAAACCATCCAAAACAAGCTTCTCTCAGCTTGATATGCACCCACACTATACAAAATGGCATTATCTATCAGAGGAGAAGAGTTTACAAGTGTATTTGCAAGTATACATTACAATTCATCAAACTCTTGAAATCAAGTCAGTTCTGACCTGAAACAACATGAAATGTTGTAAAATTGCATTTGTAAGCATATGTATTGCAGTTAAGCACATCTAACTTTACAGAATAAAGATATTGCAAAACCATCCAAAACAAGCATCTCTCAGATTGATATACTCCCACACTATACAAAAGGGCATTATCTATCAGAGGAGAAGAGTTTACAAGTGTATTTGCAAGTATACATTACAAGTCATCAAACTCTTGAAATCAAGTCAGTTCTGACCTGAAACAACATGAAATGTAATTAAATTGCATTTGTAAGCATATGTATTGCAGTTAAGCACATATAACTTTACTGAATAAAGATATTGCAAAACCATCCAAATCAAGCTTCTCTCTGCTTGATATGCTCCCACACTATACAAAAGGGCATTTTCTATCATAGGTGTAGAGTTTACAAGTGTATTTGCAAGTAAACATTACAATTCATCAAACTCTTGAAATCAAGTCTGTTCTGACCTGAAACAACATGAAATGTTGTAAAATTGCATTTGTAAGCATATGTATTGCAGTTAAGCACATCTAACTTTACAGAATAAAGATATTGCAAAACCATCCAAATCAAGCATCTCTCAGCTTGATATGCTCCCACACTATACTTAAGGGCATTCTCTATCATAGTTGATGAGTTTTCATGTGTATTTGCAAGTATACATTACAAGTCATCAAACTCTTGAAACCAAGTCAGTTCTGAACTGAAACAAAATGAAATGTTGTAAAATTGCATTTGTAAGCATATGTATTGCAGTTAAGCACATCTACCTTTACAGAATAAAGATATTGCAATACCATCCAAAACAAGCTTCTCTCAGCTTGATTTGCACCCACACTATACAAAAGGGCATTATCTATCAGAGGAGAAGAATTTACAAGTGTATTTGCAAGTATACATTACAATTCATCAAAATCTTGAAACCAAGTCAGTTCTGACCTGAAACAACATGAAATGTTGTAAAATTGCATTTGTAAGCATATGTATTGCAGTTAAGCACATCTAACTTTATAGAATAAGGATATTGCAAAACCATCCAAAACAAGCTTCTCTCAGCTTGATTTGCTCCCACACTATACAAAAGGGCATTATCTATCAGAGGAGAAGAGTTTACAAGTGTATTTGCAAGTATACATTACAATTCATCAAACTCTTGAAATCAAGTCAGTTTTGACCTGAAACAACATGAAAGATTGTAAAATTGCATTTGTAAGCATATGTATTGCAGTTAAGCACATCTAACTTTACAGAATAAAGATATTGCAAAACCATCCAAATCAAGCATCTCTCAGCTTGATATGCTCCCACACTATACAAAAGGGCATTATCTATCAGAGGAGAAGAGCTTACAAGTGTATTTGCAAGTAAACATTACAATTCATCAAACTCTTCAAATCATGTCAGTTCTGACCTGAAACAACATAAAATGTTGTAAAATTGCATTTGTAAGCATATGTATTGCAGTTAAGCACATCTAACTTTACAGAATAAGGTTATTGCAAAACCATCCAAAACAAGCTTCTCTCAGCTTGATTTTCTCCCACACTATACAAAAGGGCATTATCTATCAGAGGAGAAGAGTTTACAAGTGTATTTGCAAGTATACATTACAATTCATCAAACTCTTGAAATCAAGTCAGTTCTGACCTGAAACAACATAAAATGCTGTAAAATTGCATTTGTAAGCATATGTATTGCAGTTAAGCACATCTAACTTTACAGAATAAAGATATTGCAAAACCATCCAAAACAAGCTTCTCTCAGCTTGATTTGCACCCACACTATACAAAAGGGCATTATCTATCAGAGGAGAAGAGTTTACAAGTGTATTTGCAAGTATACATTACAATTCATCAAAATCTTGAAACCAAGTCAGTTCTGACCTGAAACAACATGAAATGTTGTAAAATTGCATTTGTAAGCAAATGTATTGCAGTTAAGCACATCTAACTTTACAGAATAAAGATATTGCAAAACCATCCAAATCAAGCATCTCTCAGCTTGATATGCTCCCACACTATACTTAAGGGCATTCTCTATCATAGGTGATGAGTTTTCATGTGTATTTGCAAGTATACATTACAAGTCATCAAACTCTTGAAACCAAGTCAGTTCTGAACTGAAACAAAATGAAATGTTGTAAAATTGCATTTGTAAGCATATGTATTGCAGTTAAGCACATCTAACTTTATAGAATAAAGATATTGCAAAACCATCCAAATCAAGCATCTCTCAGCTTGATATGCTCCCACACTATTCTTAAGGGCATTCTCTATCATAGGTGATGAGTTTACAAGTGTATTTGCAAGTATACATTACAATTCATCAAACTCTTGAAACCAAGTCAGTTCTGACCTAAAACAATATGAAATGATGTAAAATTGCATTTGTAAGCATATGTATTGCAGTTAAGCACATCTAACTTTACAGAATAAAGATATTGCAAAACCATCCAAAACAAGCTTCTCTCAGCTTGATTTGCTCCCACACTATACAAAAAGGCATTATCTATCAGAGGAGAAGAGTTTACAAGTGTATTTGCAAGTATACATTACAATTCATCAAAATCTTGAAACCAAGTCAGTTCTGACCTGAAACAACATGAAATGTTGTAAAATTGCATTTGTAATCAAATGTATTGCAGTTAAGCACATATAACTTTACTGAATAAAGATATTGCAAAACCATCCAAATCATGCTTCTCTCAGCTTGATATGCTCCCACACTATACAAAAGAGCATTATCTATCATAGGTGTAGAGTTTACAAGTGTATTTGCAAGTAAACATTACAATTCATCAAACTCTTGAAATCAAGTCTGTTCTGACCTGAAACAATATGAAATGTTGTAAAATTGCATTTGTAAGCATATGTATTGCAGTTAAGCACATCTAACTTTACAGAATAAAGATATTGCAAAACCATCCAAATCAAGCATCTCTCAGCTTGATATGCTCCCACACTATACTTAAGGGCATTATCTATCAGAGGAGAAGAATTTACAAGTGTATTTGCAAGTATACATTACAATTCATCAAAATCTTGAAACCAAGTCAGTTCTGACCTGAAACAACATGAAATGCTGTAAAATTGCATTTGTAAGCATATGTATTGCAGTTAAGCACATCTAACTTTACAGAATAAAGATATTGCAAAACAATCCAAATCAAGCTTCTCTCAGCTTGATATGCTCCCACACTATACAAAAGGGCATTATCTATCATTGGTGTAGAGTTTACAAGTGTATTTGCAAGTATACATTACAATTCATCAAACTCTTGAAACCAAGTCAGTTCTGACCTAAAACAACATGAAATGCTGTAAAATTGCATTTGTAAGCATATGTATTGCAGTTAAGCACATCTAACTTTACAGAATAAAGATATTGCAAAACCATCCAAAACAAGCTTCTCTCAGCTTGATTTGCTCCCACACTATACAAAAAGGCATTATCTATCAGAGGAGAAGAGTTTACAAGTGTATTTGCAAGTATACATTACAATTCATCAAACTCTTGAAATCAAGTCAGTTCTGACCTGAAACAACATAAAATGCTGTAAAATTGCATTTGTAAGCATATGTATTGCAGTTAAGCACATCTAACTTTACAGAATAAAGATATTGCAAAACCATCCAAAACAAGCTTCTCTCAGCTTGATTTGCACCCACACTATACAAAAGGGCATTATCTATCAGAGGAAAAGAGTTTACAAGTGTATTTGCAAGTATACATTACAATTCATCAAAATCTTGAAACCAAGTCAGTTCTGACCTGAAACAACATGAAATGTTGTAAAATTGCATTTGTAAGCAAATGTATTGCAGTTAAGCACATCTAACTTTACAGAATAAAGATATTGCAAAACCATCCAAATCAAGCATCTCTCAGCTTGATATGCTCCCACACTATACTTAAGGGCATTCTCTATCATAGGTGATGAGTTTTCATGTGTATTTGCAAGTATACAATACAAGTCATCAAACTCTTGAAACCAAGTCAGTTCTGAACTGAAACAAAATGAAATGTTGTAAAATTGCATTTGTAAGCATATGTATTGCAGTTAAGCACATCTAACTTTATAGAATAAAGATATTGCAAAACCATCCAAATCAAGCATCTCTCAGCTTGATATGCTCCCACACTATACTTAAGGGCATTCTCTATCATAGGTGATGAGTTTACAAGTGTATTTGCAAGTATACATTACAATTCATCAAACTCTTGAAACCAAGTCAGTTCTGACCTAAAACAATATGAAATGATGTAAAATTGCATTTGTAAGCATATGTATTGCAGTTAAGCACATCTAACTTTACAGAATAGAGATATTGCAAAACCATCCAAAACAAGCTTCTCTCAGCTTGATTTGCTCCCACACTATACAAAAAGGCATTATCTATCAGAGGAGAAGAGTTTACAAGTGTATTTGCAAGTATACATTACAATTCATCAAAATCTTGAAACCAAGTCAGTTCTGACCTGAAACAACATGAAATGTTGTAAAATTGCATTTGTAAGCAAATGTATTGCAGTTAAGCACATATAACTTTACTGAATAAAGATATTGCAAAACCATCCAAATCATGCTTCTCTCAGCTTGATATGCTCCCACACTATACAAAAGAGCATTATCTATCATAGGTGTAGAGTTTACAAGTGTATTTGCAAGTAAACATTACAATTCATCAAACTCTTGAAATCAAGTCTGTTCTGACCTGAAACAATATGAAATGTTGTAAAATTGCATTTGTAAGCATATGTATTGCAGTTAAGCACATCTAACTTTACAGAATAAAGATATTGCAAAACCATCCAAATCAAGCATCTCTCAGCTTGATATGCTCCCACACTATACTTAAGGGCATTCTCTATCATAGGTGATGAGTTTTCATGTGTATTTGCAAGTATACATTACAAGTCATCAAACTCTTGAAACCAAGTCAGTTCTGAACTGAAACAAAATGAAATGTTGTAAAATTGCATTTGTAAGCATATGTATTGCAGTTAAGCACATCTAACTTTACAGAATAAGGATATTGCAAAACCATCCAAAACAAGCTTCTCTCAGCTTGATTTGCTCCCACACTATACAAAAGGGCATTATCTATCAGAGGAGAAGAATTTACAAGTGTATTTGCAAGTATACATTACAATTCATCAAAATCTTGAAACTAAGTCAGTTCTGACCTGAAACAACATGAAATGCTGTAAAATTGCATTTGTAAGCATATGTATTGCAGTTAAGCACATCTAACTTTACAGAATAAAGATATTGCAAAACAATCCAAATCAAGCTTCTCTCAGCTTGATATGCTCCCACACTATACAAAAGGGCATTATCTATCATTGGTGTAGAGTTTACAAGTGTATTTGCAAGTATACATTACAATTCATCAAACTCTTGAAACCAAGTCAGTTCTGACCTAAAACAACATGAAATGCTGTAAAATTGCATTTGTAAGCATATGTATTGCAGTTAAGCACATCTAACTTTACAGAATAAAGATATTGCAAAACCATCCAAAACAAGCTTCTCTCAGCTTGATTTGCTCCCACACTATACTTAAAGGCATTATCTATCATAGGTGTAGAGTTTACAAGTGTATTTGCAAGTAAACATTACAATTCATCAAACTCTTGAAATCAAGTCTGTTCTGACCTGAAACAACATGAAATGTTGTAAAATTGCATTTGTAAGCATATGTATTGCAGTTAAGCACATCTAACTTTACAGAATAAAGATATTGCAAAACCATCCAAATCAAGCTTCTCTCTGCTTGATATGCTCCCACACTATACAAAAGGGCATTTTCTATCATAGGTGTAGAGTTTACAAGTGTATTTGCAAGTAAACATTACAATTCATCAAACTCTTGAAATCAAGTCTGTTCTGACCTGAAACAACATGAAATGTTGTAAAATTGCATTTGTAAGCATATGTATTGCAGTTAAGCACATCTAACTTTACAGAATAAAGATATTGCAAAACCATCCAAATCAAGCATCTCTCAGCTTGATATGCTCCCACACTATACTTAAGGGCATTCTCTATCATAGTTGATGAGTTTTCATGTGTATTTGCAAGTATACATTACAAGTCATCAAACTCTTGAAACCAAGTCAGTTCTGAACTGAAACAAAATGAAATGTTGTAAAATTGCATTTGTAAGCATATGTATTGCAGTTAAGCACATCTACCTTTACAGAATAAAGATATTGCAAAACCATCCAAAACAAGCTTCTCTCAGCTTGATTTGCACCCACACTATACAAAAGGGCATTATCTATCAGAGGAGAAGAATTTACAAGTGTATTTGCAAGTATACATTACAATTCATCAAAATCTTGAAACCAAGTCAGTTCTGACCTGAAACAACATGAAATGTTGTAAAATTGCATTTGTAAGCATATGTATTGCAGTTAAGCACATCTAACTTTACAGAATAAAGATATTGCAAAACCATCCAATTCAAGCATCTCTCAGCTTGATATGCTCCCACACTACACAAAAGGGCATTCTCTATCATAGGTGATGAGTTTACAAGTGTATTTGCAAGTATACATTACAAGTCATCAAACTCTTGAAACCAAGTCAGTTCTGATCTGAAACAAAATGAAATGTTGTAAAATTTCATTTGTAAGCATATGTATTGCAATTAAGCACATCTAACTTTACAGAATAAGGATATTGCAAAACCATCCAAAACAAGCTTCTCTCAGCTTGATTTGCTCCCACACTATACAAAAGGGCATTATCTATCAGAGGAGAAGAGTTTACAAGTGTATTTGCAAGTATACATTACAATTCATCAAACTCTTGAAATCAAGTCAGTTTTGACCTGAAACAACATGAAAGATTGTAAAATTGCATTTGTAAGCATATGTATTGCAGTTAAGCACATCTAACTTTACAGAATAAAGATATTGCAAAACCATCCAAATCAAGCATCTCTCAGCTTGATATGCTCCCACACTATACAAAAGGGCATTATCTATCAGAGGAGAAGAGCTTACAAGTGTATTTGCAAGTAAACATTACAATTCACCAAACTCTTCAAATCAAGTCAGTTCTGACCTGAAACAACATAAAATGTTGTAAAATTGCATTTGTAAGCATATGTATTGCAGTTAAGCACATCTAACTTTACAGAATAAGGTTATTGCAAAACCATCCAAAACAAGCTTCTCTCAGCTTGATTTTCTCCCACACTATACAAAAGGGCATTATCTATCAGAGGAGAAGAGTTTACAAGTGTATTTGCAAGTATACATTACAATTCATCAAACTCTTGAAATCAAGTCAGTTCTGACCTGAAACAACATAAAATGCTGTAAAATTGCATTTGTAAGCATATGTATTGCAGTTAAGCACATCTAACTTTACAGAATAAAGATATTGCAAAACCATCCAAAACAAGCTTCTCTCAGCTTGATTTGCACCCACACTATACAAAAGGGCATTATCTATCAGAGGAGAAGAGTTTACAAGTGTATTTGCAAGTATACATTACAATTCATCAAAATCTTGAAACCAAGTCAGTTCTGACCTGAAACAACATGAAATGTTGTAAAATTGCATTTGTAAGCAAATGTATTGCAGTTAAGCACATCTAACTTTACAGAATAAAGATATTGCAAAACCATCCAAATCAAGCATCTCTCAGCTTGATATGCTTCCACACTATACTTAAGGGCATTCTCTATCATAGGTGATGAGTTTTCATGTGTATTTGCAAGTATACATTACAATTCATCAAAATCTTGAAACCAAGTCAGTTCTGACCTGAAACAACATGAAATGTTGTAAAATTGCATTTGTAAGCAAATGTATTGCAGTTAAGCACATCTAACTTTACAGAATAAAGATATTGCAAAACCATCCAAAACAAGCTTCTCTCAGCTTGATTTGCTCCCACACTATACAAAAAGGCATTATCTATCAGAGGAGAAGAGTTAACAAGTGTATTTGCAAGTATACATTACAATTCATCAAAATCTTGAAACCAAGTCAGTTCTGACCTGAAACAACATGAAATGTTGTAAAATTGCATTTGTAAGCAAATGTATTGCAGTTAAGCACATATAACTTTACTGAATAAAGATATTGCAAAACCATCCAGATCAAGCTTCTCTCAGCTTGATATGCTCCCACACTATACAAAAGGGCATTATCTATCATAGGTGTAGAGTTTACAAGTGTATATGCAAGTAAACATTACAATTCATCAAACTCTTGAAATCAAGTCTGTTCTGACCTGAAACAACATGAAATGTTGTAAAATTGCATTTGTAAGCATATGTATTGCAGTTAAGCACATCTAACTTTATAGAATAAAGTTATTGCAAAACCATCCAAATCAAGCATCTCTCAGCTTGATATGCTCCCACACTATACTTAAGGGCATTCTCTATCATAGGTGATGAGTTTTCATGTGTATTTGCAAGTATACATTACAAGTCATCAAACTCTTGAAACCAAGTCAGTTCTGAACTGAAACAAAATGAAATGTTGTAAAATTGCATTTGTAAGCATATGTATTGCAGTTAAGCACATCTAACTTTATAGAATAAAGATATTGCAAAACCATCCAAATCAAGCATCTCTCAGCTTGATATGCTCCCACACTATACTTAAGGGCATTCTCTATCATAGGTGATTTGTTTACAAGTGTATTTGCAAGTATACATTACAATTCATCAAACTCTTGAAACCAAGTCAGTTCTGACCTAAAACAATATGAAATGCTGTAAAATTGCATTTGTAAGCATATGTATTGCAGTTAAGCACATCTAACTTTACAGAATAAAGATATTGCAAAACCATCCAAAACAAGCTTCTCTCAGCTTGATTTGCTCCCACACTATACAAAAAGGCATTATCTATCAGAGGAGAAGAGTTTACAAGTGTATTTGCAAGTATACATTACAATTCATCAAAATCTTGAAACCAAGTCAGTTCTGACCTGAAACAACATGAAATGTTGTAAAATTGCATTTGTAAGCAAATGTATTGCAGTTAAGCACATATAACTTTACTGAATAAAGATATTGCAAAACCATCCAAATCAAGCTTCTCTCAGCTTGATATGCTCCCACACTATACAAAAGAGCATTATCTATCATAGGTGTAGAGTTTACAAGTGTATTTGCAAGTAAACATTACAATTCATCAAACTCTTGAAATCAAGTCTGTTCTGACCTGAAACAATATGAAATGTTGTAAAATTGCATTTGTAAGCATATGTATTGCAATTAAGGACATCTAACTTTACAGAATAAAGATATTGCAAAACCATCCAAATCAAGCATCTCTCAGCTTGATATGCTCCCACACTATACTTAAGGGCATTCTCTATCATAGGTGATGAGTTTTCATGTGTATTTGCAAGTATACATTACAAGTCATCAAACTCTTGAAACCAAGTCAGTTCTGAACTGAAACAAAATGAAATGTTGTAAAATTGCATTTGTAAGCATATGTATTGCAGTTAAGCACATCTAACTTTACAGAATAAGGATATTGCAAAACCATCCAAAACAAGCTTCTCTCAGCTTGATTTGCTCCCACACTATACAAAAGGGCATTATCTATCAGAGGAGAAGAATTTACAAGTGTATTTGCAAGTATACATTACAATTCATCAAAATCTTGAAACCAAGTCAGTTCTGACCTGAAACAACATGAAATGCTGTAAAATTGCATTTGTAAGCATATGTATTGCAGTTAAGCACATCTAACTTTACAGAATAAAGATATTGCAAAACCATCCAAAACAAGCTTCTCTCAGCTTGATTTGCTCCCACACTATACAAAAAGGCATTATCTATCAGAGGAGAAGAGTTTACAAGTGTATTTGCAAGTATACATTACAATTCATCAAAATGTTGAAACCAAGTCAGTTCTGACCTGAAACAACATGAAATGTTGTAAAATTGCATTTGTAAGCAAATGTATTGCAGTTAAGCACATCTAACTTTACTGAATAAAGATATTGCAAAACCATCCAAATCAAGCTTCTCTCTGCTTGATATGCTGCCACACTATACAAAAGGGCATTTTCTATCATAGGTGTAGAGTTTACAAGTGTATTTGCAAGTAAACATTACAATTCATCAAACTCTTGAAATCAAGTCTGTTCTGACCTGAAACAACATGAAATGTTGTAAAATTGCATTTGTAAGCATATGTATTGCAGTTAAGCACATCTAACTTTACAGAATAAAGATATTGCAAAACCATCCAAATCAAGCATCTCTCAGCTTGATATGCTCCCACACTATACTTAAGGGCATTCTCTATCATAGTTGATGAGTTTTCATGTGTATTTGCAAGTATACATTACAAGTCATCAAACTCTTGAAACCAAGTCAGTTCTGAACTGAAACAAAATGAAATGTTGTAAAATTGCATTTGTAAGCATATGTATTGCAGTTAAGCACATCTACCTTTACAGAATAAAGATATTGCAAAACCATCCAAAACAAGCTTCTCTCAGCTTGATTTGCACCCACACTATACAAAAGGGCATTATCTATCAGAGGAGAAGAATTTACAAGTGTATTTGCAAGTATACATTACAATTCATCAAAATCTTGAAACCAAGTCAGTTCTGACCTGAAACAACATGAAATGTTGTAAAATTGCATTTGTAAGCATATGTATTGCAGTTAAGCACATCTAACTTTACATAATAAAGATATTGCAAAACCATCCAATTCAAGCATCTCTCAGCTTGATATGCTCCCACACTACACAAAAGGGCATTCTCTATCATAGGTGATGAGTTTACAAGTGTATTTGCAAGTATACATTACAATTCATCAAACTCTTGAAACCAAGTCAGTTCTGACCTGAAACAAAATGCAATGTTGAAAAATTGCATTTTTAAGCATATGTATTGCAGTTAAGCACATCTAACTTTACAGAATAAGGATATTGCAAAACCATCCAAAACAAGCTTCTCTCAGCTTGATTTGCTCCCACACTATACAAAAGGGCATTATCTATCAGAGGAGAAGAGTTTACAAGTGTATTTGCAAGTATACATTACAATTCATCAAAATCTTGAAACCAAGTCAGTTCTGACCTGAAACAACATGAAATGTTGTAAAATTGCATTTGTAAGCATATGTATTACAGTTAAGCACATCTAACTTTACAGAATAAAGATATTGCAAAACCATCCAATTCAAGCATCTCTCAGCTTGATATGCTCCCACACTACACAAAAGGGCATTATCTATCAGAGGAGAAGAGTTTACTAGTGTATTTGCAAGTATACATTACAATTCATCAAACTCTTGAAACCAAGTCAGTTCTGACCTGAAACAACATGAAATGTTGTAAAATTGCATTTGTAAGCAAATGTATTGCAGTTAAGCACTTCTAACTTTACAGAATAAAGATATTGCAAAACCATCCAAATCAAGCATCTCTCAGCTTGATATGCTCCCACACTATACAAAAGGGCATTATCTATCAGAGGAGAAGAGTTTACAAGTGTATTTGCAAGTATACATTACAATTCATCAAACTCTTGAAATCAAGTCTGTTCTGACCTGAAACAAAATGAAATGTTGTAAAATTGCATTTGTAAGCATTTGTATTGCAGTTAAGCACATCTAACTTTACAGAATAAAGATATTGCAAAACCATCCAAATCAAGCATCTCTCAGCTTGATATGCTCCCACACTATACAAAAGGGCATTATCTATCAGAGGAGAAGAGTTTACAAGTGTATTTGCAAGTATACATTACAATTCATCAAACTCTTGAAATCAAGTCAGTTCTGACCTGAAACAACATGAAATGTTGTAAAATTGCATTTGTAAGCATATGTATTGCAGTTAAGCACATCTAACTTTACAGAATAAAGATATTGCAAAACCATCCAAATCAAGCATCTCTCAGCTTGATATGCTCCCACACTATACAAAAGGGCATTCTCTATCATAGGTGATGAGTTTACAAGTGTATTTGCAAGTATACATTACAATTCATCAAACTCTTGAAACCAAGTCAGTTCTGACCTGAAACAAAATGAAATGTTGTAAAATTGCATTTGTAAGCATATGTATTGCAGTTAAGCACATCTAACTTTACATAATAAGGATATTGCAAAACCATCCAAAACAAGCTTCTCTCAGCTTGATTTGCTCCCACAATATACAAAAGGGCATTATCTATCAGAGGAGAAGAGTTTACAAGTGTATTTGCAAGTATACATTACAAGTCATCAAACTCTTGAAATCAAGTCAGTTCTGACCTGAAACAACATGAAATGTAATTAAATTGCATTTGTAAGCATATGTATTGCAGTTAAGCACATCTAACTTTACAGAATAAAGATATTGCAAAACCATCCAAAACAAGCTTCTCTCAGCTTGATATGCACCCACACTATACAAAATGGCATTATCTATCAGAGGAGAAGAGTTTACAAGTGTATTTGCAAGTATACATTACAATTCATCAAACTCTTGAAATCAAGTCAGTTCTGACCTGAAACAACATGAAATGTTGTAAAATTGCATTTGTAAGCATATGTATTGCAGTTAAGCACATCTAACTTTACAGAATAAAGATATTGCAAAACAATCCAAAACAAGCATCTCTCAGATTGATATACTCCCACACTATACAAAAGGGCATTATCTATCAGAGGAGAAGAGTTTACAAGTGTATTTGCAAGTATACATTACAATTCATCAAACTCTTGAAATCAAGTCAGTTCTGACCTGAAACAACATGCAATGTTGTGAAATTGCATTTGTAAGCATATGTAATGCAGTTGCGCACATCTAACTTTACAGAATAAAGATATTGCAAAACCATCTAAATCAAGCATCTCTCAGCTTAATATGCTCCCACACTATACTTAAGGGCATTCTCTATCATAGGTGAAGAGTTTTCATGTGTATTTGCAAGTATACATTACAATTCATCAAACTCTTGAAACCAAGTCAGTTCTGACCTGAAACAAAATGAAATGTTGTAAAATTGCATTTGTAAGCATATGTATTGCAGTTGAGCATATCTAACTTTACATAATAAGGATATTGCAAAACCATCCAAAACAAGCTTCTCTCAGCTTGATTTGCTCCCACACTATACAAAAGGGCATTATCTATCAGAGGAGAAGAGTTCACAAGTGTATTTGCAAGTATACATTACAATTCATCAAAATCTTGAAACCAAGTCAGTTCTGACCTGAAACAACATGAAATGTTGTAAAACTGCATTTGTAAGCAAATGTATTGCAGTTAAGCACATCTAACTTTACAGAATAAAGATATTGCAAAACCATCCAAATCAAGCATCTCTCAGCTTGATATGCTGCCACACTATACTTAAGGGCATTCTCTATCATAAGTGATGAGTTCTCATGTGTATTTGCAAGTATACATAACAATTCATCAATATCTTGAAACCAAGTCAGTTCTGACCTGAAACAACATGAAATGTTGTAAAATTGCATTTGTAAGCAAATGTATTGCAGTTAAGCACATCTAACTTTACAGAATAAAGATATTGCATAACCATCCAAAACAAGCATCTCTCAGATTGATATACTCCCACACTATACAAAAGGGCATTATCTATCAGAGGAGAAGAGTTTACAAGTGTATTTGCAAGTATACATTACAATTCATCAAACTCTTGAAATCAAGTCAGTTCTGACCTGAAACAACATGCAATGTTGTGAAATTGCATTTGTAAGCATATGTAATGCAGTTGAGCACATCTAACTTTACAGAATAAAGATATTGCAAAACCATCGAAATCAAGCATCTCTCAGCTTAATATGCTCCCACACTATACTTAAGGGCATTCTCTATCATAGGTGAAGAGTTTTCATGTGTATTTGCAAGTATACATTACAATTCATCAAACTCTTGAAACCAAGTCAGTTCTGACCTGAAACAAAATGAAATGTTGTAAAATTGCATTTGTAAGCATATGTATTGCAGTTGAGCATATCTAACTTTACATAATAAGGATATTGCAAAACCATCCAAAACAAGCTTCTCTCAGCTTGATTTGCTCCCACACTATACAAAAGGGCATTATCTATCAGAGGAGAAGAGTTTACAAGTGTATTTGCAAGTATACATTACAATTCATCAAACTCTTGAAATCAAGTCAGTTCTGACCTGAAACAACATGAAATGCTGTAAAATTGCATTTGTAAGCATATGTATTGCAGTTAAGCACATCTAACTTTACAGAATAAAGATATTGCAAAACCATCCAAAACAAGCTTCTCTCAGCTTGATTTGCACCCACACTATACAAAAGGGCATTATCTATCAGAGGAGAAGAGTTCACAAGTGTATTTGCAAGTATACATTACAATTCATCAAAATCTTGAAACCAAGTCAGTTCTGACCTGAAACAACATGAAATGTTGTAAAACTGCATTTGTAAGCAAATGTATTGCAGTTAAGCACATCTAACTTTACAGAATAAAGATATTGCAAAACCATCCAAATCTAGCATCTCTCAGCTTGATATGCTCCCACACTATACTTAAGGGCATTCTCTATCATAAGTGATGAGTTCTCATGTGTATTTGCAAGTATACATAACAATTCATCAATATCTTGAAACCAAGTCAGTTCTGACCTGAAACAACATGAAATGTTGTAAAATTGCATTTGTAAGCAAATGTATTGCAGTTAAGCACATCTAACTTTACAGAATTAAGATATTGCAAAACCATCCAAATCAAGCATCTCTCAGCTTGATATGCTCCCACACTATACTTAAGGACATTCTCTATCATAGGTGATGAGTTTTCATGTGTATTTGCAAGTATACATTACAAGTCATCAAACTCTTGAAACCAAGTCAGTTCTGATCTGAAACAAAATGATATGTTGTAAAATTGCATTTGTAAGCATATGTATTGCAGTTAAGCACATCTAACTTTACAGAATAAGGATATTGCAAAACCATCCAAATCAAGCATCTCTCAGCTTGATATGCTCCCACACTATACAAAAGGGCATTATCTATCAGAGGAGAAGAGTTTACAAGTGTATTTGCAAGTAAACATTACAATTCATCAATATCTTGATACCAAGTCAGTTCTGACCTGAAACAACATGAAATGTTGTAAAATTGCATTTGTAAGCAAATGTATTGCAGTTAAGCACATCTAACTCCACAGAGTAAAGATATTGCAAAACCATCCAAATCAAGCATCTCTCAGCTTGATATGCTCCCACACTATACAAAAGGGCATTATCTATCAGAGGAGAAGAGTTTACAAGTGTATTTGCAAGTATACATTACAATTCATCAAACTCTTGAAATCAAGTCTGTTCTGACCTGAAACAACATGAAATGTTGTAAAATTGCATTTGTAAGCATATGTATTGCAGTTAAGCACATCTAACTTTACAGAATAAAGATATTGCAAAACCATCCAAAACAAGCTTCTCTCAGCTTGATTTGCACCCACACTATACAAAAGGGCATTATCTATCAGAGGAGAAGAGTTTACAAGTGTATTTGCAAGTATACATTACAATTCATCAAAATCTTGAAACCAAGTCAGTTCTGACCTGAAACAACATGAAATGTTGTAAAATTGCATTTGTAAGCAAATGTATTGCAGTTAAGCACATCTAACTTTACAGAATAAAGATATAGCAAAACCATCCAAATCAAGCATCTCTCAGCTTGATAAGCTCCCACACTATACAAAAGGGCATTATCTATCAGAGGAGAAGAGTTTTCATGTGTATTTGCAAGTATACATTACAAGTCATCAAACTCTTGAAACCAAGTCAGTTCTGACCTGATACAACATGAAATGTAATTAAATTACATTTGTATGCATATGTATTGCAGTTGAGCATATCAAACTTACAGAATGAAGAAATTGCAAAACCATCTAAATCAAGCTTCTCTCAGCTTGATATGCTCCCACACTTTACATAAGGTCATTCTCTATCAAAGATGAAGAGTTTACATATGTAATTGAAAGTATACATTACAATTCAACAAACTCTTGAAACCAAGTCAGTTCTGACCTGAAACAACATGCAATGTTGTGAAATTGCATTTGTAAGCATATGTAATGCAGTTGAGCACATCTAACTTTACAGAATAAAGATATTGCAAAACCATCGAAATCAAGCATCTCTCAGCTTAATATGCTCCCACACTATACTTAAGGGCATTCTCTATCATAGGTGAAGAGTTTTCATGTGTATTTGCAAGTATACATTACAATTCATCAAACTCTTGAAACCAAGTCAGTTCTGACCTGAAACAAAATGAAATGTTGTAAAATTGCATTTGTAAGCATATGTATTGCAGTTGAGCATATCTAACTTTACATAATAAGGATATTGCAAAACCATCCAAAACAAGCTTCTCTCAGCTTGATTTGCTCCCACACTATACAAAAGGGCATTATCTATCAGAGGAGAAGAGTTCACAAGTGTATTTGCAAGTATACATTACAATTCATCAAACTCTTGAAACCAAGTCAGTTCTGACCTGAAACAACATGAAATGTTGTAAAACTGCATTTGTAAGCAAATGTATTGCAGTTAAGCACATCTAACTTTACAGAATAAAGATATTGCAAAACCATCCAAATCAAGCATCTCTCAGCTTGATATGCTCCCACACTATACTTAAGGGCATTCTCTATCATAAGTGATGAGTTCTCATGTGTATTTGCAAGTATACATAACAATTCATCAATATCTTGAAACCAAGTCAGTTCTGACCTGAAACAACATGAAATGTTGTAAAATTGCATTTGTAAGCAAATGTATTGCAGTTAAGCACATCTAACTTTACAGAGTAAAGATATTGCAAAACCATCCAAATCAAGCATCTCTCAGCTTGATATGCTCCCACACTATACTTAAGGGCATTCTCTATCATAGGTGATGAGTTTTCATGTGTATTTGCAAGTATACATTACAAGTCATCAAACTCTTGAAACCAAGTCAGTTCTGATCTGAAACAAAATGATATGTTGTAAAATTGCATTTGTAAGCATATGTATTGCAGTTAAGCACATCTAACTTTACAGAATAAGGATATTGCAAAACCATCCAAATCAAGCATCTCTCAGCTTGATATGCTCCCACACTATACAAAAGGGCATTATCTATCAGAGGAGAAGAGTTTACAAGTGTATTTGCAAGTAAACATTACAATTCATCAATATCTTGATACCAAGTCAGTTCTGACCTGAAACAACATGAAATGTTGTAAAATTGCATTTGTAAGCAAATGTATTGCAGTTAAGCACATCTAACTCCACAGAGTAAAGATATTGCAAAACCATCCAAATCAAGCATCTCTCAGCTTGATATGCTCCCACACTATACAAAAGGGCATTATCTATCAGAGGAGAAGAGTTTACAAGTGTATTTGCAAGTATACATTACAATTCATCAAACTCTTGAAATCAAGTCTGTTCTGACCTGAAACAACATGAAATGTTGTAAAATTGCATTTGTAAGCATATGTATTGCAGTTAAGCACATCTAACTTTACAGAATAAAGATATTGCAAAACCATCCAAAACAAGCTTCTCTCAGCTTGATTTGCACCCACACTATACAAAAGGGCATTATCTATCAGAGGAGAAGAGTTTACAAGTGTATTTGCAAGTATACATTACAATTCATCAAAATCTTGAAACCAAGTCAGTTCTGACCTGAAACAACATGAAATGTTGTAAAATTGCATTTGTAAGCAAATGTATTGCAGTTAAGCACATCTAACTTTACAGAATAAAGATATAGCAAAACCATCCAAATCAAGCATCTCTCAGCTTGATAAGCTCCCACACTATACAAAAGGGCATTATCTATCAGAGGAGAAGAGTTTTCATGTGTATTTGCAAGTATACATTACAAGTCATCAAACTCTTGAAACCAAGTCAGTTCTGACCTGATACAACATGAAATGTAATTAAATTACATTTGTATGCATATGTATTGCAGTTGAGCATATCAAACTTACAGAATGAAGAAATTGCAAAACCATCTAAATCAAGCTTCTCTCAGCTTGATATGCTCCCACACTTTACATAAGGTCATTCTCTATCAAAGATGAAGAGTTTACATATGTAATTGAAAGTATACATTACAATTCAACAAACTCTTGAAATCAAGTCAGTTCTGACCTGAAACAACATGAAATGTTGTAAAATTGCATTTGAAAGCCAATGTAATGCAGTTGAGCACATGTAACTTTAAAAAATAAAGATATTGCAAAACCATCCAAATCAAGCTTCTCTCAGCTTGATTTGCTCCGACACTATACTTAAGGGCATTCTCTATCATAGGTGAACAGTTTTCTTGTGTATTTGCAAGTATACATTACAAGTCATCAAACTCTTGAAATCAAGTCAGTTCTGACCTGAAACAACATGAAATGTAATTAAATTGCATTTGTAAGCATATGTATTGCAGTTAAGCACATCTAACTTTACAGAATAAAGATATTGCAAAACCATCCAAAACAAGCTTCTCTCAGCTTGATATGCACCCACACTATACAAAATGGCATTATCTATCAGAGGAGAAGAGTTTACAAGTGTATTTGCAAGTATACATTACAATTCATCAAACTCTTGAAATCAAGTCAGTTCTGACCTGAAACAACATGAAATGTTGTAAAATTGCATTTGTAAGCATATGTATTGCAGTTAAGCACATCTAACTTTACAGAATAAAGATATTGCAAAACCATCCAAAACAAGCTTCTCTCAGATTGATATACTCCCACACTATACAAAAGGGCATTATCTATCAGAGGAGAAGAGTTTACAAGTGTATTTGCAAGTATACATTACAATTCATCAAACTCTTGAAATCAAGTCAGTTCTGACCTGAAACAACATGCAATGTTGTGAAATTGCATTTGTAAGCATATGTAATGCAGTTGAGCACATCTAACTTTAAAGAATAAAGATATTGCAAAACCATCGAAATCAAGCATCTCTCAGCTTAATATGCTCCCACACTATACTTAAGGGCATTCTCTATCATAGGTGAAGAGTTTTCATGTGTATTTGCAAGTATACATTACAAGTCACCAAACTCTTGAAACCAAGTCAGTTCTGACCTGAAACAACATGAAATGTTGTAAAATTGCATTTGTAAGCCAATGTAATGCAGTTGAGCACATGTAACTTTAAAAAGAAAAGATATTGCAACACCATCCAAATCAAACTTCTCTCAGCTTGATTTGCTCCGACACTATACTTAAGGGCATTCTCTATCATAGGTGAAGAGTTTTCTTGTGTATTTGCAAGTATACATTACAAGTCATCAAACTCTTGAAACCAAGTCAGTTCTGACCTGAAACAACATGAAATGTAATTAAATTACATTTGTAAGCATATGTATTGCAGTTGAGCACATCTAACTTTGCAGAATAAAGATATTGCAATACCATCCAAATCAAGGTTCTCTCAGCTTGATATGCTCCCACACTATACTTAACGGCATTCTCTGTCTTAGGTGAAGAGTTTACATTTATCCAGTTTACATTACAATTCATCAAACTCTTAAAACCAAGTCAGTTCTGACCTGAAACAACATGAAATGTTGTAAAATTGCATTTGTAAGCATTTGTAATGCAGTTGAGCATGTCAAACTCTACAGAATGAAGAAATTGCAAAACCATCTAAATCAAGATTCTCTCAGCTTGATATGCTCCCACACTTTACATAAGGTCATTCTCTATCAAAGATGAAGAGTTTACATATGTAATTGAAATTATACATTACAATTCAAGAAACTCTTGAAACCAAGTCAGTTCTGACCTGAAACAACATGAAATGTTGTAAAATTGCATTTGTAAGCATATGTAATGCAGTTGAGCTCATCTAAGTTTAAAAAATAAAGATATCGCCAAACCATTTACATCAAGCTTCTCTCGGCCAGATATGCTCCCTCACTATACTTAAGAGCATTCTCTGTCTTAGGTGAAGAGTTTACATTTATCCAGTTTACATTACAAGTCATCAAACTCTAGAAACCAAGTCAGTTCTGACCTGAAACAACATGAAATGTAATTAAATGACATTTGTAAGCATATGTATTGCAGTTGAGCACATCTAACTTTACAGAATGAAGATATTGCAAAACCATCCAAATCAAGGTTCTCTCAGCTTGATATGCTCCCACACTATACAAAAGGGCATTATCTATCAGAGGAGAAGAATTTTCAAGTGTATTTGCAAGTATACATTACAATTCATCAAACTCTTGAAATCATGTCAGTTCTGAACTGAAACAACATGAAATGTTGTAAAATTGCATTTGTAAGCATATGTATTGCAGTTGAGCACATCTAACTTTACAGAATAAAGATATTGCAAAACCATCCAAATCAAGCTTCTCTCAGCTTGATATGCTCCCACACTATACAAAAGGGCATTATCTATCAGAGGAGAAGAGTTTACAAGTGTATTTGCAAGTATACATTACAATTCATCAAACTCTTAAAACCAAGTCAGTTCTGACCTGAAACAACATGAAATGTTGTAAAATTGCATTTGTAAGCATATGTAATGCAGTTGAGCATATCAAACTTTACAGAATGAAGAAATTGCAAAACCATCTAAATCAAGCTTCTCTCAGCTTGATATGCTCCCACACTTTACATAAGGTCATTCTCTATCAAAGATGAAGAGTTTACATATGTAATTGAAAGTATACATTACAATTCAACAAACTCTTGAAACCAAGTCAGTTCTGACCTGAAACAACATGAAATGTTGTAAAATTGCATTTGTAAGCATATGTATTGCAGTTAAGCACATCTAACTTTACAGAATAAAGATATTACAAAACCATCCAAAACAAGCTTCTCTCAGCTTGATTTACTCCCACACTATACAAAAGGGCATTATCTATCAGAGGAGAAGAGTTTACAAGTGTATTTGCAAGTATACATTACAATTCATCAAACTCTTGAAACCAAGTCAGTTCTGACCTGAAACAACCTTAAATGTTGTAAAATTGCATTTGTAAGAATATGTATTGCAGTTGAGCATATCAAACTTTACAGAATGAAGAAATTGCAAAACCATCTAAATCAAGCTTCTCTCAGCTTGATATGCTCCCACACTTTACATAAGGTCATTCTCTATCAAAGATGAAGAGTTTACATATGTAATTCAAAGTATACATTACAATTCAACAAACTCTTGAAACCAAGTCAGTTCTGACCTGAAACAACATGAAATGTTGTAAAATTGCATTTGTAAGCAAATGTAATGCAGTTGAGCACATCTAACTTTAAAAAATAAAGATATTGCAAAACCATCCAAATCAAGCTTCTCTCAGCTTGATATGCTCCCACACTATACTTAAGGGCATTCTCTATCATAGGTGAAGAGTTTTCATGTGTATTTGCAAGTATACATTACAATTCATCAAACTCTTGAAATCAAGTCAGTTCTGACCTGAAACAACATGAAATGATGTAAAATTGCATTGTAAGCATATGTATTGAAGTTAAGCACATCTAACTTTACAGAATGAAGATATTGCAAAACCATCGAAAACAAGCTTCCCTCAGCTTGATATGCTCCCACACTATACAAAAGGGCATTATCTATCAGAGGAGAAGAGTTTACAAGTGTATTTGCAAGTATACATTACAATTCATCAAACTCTTGAATCCAAGTCAGTTCTGACCTGAAACAACATGAAATGTAATAAAATTACATTTGTAAGCATATGTATTGCAGTTGAGCACATCTAACTTTACAGAATAAAGATATTGCAAAACCATCCAAATCAAGCTTCTCTCAGCTTGATATGCTCCCACACTATACAAAAGGGCATTATCTATCAGAGGAGAAGAGTTTACAAGTGTATTTGCAAGTATACATTACAATTCATCAAACTCTTGAAATCATGTCAGTTCTGACCTGAAACAACATGAAATGTTGTAAAATTGCATTTGTAAGCATATGTATTGCAGTTAAGCACATCAAACTTTACAGAATAAAGATATTGCAGAACCATCCAAAACAAGCTTCTCTCAGCTTGATATACTCCCACACTATACAAAAGGGCATTATCCATCAGAGGAGAAGAGTTTACAAGTGTATTTGCAAGTATACATTACAATTCATCAAACTCTTGAAATCAAGTCAGTTCTGACCTGAAACAACATGCAATGTTGTGAAATTGCATTTGTAAGCATATGTAATGCAGTTGAGCACATCTAACTTTAAAGAATAAAGATATTGCAAAACCATCCAAATCAAGCATCTCTAAGCTTGATATGCTCCCACACTGTACTTTAGGGCATTCTCTATAATAGGTGAAGAGTTTTCATATGTATTTGCAAGTATACATTACAAGTCATCAAACTCTTGAAACCAAGTCAGTTCTGACCTGATACAACATGAAATGTAATTAAATTACATTTGTATGCATATGTAATGCAGTTGAGCACATCTAACTTTAAAAAATAAAGATATTGCAAAACCATCCAAATCAAGCTTCTCTCAGCTTGATATGCTCCCACACTATACTTAAGGGCATTCTCTATCATAGGTGAAGAGTTTTCATGTGTATTTGCAAGTATACATTACAATTCATCAAACTCTTGAAATCAAGTCAGTTCTGACCTGAAACAACATGAAATGTTGTGAAATTGCATTTGTAAGCATATGTAATGCAGTTGAGCACATCTAACTTTACAGAATAACGATATTGCAAAACCATCCAAATCAAGTTTCTCTCTGCCAGATATGCTCCCACACTATACTTAAGGGCATTCTCTGTCTTAAGAGAAGAGTTTACATGTATATTTGCAAGTATACATTACAATTCATCAAACTCTTGAAACCAAGTCAGTTCTGATCTAAAACAACATGAAATGTTGAAAAATTACATTTGTTGACATATGTTATGCAGTTGAGCACATCAAACTTTACAGAATTAAGATATTGCAAAACCATTCAAATCAAGCTTCTCTCAGCCAGATATGCTCCCACACTATACTTAAGGGCATTCTCTGTCTTAGCTGAAGACTTTACATTTATATTTGCAAGTATACATTCCAATTCATCAAACTCTTGAAACCTAGTCAGTTCTGACCTGAAACAACATGAAATGTTGTGAAATTGCATTTGTATGCATATGTTATGCAGTTGAGCACATCTAACTTAAGAGAATGAAGATATTGCAAAACCATCCAAATCAAGCTTCTCTCTGCTTGTTATGCTCCCACACTATAGATCAGGGCATTCTCTGTCTTAGGTGAAAACTTTACATTTATATTTGCAAGTATACATTACAAGTCATCAAACTCTTGAAACCAAGTCAGTTTTGACCTGAAACAACATGATATTATGTAAAATTGCATTTGTATGCAAATGTAATGCAGTTGAGCACATCAAACTTTACAGAATTAAGATATTGCAAAACCATTCAAATCAAGCTTCTCTCAGCCAGATATGCTCCCACACTATACTTAAGGGCATTCTCTGTCTTAAGAGAAGAGTTTACATGTATATTTGCAAGTATACATTACAATTCATCAAACTCTTGAAACCAAGTCAGTTCTGATCTAAAACAACATGAAATGTTGAAAAATTACATTTGTTGACATATGTTATGCAGTTGAGCACATCAAACATTACAAAATGAAGATATTGCAAACCCATCCAAATCAAGCTTCTCTCAGCTTGATATGCTCCCATACTATACTTAAGAGCATTCTCTGTCTTAGGTGAAGAGTTTACATTTATGCAGTTTACATTACAATTAATCAAACTCTTGAAACCAAGTCAGTTCTGACCTGAAACAAAATGAAATGTTATATAATTCCTTCTGTAAGCATATGTAATGCAGTTGAGCACATCAAACTTTACAGAATGAAGATTCTGCAAAACCATCCAAATCAAGCTTCTCTCAGCTTGATATGCTCCCACACTATACTTAAGGGCATTCTCTGTCTTAGGTGAAGAGTTTACATTTATATTTCCAAGTATACATTACAATTCATCAAACTCTTGAAACCAAGTCAGTTCTGACCTAAAACAACATGAAATGTTGAAAAATTACACTTGTAATAATATGTAATGCAATTGAGCACATCAAACTTTACAGAATGAAGATATTGCAAAACCATCCAAATCAAGCTTCTCTCAGCTTGATATGCTCCCACACGATACTTAAGGTTGTTCTCCATCATAGATGAAGAGTATACATGTGAATTTGCAAGTATACATTACAATTAATCAAACTCTTGAAACCAAGTCAGTTCTGACCTGAAACAACATGAAATGTTGTAAAATTGCATTTGTATGCAAATGTAATGCAGTTGAGCACATCAAACTTTACAGAATGAAGATATTGCAAAACCATTCAAATCAAGCTTCTCTCTGCCAGATATGCTCCCACACTATAAATAAGTGCATTCTCTATCATAGATGAAGAGTTTACATGTGTATTTGAAAGTATGCATTACAATTCATCAAACTCTTGAAACCAAGTCAGTTCTGACCTGAAACAACATGAAATGTTGTGAAATTGCATTTGTATGCATATGTTATGCAGTTGAGCACATCTAACTTAAGAGAATGAAGATATTGCAAAACCATTCAAATCAAGCTTCTCTCAGCTTGATATGCTCCCACACTATACATCAGGGCATTCTCTATCACAGATGAAGAGTTTACATGTTTATTTGACAGTATACATTACAATTCATCTAACTCTTGAAACCAAGTCAGTTCTGACCTAAAACAACATGAAATGCTGTAAAATTGCATTTGTAAGCACATGTAATGCAGTTGAGCACATCAAACTTTACAGACTGAACATACTGCAAAACCATCCAAATCAAGCATCTCTCAGCTTGATATGCTCCCACACTATACATAAGGGCATTCTCTATCACTGATGAAGAGTTTACATGTGAATTTGAAAGTATACATTACAATTCATCAAACTCTTGAAACCAAGTCAGTTATTACCTGAAACAAAATGAAATGATATAAAATTGCATCTGTAAGCATATGTAATGCAGTTGAGCACATCAAACTTTACAGAATGAAGATATTGCAAAACCATCCAAATCAAGCTTCTCTCAGCTTGATATGCTCCCACACTATACATAAGGGCATTCTCTATCACAGATAAAGAGTTTACATGTGTATTTTAAAGTATACATTGCAATTCATCAAACTCTTGAAACCAAGTCAGTTATGACCTGAAACAAATATACACTATACACACTATACATCAGGGCATTCTCTATCACAGATGAAGAGTTTACATGTGTATTTTAAAGTATACATTGCAATTCATCAAACTCTTGAAACCAAGTCAGTTCTGACCTGAAACAACATGAAATGTTGTAAAATTGCATTTGTATGCAAATGTAATGCAGTTGAGCACATCAAACTTTACAGAATGAAGATATTGCAAAACCATTCAAATCAAGCTTCTCTCTGCCAGATATGCTCCCATACTATACTTAAGGGCATTCTCTGTCTTAGGTGAAGAGTTTACATTTATCCAGATTACATTACAATTCATCAAACTCTTGAAACCAAGTCAGTTCTGACCTGAAACAAAATGAATTGTTATAAAATTGCATATGTAAAGCAGTTGAGCACATCTAACTTTACAGAATGAAGATATTGCAAAACCATCCAAATCAAGCTTCTCTCAGCTTGATATGAACTCTTGAAACCAGTCAGTTCTGACCTGAAACAACTATACAGTATACACACTAAACATCAGGGCATTCTCTATCAGAGGAGAAGAGTTTACAAGTTTATTTGAAAGTATACATTGCAATTCATCAAACTCTTGAAATCAAGTCAGTTCTGACCTAAAACAAAATGAAATGCTGTAAAATTGCATTTGTAAGCATATGTATTGCAGTTAAGCACATCTAACTTTACAGAATAAAGATATTGCAAAACCATCCAAATCAAGCTTCTCTCAGCTTGATATGCTCCCACACTATAAATAAGTACATTCTCTATCATAGATGAAGAGTTTACATGTGTAATTGAAAGTATACATTACAATTCATTAAACTCTTGAAACCAAATCAGTTCTGACCCGAAACAAAATGAAATGGTGTAAAATTGAATTTGTATGGATATGTTATGCAGTTGAGCACATCTAACTTTACAGAATGAAGATATTGCAAAACCATCCAAATCAAGCTTCTCTCAGCTTGATATGCTCCCACACTATACATCAGGGCATTCTCTATCACAGATGAAGAGTTTACATGTTTATTTGACAGTATACATTACAACTCATCTAACTCTTGAAACCAAGTCAGTTCTGACCTGAAACAACATGAAATGCTGTAAAATTGCATTTGTAAGCATATGTAATGCAGTTGAGCACATCAAACTTTACAGACTGAAGATATTGCAAAACCATCCAAATCAAGCTTCTCTCAGTTTGATATGCTCCCACACTATACATAAGGTTGTTCTCTATCATAGATGAAGAGTTTACATGTGAATTTGCAAGTATACATTACAATTCATCAAACTCTTGAAACCATGTCAGTTCTGACCTGAAACAAAATGAAATGTTATAAAATTGCATTTGTAAGCATATGTAATGCAGTTGAGCACATCTAACTTTACAGAATGTACATACTGCAAAACCATCCAAATCAAGCAACTCTCAGCTTGATATGCTCCCACACTATACATAAGGGCATTCTCTATCACTGATGAAGAGTTTACATGTGAATTTGAAAGTTTACATTACAATTCATCAGACTCTTGAAACCAAGTCAGTTATTACCTGAAACAAAATGAAATTATATAAAATTGCATCTGTAAGCATATGTAATGCAGTTGAGCACATCTAACTTTACAGAATGAAGATTTTGCAAAACCATCCAAATCAAGCTTCCCTCAGCTTGATATGCTCCCACACTATACATCAGGGCATTCTCTATCACAGATGAAGAGTTTACATGTGTATTTGACAGTATACATTACAATTCATCTAACTCTTGAAACCAAATCAGTTCTGACCTAAAACAACATGAAATGTTGTAAACTTACATTTGTAAGCATATGTAATGCAGTTGAGCACATCAAACTTTACAGACTGAAGATATTGCAAAACCATCCAAATCAAGCTTCTCTCTGCCAGATATGCTCCCACACTATACATAAGGGCATTCTCTATCATAGATGAAGAGTTTACATGTGTAATTGAAAGTATACATTACAATTAATCAAACTCTTGAAACCAATTCAGTTCTGACCTAAAACAACATGAAATGCTGTAAAATTGCATTTGTAAGCACATGTAATGCAGTTGAGCACATCAAACTTTACAGACTGAACATACTGCAAAACCATCCAAATCAAGCATCTCTCAGCTTGATATGCTCCCACACTATACATAAGGGCATTCTCTATCACTGATGAAGAGTTTACATGTGAATTTGAAAGTATACATTACAATTCATCAAACTCTTGAAACCAAGTCAGTTATTACCTGAAACAAAATGAAATGATATAAAATTGCATCTGTAAGCATATGTAATGCAGTTGAGCACATCAAACTTTACAGAATGAAGATATTGCAAAACCATCCAAATCAAGCTTCTCTCAGCTTGATATGCTCCCACACTATACATAAGGGCATTCTCTATCACAGATAAAGAGTTTACATGTGTATTTTAAAGTATACATTGCAATTCATCAAACTCTTGAAACCAAGTCAGTTATGACCTGAAACAAATATACACTATACACACTATACATCAGGGCATTCTCTATCACAGATGAAGAGTTTACATGTGTATTTTAAAGTATACATTGCAATTCATCAAACTCTTGAAACCAAGTCAGTTCTGACCTGAAACAACATGAAATGTTGTAAAATTGCATTTGTATGCAAATGTAATGCAGTTGAGCACATCAAACTTTACAGAATGAAGATATTGCAAAACCATTCAAATCAAGCTTCTCTCTGCCAGATATGCTCCCATACTATACTTAAGGGCATTCTCTGTCTTAGGTGAAGAGTTTACATTTATCCAGATTACATTACAATTCATCAAACTCTTGAAACCAAGTCAGTTCTGACCTGAAACAAAATGAATTGTTATAAAATTGCATATGTAAAGCAGTTGAGCACATCTAACTTTACAGAATGAAGATATTGCAAAACCATCCAAATCAAGCTTCTCTCAGCTTGATATGAACTCTTGAAACCAGTCAGTTCTGACCTGAAACAACTATACAGTATACACACTAAACATCAGGGCATTCTCTATCAGAGGAGAAGAGTTTACAAGTTTATTTGAAAGTATACATTGCAATTCATCAAACTCTTGAAATCAAGTCAGTTCTGACCTAAAACAAAATGAAATGCTGTAAAATTGCATTTGTAAGCATATGTATTGCAGTTAAGCACATCTAACTTTACAGAATAAAGATATTGCAAAACCATCCAAATCAAGCTTCTCTCAGCTTGATATGCTCCCACACTATAAATAAGTACATTCTCTATCATAGATGAAGAGTTTACATGTGTAATTGAAAGTATACATTACAATTCATTAAACTCTTGAAACCAAATCAGTTCTGACCCGAAACAAAATGAAATGGTGTAAAATTGAATTTGTATGGATATGTTATGCAGTTGAGCACATCTAACTTTACAGAATGAAGATATTGCAAAACCATCCAAATCAAGCTTCTCTCAGCTTGATATGCTCCCACACTATACATCAGGGCATTCTCTATCACAGATGAAGAGTTTACATGTTTATTTGACAGTATACATTACAACTCATCTAACTCTTGAAACCAAGTCAGTTCTGACCTGAAACAACATGAAATGCTGTAAAATTGCATTTGTAAGCATATGTAATGCAGTTGAGCACATCAAACTTTACAGACTGAAGATATTGCAAAACCATCCAAATCAAGCTTCTCTCAGTTTGATATGCTCCCACACTATACATAAGGTTGTTCTCTATCATAGATGAAGAGTTTACATGTGAATTTGCAAGTATACATTACAATTCATCAAACTCTTGAAACCATGTCAGTTCTGACCTGAAACAAAATGAAATGTTATAAAATTGCATTTGTAAGCATATGTAATGCAGTTGAGCACATCTAACTTTACAGAATGTACATACTGCAAAACCATCCAAATCAAGCAACTCTCAGCTTGATATGCTCCCACACTATACATAAGGGCATTCTCTATCACTGATGAAGAGTTTACATGTGAATTTGAAAGTTTACATTACAATTCATCAGACTCTTGAAACCAAGTCAGTTATTACCTGAAACAAAATGAAATTATATAAAATTGCATCTGTAAGCATATGTAATGCAGTTGAGCACATCTAACTTTACAGAATGAAGATTTTGCAAAACCATCCAAATCAAGCTTCCCTCAGCTTGATATGCTCCCACACTATACATCAGGGCATTCTCTATCACAGATGAAGAGTTTACATGTGTATTTGACAGTATACATTACAATTCATCTAACTCTTGAAACCAAATCAGTTCTGACCTAAAACAACATGAAATGTTGTAAACTTACATTTGTAAGCATATGTAATGCAGTTGAGCACATCAAACTTTACAGACTGAAGATATTGCAAAACCATCCAAATCAAGCTTCTCTCTGCCAGATATGCTCCCACACTATACATAAGGGCATTCTCTATCATAGATGAAGAGTTTACATGTGTAATTGAAAGTATACATTACAATTAATCAAACTCTTGAAACCAATTCAGTTCTGACCTAAAACAACATGAAATGCTGTAAAATTGCATTTGTAAGCACATGTAATGCAGTTGAGCACATCAAACTTTACATACTGAACATACTGCAAAACCATCCAAATCAAGCATCTCTCAGCTTGATTTGCTCCCACACTATACATAAGGGCATTCTCTATCACTGATGAAGAGTTTACATGTGAATTTGAAAGTATACATTACAATTCATCAAACTCTTGAAACCAAGTCAGTTATTACCTGAAACAAAATGAAATGATATAAAATTGCATCTGTAAGCATATGTAACGCAGTTGAGCACATCTAACTTTACAGAATGAAGATTTTGCAAAACCATCCAAATCAAGCTTCTCTCAGCTTGATATGCTACCACACTATACATAAGGGCATTCTCTATCATAGATGAAGAGTTTACATGTGTAATTGAAAGTATACATTACAATTCATCAAACTCTTGAAACCAATTCAGTTCTAACCTGAAACAACATGAAATGTTGTAAAATTGCATTTGTATGCAAATGTAATGCTGTTAAGCACATCAAACTTTACAGAATGAAGATATTGAAAAACCATTCAAATCAAGCATCTCTCAGCCAGATATGCTCCCATACTATACTTAAGGGCATTCTCTGTCTTAGGTGAAGACTTTACATTTATATTTCCAAGTATACATTCCAATTCATCAAACTCTTGAAACCTAGTCAGTTCTGACCTGAAACAACATGAAATGTTGTAAAATTGCATCTGTATGCATATGTTATGCAGTTGAGCACATCTAACTTAAGAGAATGAAGATATTTCAAAACCATTCAAATCAAGCTTCTCTCAGCTTGATATGCTCCCACACTATACATCAGGGCATTCTCTATCACTGATGAAGAGTTTACATGTGAATTTGAAAGTATACATTACAATTCATCAAACTCTTGAAACCAAGTCAGTTATTACCTGAAACAAAATGAAATGATATAAAATTGCATCTGTAAGCATATGTAATGCAGTTGAGCACATCAAACTTTACAGAATGAAGATATTGCAAAACCATCCAAATCAAGCTTCTCTCAGCTTGATATGCTCCCACACTATACATAAGGTTGTTCTCTATCATAGATGAAGAGTTTACATGTGAATTTGCAAGTATACATTACAATTCATCAAACTCTTGAAACCAAGTCAGTTCTGACCTGAAACAAAATGAAATGTTATAAAATTGCATTTGTAAGCATATGTAATGCAGTTGAGCACATCTAACTTTACAGAATGAACATACTGCAAAACCATCCAAATCAATCATCTCTCAGCTTGATATGCTCCCACACTATACATAAGGGCATTCTCTGTCTTAGGTGAAGAGTTTACATTTATCCAGTTTACATTACAATTCATCAAACTCTTGAAACCAAGTCAGTTCTGGCCTGAAACAAAATTAAATGTTATAAAATTGCATATGTAAAGCAGTTGAGCACATCTAACTTTACAGAATGAAGATATTGCAAAACCATCCAAATCAAGCTTCTCTCAGCTTGATATGAACTCTTGAAACCAGTCAGTTCTGACCTGAAACAACTATACAGTATACACACTAAACATCAGGGCATTCTCTATCAGAGGAGAAGAGTTTACAAGTTTATTTGAAAGTATACATTGCAATTCATCAAACTCTTGAAATCAAGTCAGTTCTGACCTAAAACAAAATGAAAAGTTGTAAAATTGCATTTGTAAGCAAATGTTATGCAGTTGAGCACAACTAACTTTACAAAATGAAGATATTGCAAAACCATTCAAATCAAGCTTCTCTCAGCTTGATATGCTCCCACACTATAAATAAGGGCATTCTCTATCTTTGATGAAGAGTTTACATGTGTATTTGAAAGTATACATTATAATTATTCAAACTCTTGAAACCAAGTCAGTACTGACCTGAAACAAAATGAAATGTTATAAAATTGCATATGTAATGCAGTTGAGCACATCAAACTTTACAGACTGAAGATGTTGCAAAACCATCCAAATCAAGCGTCTCTCAGTTTGATATGCTCCCACACTATACATAAGGTTGTTCTCTATCATAGATGAAGAGTTCATATGTGAATTTGCAAGTATACATTACAATTCATCAAACTCTTGAAACCAAGTCAGTTCTGACCTGAAACAACATGAAATGCTGTAAAATTGCATTTGTAAGCATATGTAATGCAGTTGAGCACACCAAACTTTACAGACTGAAGATATTGCAAAACCATCCAAATCAAGCTTCTCTCAGTTTGATATGCTCCCACACTATACATAAGGTTGTTCTCTATCATAGATGAAGAGTTTACATGTGAATTTGCAAGTATACATTACAATTCATCAAACTCTTGAAACCATGTCAGTTCTGACCTGAAACAAAATGAAATGTTATAAAATTGCATTTGTAAGCATATGTAATGCAGTTGAGCACATCTAACTTTACAGAATGAACATACTGCAAAACCATCCAAATCAAGCAACTCTCAGCTTGATATGCTCCCACACTATACATAAGGGCATTCTCTATCACTGATGAAGAGTTTACATGTGAATTTGAAAGTATACATTACAATTCATCAGACTCTTGAAACCAAGTCAGTTATTACCTGAAACAAAATGAAATTATATAAAATTGCATCTGTAAGCATATGTAATGCAGTTGAGCACATCAAACTTTACAGAATGAAGATTTTGCAAAACCATCCAAATCAAGCTTCTCTCAGCTTGATATGCTCCCACACTATACATCAGGGCATTCTCTATCATAGATGAAGAGTTTCAATGTGTAATTGAAAGTATACATTACAATTAATCAAACTCTTGAAACCAATTCAGTTCTAACCTGAAACAACATGAAATGTTGTAAAATTGCATCTGTAAGCATATGTAATGCAGTGGAGCACATCAAACTTTACAGAATGAAGATATTGTAAAACCATCCATATCAAGCTTCTCTCAGTTTGATATGCTCCCACACTATACATAAGGTTGTTCTCTATCATAGATGAAGAGTTTACATGTGAATTTGCAAGTATACATTACAATTCATCAAACTCTTGAAACCAAGTCAGTTCTGACCTGAAACAAAATGAAATGTTATAAAATTGCATTTGTAAGCATATGTAATGCAGTTGAGCACATCTAACTTTACAGAATGAACATACTGCAAAACCATCCAAATCAAGCATCTCTCAGCTTGATATGCTCCCACACTATACATAAGGGCATTCTCTATCACTGATGAAGAGTTTACATGTGAATTTGAAAATATACATTACAATTAATCAAACTCTTGAAACCAAGTCAGTTTTGACCTAAAACAACATGAAATGTTGTAAAATTACATTTGTAAGCATATGTAATGCAGTTGAGCACATCAAACTTTACAAAATGAAGATATTGCAAAACCATCCAAATCAAGCTTCTCTGAGCCAGATATGCTCCCATACTATACTTAAGGGCATTCTCTGTCTTAAGTGAAGACTTTACATTTATATTTGCAAGTATACATTCCAATTCATCAAACTCTTGAAACCTAGTCAGTTCTGACCTGAAACAACATGAAATGTTGTGAAATTGCATTTGTATGCATATGTTATGCAGTTGAGCACATCTAACTTAAGAGAATGAGGATATTGCAAAACCATTCAAATCAAGCTTCTCTCTGCTTGATATGCTCCCACACTATAGATCAGGGCATTCTCTGTCTTAGGTGAAAACTTTACATTTATATTTGCAAGTATACATTACAATTCATCAAACTCTTGAAACCAAGTCAGTTCGGACCTGAAACAAAATGAAATGTCATAAATTTGCATTTGTAAGCATATGTAATGCAGTTGAGCACATCTTGCTTTACAGAATGAAGATACTGCAAAACCATCCAAATCAAGCTTCTCTCAGCTTGACATGCACCCACACTATACATAAGGGCATTCTCTATCACAGATGAAGAGTTTACATGTGTATTTGAAAGTATACATTACAATTCATCAAACTCTTGAAACCAAGTCAGTTCTGACCTAAAACAACATAAAATGTTGTAATATTGCTCTTGTATGCATATGTTATGCAGTTGAGCACATCTGACTTTACAGACTGAAGATTTTGCAAAACCATCCAAATCAAGCTTCTCTCTGCCAGATATGCTCCCACACTATACTTAACGGCATTCTCTGTCTAAGGTGAAGAGTTTACATTTATCCAGTTTACATTACAATTGATCAAACTCTTGAAACCAAGTCAGTTCTGACCTGAAACAAAATGAAATGTTATAAAATTGCATATGTAAAGCAGTTGAGCACATCTAACTTTACAGAATGAAGATATTGCAAAACCATCCAAATCAAGCTTCTCTCAGCTTGATATGAACTCTTGAAACCAGTCAGTTCTGACCTGAAACAACTATACAGTATACACACTAAACATCAGGGCATTCTCTATCAGAGAAGAGTTTACAAGTTTATTTGAAAGTATACATTGCAATTCATCAAACTCTTGAAATCAAGTTAGTTCTGACCTAAAACAAAATGAAATGTTGTAAAATTGCATTTGTAAGCAAATGTTATGCAGTTGAGCACATCTAAGTTTACAAAATGAAGGTATTGCAAAACCATTCAAATCAAGCTTCTCTCAGCTTGATATGCTCCCACACTATAAATAAGGGCATTCTCTATCATTGATGAAGAGTTTACATGTGTATTTGAAAGTATACATTATAATTATTCAAACTCTTGAAACCAAGTCAGTACTGACCTGAAACAAAATGAAATGTTATAAAATTGCATATGTAATGCAGTTGAGCACATTTAGCTTTATAGAATGAAGATACAGCAAACCATCCAAATCAAGCTTCTCTCAGCATGATATGCACCCACAATGTACATCAGGGCATTCTCTACCACAGATGAAGAGTTTACATGTGTATTTGACAGTATACATTACAATTCATCAAACTCTTGAAACCAAGTCAGTTCTGACCTGAAGCAAAATGAAATGTTATAAAATTGCATTTGTAAGCATAAGTAATGAAGTTGAGTACATCTTGCTTTACAGAATGAAGATACTAAAAAAACCATCCAAATCAAGCTTCTCTCAGCTTGATATGCTCCCACACTATACATAAGAGCATTCTCTATCACTGATGAAGAGTTTACATGTGTATTTGAAAGTATACATTACAATTCATCTAACTCTTGAAACCAAGTCAGTTCTGACCTGAAACAAAATGAAATGTTATAAAATTGCATTTGTAAGCATAAGTAATTAAGTTGAGTACATCTCACTTTACAGAATGAAGATACTGAAAAACCATCCAAATCAAGCTTCTCTCAGCATGATATGCTCCCACACTATACATAAGAGCATTCTCTATCACTGATGAAGAGTTTACATGTGTATTTGAAAGTATACATTACAATTCATCAAACTCTTGACACCAAGTCAGTTCTGACCTGAAACAACATGAAATGTTGTAAAATTGCATATGAAATGCAGTTGAGCACATCTAGCTTTACAGAATGAAGATACTGCAAAACCATCCAAATCAAGCTTCTCTCAGCTTGATATGCACCCACACTATACTTAACGGCATTCTCTTTCTTAGGTGAAGAGTTTACATGTGTATTTGCAAGTGTACAATACAATTCATCAAACTCTTGAAACCAAGTCAGTTCTTACCTGAAACAAAATGAAAAGTTAAAAAATTGTATCTGTAAGCATATGTAATGCAGTTGTGCACATCAAAATTTAAAGAATGAAGATATTGCAAAACCATCCAAATCAAGCTTCTCTCTGCCAGATATTCTCCCACACTATACATAAGGGCATTCTCTGTCTTAGGTGAAGAGTTTACATATATCCAGTTTACATTACAATTCATCAAACTCTTGAAACCAAGTCAGTTCTGACCTAAAAACAAAATGAAATTTTGTAAAATTACATCTGTAAGCATATGTAATGCAGTTGAGCACATCTAGCTTTACAGAATGAAGATATTGCAAAACCATTCAAATCAAGCTTCTCTCTGCTTGATATGTTACCACACTATACATAAGGGCATTCTCTATCAAAGTTGAAGAGTTTACATGTGAATTTGAAAGTATACATTACAATTCATCAAACTCTTGAAACCAAGTCAGTTCGGACCTGAAACAACATGAAATGTCATAAAATTGCATTTGTAAGCATATGTAATTCAGTTGAGCACATCTTGCTTTACAGAATGAAGATACTGCAAAACCATCCAAATCAAGCTTCTCTCAGCTTGACATGCACCCACACTATACATAAGAGCATTCTCTATCACAGATGAAGAGTTTACATGTGTATTTGAAAGTATACATTACAATTCATCAAACTCTTGAAACCAAGTCAGTTCTGACCTAAAACAACATGAAATGTTGTAATATTGCTCTTGTATGCATATGTTATGCAGTTGAGCACATCTGACTTTACAGACTGAAGATATTGCAAAACCATCCAAATCAAGCTTCTCTGTCCCAGATATTCTCCCACACTATACATAAGGGCATTCTCTATCATAGATGAAGAGTTTACATGTGTAATTGAAAGTATACATTACAATTTATCAAACTCTTGAAACCAAGTCAGTTATTACCTGAAACAAAATTAAATGTTATAAAATTGCATCTGTAAGCATATGTAATGCAGTTGAGCACATCTAACTTTACAGAATGAACATACTGCAATACCATCCAAATCAAGCATCTCTCTGCTTGATATGCTCCCACACTATACATAAGGGCATTCTCTATCACTGATGAAGAGTTTACATGTGAATTTGAAAGTATACATTACAATTCACCAAACTCTTGAAACCAAGTCAGTTTTGACCTAAAACAACATGAAATGTTGTAAAATTACATTTGTAAGCATATGTAATGCAGTTGAGCACATCAAACATTACAAAATGAAGATATTGCAAAACCATCCAAATCAAGCTTCTCTGAGCTTGATATGCTCCCACACTATACTTAAGGGCATTCTCTGTCTTAGGTGAAGAGTTTACATATATCCAGTTTACATTACAATTCATCAAACTCTTGAAACCAAGTCAGTTCTTACCTGAAACAAAATGAAAAATTAAAAAATTGTATCTATAAGCATATGTAATGCAGTTGTGCACATCAAAATTTAAAGAATGAAGATATTGCAAAATCATGCAAATCAAGCTTCTCTCTGCTTGATATGCTCCCACACTATATATCAGGGCATTCTCTGTCTTAGGTGAAAACTTTACATTTATATTTGCAAGTATACATTACAATTCATCAAACTCTTGAAACCAAGTCAGTTTTGACCTGAATCAACATGAAATGTTGTAAAATTGCATTTGTAAGCATATGTAATGCAGTTGAGCACATCTTGCTTTACAGAATGAAGATACTGCAAAACCATCCAAATCAAGCTTCTCTCAGCTTGACATGCACCCACACTACACATAAGGGCATTCTCTATCACAGATGAAGAGTTTACATGTGTATTTGAAAGTATACATTACAATTCATCAAACTCTTGAAACCAAGTCAGTTCTGACCTAAAACAACATGAAATGTTGTAATATTGCTCTTGTATGCATATGTTATGCAGTTGAGCACATCTGACTTTACAGACTGAAGATATTGCAAAACCATCCAAATCAAGCTTCTCTCTGCCAGATATTCTCCCACACTATACATAAGGGCATTCTCTATCATAGATGAAGAGTTTACATGTGTAATTGAAAGTATACATTACAATTCATCAAACTCTTGAAACCAAGTCAGTTCTAACCTGAAACAACATGACATGTTGTAAAATTGCATCTGTAAGCATATGTAATGCAGTTGAGCACATCTAACTTTACAGAATGAACATACTGCAAAACCATCCAAATCAAGCATCTCTCAGCTTGATATGCTCCCACACTATACATAAGGGCATTCTCTATCACTGATGAAGAGTTTACATGTGAATTTGAAAGTATACATTACAATTCACAAAACTCTTGAAACCAAGTCAGTTTTGACCTAAAACAACATGAAATGTTGTAAAATTACATTTGTAAGCATATGTAATGCAGTTGAGCACATCAAACATTACAAAATGAAGATATTGCAATACCATCCAAATCAAGCTTCTCTGAGCTTGATATGCTCCCACACTATACTTAAGGGCATTCTCTGTTTTAGGTGAAGAGTTTACAAATATCCAGTTTACATTACAATTCATCAAACTCTTGAAACCAAGTCAGTTCTTACCTGATACGAAATGAAAAATTAAAAAATTGTATCTATAAGCATATGTAATGCAGTTGTGCACATCAAAATTTAAAGAATGAAGATATTGCAAAATCATGCAAATCAAGCTTCTCTCTGCTTGATATGCTCCCACACTATATATCAGGGCATTCTCTGTCTTAGGTGAAAACTTTACATTTATATTTGCAAGTATACATTACAATTCATCAAACTCTTGAAACCAAGTCAGTTCTGACCTAAAACAACATGAAATGTTGTAATATTGCTCTTGTATGCATATGTTATGCAGTTGAGCACATCTGACTTTACAGACTGAAGATATTGCAAAACCATCCATATCAAGCATCTCTCAGCTTGATATGCTCCCACACTATACATAAGGGTATTCTCTATCACTGATGAAGAGTTTACATGTGAATTTGAAAGTATACATTACAATTCATCAAACTCTTGAAACCAAGTCAGTTTTGACCTAAAACAACATGAAATGTTGTAAAATTACATTTGTAAGCATATGTAATGCAGTTGAGCACATCAAACTTTACAAAATGAAGATATTGCAAAACCATCCAAATCAAGCTTCTCTGAGCTTGATATGCTCCCACACTATAATTAAGGGCATTCTCTGTCTTAGGTGAAGAGTTTACATATATCCAGTTTACATTACAATTCATCAAACTCTTGAAACCAAGTCAGTTCTGACCTGAAACAAAATGAAATTTTGTAAAATTGCATCTGTAAGCATATGTTATGCAGTTGAGCACATCAAAATTTAAAGAATGAAGATATTGCAAAATCATGCAAATCAAGCTTCTCTCTGCCAGATATGCTCCCACACTATACTTAACGGCATTCTCTTTCTTAGGTAAATAGTTTACATGTGTATTTGCAAGTATACGTTACAATTTATCAAACTCTTGAAACCAAGTCAGTTATTACCTGAAACAAAATTAAATGTTATAAAATTGCATCTGTAAGCATATGTAATGCAGTTGAGCACATCTAACTTTACAGACTGAAGATATTGCAAAACCATCCAAATCAAGGTTCTCTCAGCCAGATATGCTCCCACACTATACATAAGGGCATTCTCTATCATAGATGAAGAGTTTACATGTGTAATTGAAAGTATACATTACAATTCTTCAAACTCTTGAAACCAAATCAGTTCTAAACTGAAACAAGATGACATGTTGTAAAATTGCTTCTGTAAGCATATGTAATGCAGTGGAGCACATCAAACTTTACAGAATGACGATATTGCAAAACCATCCAAATCAAGCTTCTCTCAGTTTGATATGCTCCCACACTATACATAAGGTTGTTCTCTATCATAGATGAAGAGTTTACAGGTGAATTTGCAAGTATACATTACAATTCATCAAACTCTTGAAATCAAGTCAGTTCTGACCTGAAACAACATGAAATGTTGTGAAATTGCATTTGTAAGCATATGTATTGCAGTTAAGCATATCTAACTTTACAGAATAAAGATATTGCAAAACCATCCAAAACAAGCTTCTCTCAGCTTGATATGCTCCCACACTATACTTAAGGGCATTCTCTGTCTTAGGTGAAGAGTTTACATATATCCAGTTTACATTACAATTCATCAAACTCTTGAAACGAAGTCAGTTCTGACATGAAACAACATGAAATGTTATAAAATTGCATTTGTAAGCATATGTAATGCAGTTGAGCACATCTATCTTTACAGAATGAAGATACAGCAAAACCTTCCAAATCAAGCTCTCTCAGCATGATATGCACCCACACTATACATAAGGGCATTCTCTATGACAGATGAAGAGTTTACATGTGTATTTGAAAGTATACATTACAATTCATCAAACTCTTGAAACCAAGTCAGTTCTTACCTGAAACAAAATGAAAAGTTAAAAAATTGTATCTGTAACCATATGTAATGCAGTTGTGCACATCAAAATTTAAAGAATGAAGATATTGCAAAATCATGCAAATCAAGCTTCTCTCAGCTTGATATGCTCCCACACTATATATCAGGGCATTCTCTGTCTTAGGTGAAAACTTTACATATATATTTGCAAGTATACATTACAATTCATCAAACTCTTGAAACCAAGTCAGTTCTGACCTGAAACAACATGAAATGTTGTAAAATTGCATTTGGATGCATATGATATGCAGTTGAGCACATCTAACTTTAGTGAATGAAGATATTGCAAAACCATTCAAATCAAGCTTCTCTCTGCTTGATATGTTGCCACACTATACATAAGGGCATTCTCTATCAAAGTTGAAGAGTTTACATGTGAATTTGCTAGTATACATTACAATTCATCAAACTCTTGAAACCAAGTCTGTTCTGACCTGAAACAACATGAAATGTCATAAAATTGCATTTGTAAGCATATGTAATGCAGTTGAGCACATCTAGCTTTACAGAATGAAGATACTCCAAAACCATCCAAATCAAGATTCTCTCAGCTTGACATGCACCCACACTATACATAAGGGCATTCTCTATCACAGATGAAGAGTTTACATGTGTATTGGAAAGTATACATTACAATTCATCAAACTCTTGAAACTAAGTCAGTTCTGACCTAAAACAACATGATATGTTGTAAAATTGCTTTTGTATGCATATGTTATGCAGTGGAGCACATAAAACTTTACAGAATGAAGATATTGCAAAACCATCCAAATCAAGCTTTTCTCAGTTTGATATGCTCCCACACTATACATAAGGTTGTTCTCTATCATAGATGAAGAGTTTACATGTGAATTTGCAAGTATACATTACAATTCATCAAACTCTTGAAACCAAGTCAGTTCTGACCTGAAACAAAATGAAATGTTAAAAATTGCATTTGTAAGCATATGTAATGCAGTTGAGCACATCTAACTTTACAGAATGAACATACTGCAAAACCATCCAAATCAAGCATCTCTCAGCTTGATATGCTCCCACACTATACATAAGGGCATTCTCTATCACTGATGAAGAGTTTACATGTGAATTTGAAAGTATACATTACAATTCACAAAACTCTTGAAACCAAGTCAGTTTTGACCTAAAACAACATGAAATGTTGTAAAATTACATTTGTAAGCATATGTAATGCAGTTGAGCACATCAAACATTACAAAATGAAGATATTGCAATACCATCCAAATCAAGCTTCTCTGAGCTTGATATGCTCCCACACTATACTTAAGGGCATTCTCTGTCTTAGGTGAAGAGTTTACAAATATCCAGTTTACATTACAATTCATCAAACTCTTGAAACCAAGTCAGTTCTTACCTGATACGAAATGAAAAATTAAAAAATTGTATCTATAAGCATATGTAATGCAGTTGTGCACATCAAAATTTAAAGAATGAAGATATTGCAAAATCATGCAAATCAAGCTTCTCTCTGCTTGATATGCTCCCACACTATATATCAGGGCATTCTCTGTCTTAGGTGAAAACTTTACATTTATATTTGCAAGTATACATTACAATTCATCAAACTCTTGAAACCAAGTCAGTTCTGACCTAAAACAACATGAAATGTTGTAATATTGCTCTTGTATGCATATGTTATGCAGTTGAGCACATCTGACTTTACAGACTGAAGATATTGCAAAACCATCCATATCAAGCATCTCTCAGCTTGATATGCTCCCACACTATACATAAGGGCATTCTCTATCACTGATGAAGAGTTTACATGTGAATTTGAAAGTATACATTACAATTCATCAAACTCTTGAAACCAAGTCAGTTTTGACCTAAAACAACATGAAATGTTGTAAAATTACATTTGTAAGCATATGTAATGCAGTTGAGCACATCAAACTTTACAAAATGAAGATATTGCAAAACCATCCAAATCAAGCTTCTCTGAGCTTGATATGCTCCCACACTATAATTAAGGGCATTCTCTGTCTTAGGTGAAGAGTTTACATATATCCAGTTTACATTACAATTCATCAAACTCTTGAAACCAAGTCAGTTCTGACCTGAAACAAAATGAAATTTTGTAAAATTGCATCTGTAAGCATATGTTATGCAGTTGAGCACATCAAAATTTAAAGAATGAAGATATTGCAAAATCATGCAAATCAAGCTTCTCTCTGCCAGATATGCTCCCACACTATACTTAACGGCATTCTCTTTCTTAGGTAAATAGTTTACATGTGTATTTGCAAGTATACGTTACAATTTATCAAACTCTTGAAACCAAGTCAGTTATTACCTGAAACAAAATTAAATGTTATAAAATTGCATCTGTAAGCATATGTAATGCAGTTGAGCACATCTAACTTTACAGACTGAAGATATTGCAAAACCATCCAAATCAAGGTTCTCTCAGCCAGATATGCTCCCACACTATACATAAGGGCATTCTCTATCATAGATGAAGAGTTTACATGTGTAATTGAAAGTATACATTACAATTCTTCAAACTCTTGAAACCAAATCAGTTCTAAACTGAAACAAGATGACATGTTGTAAAATTGCTTCTGTAAGCATATGTAATGCAGTGGAGCACATCAAACTTTACAGAATGACGATATTGCAAAACCATCCAAATCAAGCTTCTCTCAGTTTGATATGCTCCCACACTATACATAAGGTTGTTCTCTATCATAGATGAAGAGTTTACAGGTGAATTTGCAAGTATACATTACAATTCATCAAACTCTTGAAATCAAGTCAGTTCTGACCTGAAACAACATGAAATGTTGTGAAATTGCATTTGTAAGCATATGTATTGCAGTTAAGCATATCTAACTTTACAGAATAAAGATATTGCAAAACCATCCAAAACAAGCTTCTCTCAGCTTGATATGCTCCCACACTATACTTAAGGGCATTCTCTGTCTTAGGTGAAGAGTTTTCATATATCCAGTTTACATTACAATTCATCAAACTCTTGAAACGAAGTCAGTTCTGACATGAAACAACATGAAATGTTATAAAATTGCATTTGTAAGCATATGTAATGCAGTTGAGCACATCTATCTTTACAGAATGAAGATACAGCAAAACCTTCCAAATCAAGCTCTCTCAGCATGATATGCACCCACACTATACATAAGGGCATTCTCTATGACAGATGAAGAGTTTACATGTGTATTTGACAGTATACATTACAATTCATCTAACTCTTGAAACCAAGTCAGTTCTGACCTGAAACAAAATGAAATGTTATAAAATTGCATTTGTAAGCATAAGTAATGAAGTTGAGTACATCTCACTTTACAGAATGAAGATACTGAAAAACCATCCAAATCAAGCTTCTCTCAGCTTGATATGCTCCCACACTATACATCAGGGCATTCTCTATGACAGATGAAGAGTTTACATGTGTATTTGAAAGTATACATTACAATTCATCAAACTCTTGAAACCAAGTCAGTTCTTACCTGAAACAAAATGAAAAGTTAAAAAATTGTATCTGTAACCATATGTAATGCAGTTGTGCACATCAAAATTTAAAGAATGAAGATATTGCAAAATCATGCAAATCAAGCTTCTCTCAGCTTGATATGCTCCCACACTATATATCAGGGCATTCTCTGTCTTAGGTGAAAACTTTACATATATATTTGCAAGTATACATTACAATTCATCAAACTCTTGAAACCAAGTCAGTTCTGACCTGAAACAACATGAAATGTTGTAAAATTGCATTTGGATGCATATGATATGCAGTTGAGCACATCTAACTTTAGTGAATGAAGATATTGCAAAACCATTCAAATCAAGCTTCTCTCTGCTTGATATGTTGCCACACTATACATAAGGGCATTCTCTATCAAAGTTGAAGAGTTTACATGTGAATTTGCTAGTATACATTACAATTCATCAAACTCTTGAAACCAAGTCTGTTCTGACCTGAAACAACATGAAATGTCATAAAATTGCATTTGTAAGCATATGTAATGCAGTTGAGCACATCTAGCTTTACAGAATGAAGATACTCCAAAACCATCCAAATCAAGATTCTCTCAGCTTGACATGCACCCACACTATACATAAGGGCATTCTCTATCACAGATGAAGAGTTTACATGTGTATTGGAAAGTATACATTACAATTCATCAAACTCTTGAAACTAAGTCAGTTCTGACCTAAAACAACATGATATGTTGTAAAATTGCTTTTGTATGCATATGTTATGCAGTTGAGCACATCTGACATTACAGAATGAAGATTTTGCAAAACCATTCAAATCAAGCTTCTCTCAGCTTTGATATGCTCCCACACTATACATAAGGTTGTTCTCTATCATAGATGAAGAGTGTACAGGTGAATTTGCAAGTATACATTACAATTCATCAAACTCTTGAAACCAAGTCAGTTCTGACCTGAAACAACATGAAATGTTGTAAAATTGCATTTGTATGCAAATGTAATGCTATTGAGCACATCAAACTTTACAGAATGAAGATATTGAATAACCATTCAAATCAAGCATCTCTCAGCCAGATATGCTCCCATACTATACTTAAGGGCATTCTCTGTCTTAGGTGAAGAATTTACATTTATATTTGCAAGTATACATTACAATTCATCAAACTCTTGAAACCAAGTCAGTTCTGACCTGAAACAACATGAAATGTTGTAAAATTGCATCTGTAAGCATATGTAATGCAGTGGAGCACATAAAACTTTACAGAATGAAGATATTGCAAAACCATCCAAATCAAGCTTTTCTCAGTTTGATATGCTCCCACACTATACATAAGGTTGTTCTCTATCATAGATGAAGAGTTTACATGTGAATTTGCAAGTATACATTACAATTCATCAAACTCTTGAAACCAAGTCAGTTCTGACCTGAAACAAAATGAAATGTTAAAAATTGCATTTGTAAGCATATGTAATGCAGTTGAGCACATCTAACTTTACAGAATGAACATACTGCAAAACCATCCAAATCAAGCATCTCTCAGCTTGATATGCTCCCACACTATACATAAGGGCATTCTCTATCACTGATGAAGAGTTTACATGTGTATTTGAAAGTATACATTACAATTCATCAAACTCTTGACACCAAGTCAGTTCTGACCTGAAACAACATGAAATATTGTAAAATTGCATATGAAATGCAGTTGAGCACATCTAGCTTTACAGAATGAAGATACTGCAAAACCATCCAAATCAAGCTTCTCTCAGCTTGAAATGCACCCACACTATACTTAACGGCATTCTCTATCTTAGGTGAAGAGTTTACATGTGTATTTGCAAGTGTACATTACAATTCATCAAACTCTTGAAACCAAGTCAGTTCTTACCTGAAACAAAATGAAAAGTTAAAAAATTGTATCTGTAACCATATGTAATGCAGTTGTGCACATCAAAATTTAAAGAATGAAGATATTGCAAAATCATGCAAATCAAGCTTCTCTCAGCTTGATATGCTCCCACACTATATATCAGGGCATTCTCTGTCTTAGGTGAAAACTTTACATATATATTTGCAAGTATACATTACAATTCATCAAACTCTTGAAACCAAGTCAGTTCTGACCTGAAACAACATGAAATGTTGTAAAATTGCATTTGGATGCATATGATATGCAGTTGAGCACATCTAACTTTAGTGAATGAAGATACTGCAAAACCATTCAAATCAAGCTTCTCTCTGCTTGATATGTTGCCACACTATACATAAGGGCATTCTCTATCAAAGTTGAAGAGTTTACATGTGTATTGGAAAGTATACATTACAATTCATCAAACTCTTGAAACTAAGTCAGTTCTGACCTAAAACAACATGATATGTTGTAAAATTGCTTTTGTATGCATATGTTATGCAGTTGAGCACATCTGACATTACAGAATGAAGATTTTGCAAAACCATTCAAATCAAGCTTCTCTCAGCTTTGATATGCTCCCACACTATACATAAGGTTGTTCTCTATCATAGATGAAGAGTGTACAGGTGAATTTGCAAGTATACATTACAATTCATTAAACTCTTGAAACCAAATCAGTTCTGACCCGAAACAAAATGAAATGTTGTAAAATTGCATTTTTATGGATATGTTATGCAGTTGAGCACATCTAACTTTACAGAATGAAGATATAGCAAAACCATTCAAATCAAGCTTCTCTCTGCCAGAAATGCACCCACACTATAAATAAGGGCATTCTCTATCATAGATGAAGAGTTTACATGTGTATTTGCAAGTATACATTATAATTTATCAAACTCTTGAAACCAAGTCAGTTATTACCTGAAACAAAATTAAATGTAATAAAATTGCATTTGTCAGCATATGTAATGCAGTTGAGCACATCAAACTTTAGAAAATGAAGATATTGCAAAACCATTCAAATCAAGCTTCTCTGAGCTTGATATGCTCCAACACTATACATTAAGGCATTCTCTATCATAGATGAAAAGTTTACATGTGTAATTGAAAGTATACATTACAATTAATCAAACTCATGAAACCATGTCAGTTCTGACCTGAAACAACATGAAATGTTGAAATATTGCATTTGTAAGCATTTGTAATTCAGTTGAGCACATCAAACTTTACAGAAAGAAGATATTGCAAAACCATTCAAATCAAGCTTCTCTCTGCCAGATATGCACCCACACTATCCTTAAGGGCATTCTCTGTCTTAGGTGAAGAGTTTACATTTATCCAGTTTACATTACAATTCATGAAACTCTTGAAACCAAGTCAATTCTGACATGAAACAAAAAGAAATGTTATAAAATTGCATTTGTAAGCATATGTAATGCAGTTGAGCACATCTAGCTTTACAGAATGAAGATACAGCAAAACCATCCAAATCAAGCTTCTCTCAGCATGATATGCACCCACACTATACATCAGGGCATTCTCTATGACAGATGAAGAGTTTACATGTGTATTTGACAGTATACATTAAAATTCATCTAACTCTTGACACCAAGTCAGTTCTGACCCGAAACAACATGAAATGTTGTAAAATTGCATATGAAATGCAGTTGAGCACATCTAGCTTTACAGAATGAAGATACTGCAAAACCATCCAAATCAAGCTTCTCTCAGCTTGATATGCACCCACACTATACTTAACGGCATTCTCTATCTTAGGTGAAGAGTTTACATGTGTATTTGCAAGTGTACATTACAATTCATCAAACTCTTGAAACCAAGTCAGTTCTCACCTGAAACAAAATGAAATGTTAAAAAATTGTATCTGTAAGCATATGTAATGCAGTTGAGCACATCAAAATTTAAAGAATGAAGATATTGCAAAATCATGCAAATCAAGCTTCTCTCAGCTTGACATGCACCCACACTATATATAAGGGCATTCTCTATCACAGATGAAGAGTTTACATTTGTATTTGAAAGTATACATTACAATTCATCAAACTCTTGAAATTAAGTCAGTTCTGACCTAAAACAACATGATATGTTGTAAAATTGCTTTTGTATGCATATGTTATGCAGTTGAGCACATCTGACTTTACAGAATGAAGATTTTGCAAAACCATTCAAATCAAGCTTCTCTCTGCCAGATATGCACCCACACTATAAATAAGGGCATTCTCTATCATAGATGCAGAGTTTACATGTGTAATTGAAAGTATACATTACAATTCATTAAACTCTTGAAACCAAATCAGTTCTGACCCGAAACAAAATGAAATGTTGTAAAATTGCATTTTTATGGATATGTTATGCAGTTGAGCACATCTAACTTTACAGAATGAAGATATAGCAAAACCATTCAAATCAAGCTTCTCTCTGCCAGATATGCTCCCACACTATACTTAACGGCATTCTCTTTCTTAGGTAAATAGTTTACATGTGTATTTGCAAGTATACATTACAATTTATCAAACTCTTGAAACCAATTCAGTTATTACCTGAAACAAAATTAAATGTTATAAAATTGCATCTGTAAGCATATGTAATGCAGTTGAGCACATCTAACTTTACAGAATGAAGATATTGCAAAACCATCCAAATCAAGCTTCTCTCAGCTTGATATGCTCCCACACTATACATCAGGGCATTCTCTATCACAGATGAAGACTTTACATGTGTATTTGACAGTATACATTACAATTCATCTAACTCTTGAAACCAAATCAGTTCTGACCTAAAACAACATGAAATTTTGTAAAATTACATTTGTAAGCTTTTGTAATGCAGTTGAGCACATCAAACTTTACAGACTGAAGATATTGCAAAACCATCCAAATCAAGCTTCTCTCTGCCAGATATGCTCCCACACTATACATATGGGCATTCTCTATCATAGATGAAGAGTTTACATGTGTAATTGAAAGTATACATTACAATTCATCAAACTCTTGAAACCAAGTCAGTTCTAACCTGAAACAACCTGAAATGTTGTAAAATTGCATCTGTAAGCATATGTAATGCAGTGGAGCACATCAAACTTTACAGAATGAAGATATTGCAAAACCATCCAAATCAAGTTTCTCTCAGTTTGATATGCTCCCACACTATACAAAAGGTTGTTCTCTATCATAGATGAAGAGTTTACATGTGAATTTGCAAGTATACATTACAATTCATCAAACTCTTGAAACCAAGTCAGTTCTGACCTGAAACAAAATGAAATGTTAAAAAATTGCATTTGTAAGCATATGTAATGCAGTTGAGCACATCTAACATTACAGAATGAACATACTGCAAAATCATCCAAATCAAGCATCTCTCAGCTTGATATGCTCCCACACTATACATAAGGGCATTCTCTATCACTGATGAAGAGTTTACATGTGAATTTGAAAGTATACATTACAATTCATCAAACTCTTGAAACCAAGTCAGTTTTGACCTAAAACAACATGAAATGTTGTAAAATTACATTTGTAAGCATATGTAATGCAGTTGAGCACATCAAACTTTTCAAAATGAAGATATTGCAAAACCATCCAAATCAAGCTTCTCTGAGCTTGATATGCTCCCACACTTAACATAAGGGCATTCTCTATCACAGATGAAAAGTTTACATGTGTAATTGAAAGTATACATTACAATTCATCAAACTCTTGAAACCAAGTCAGTTCTGACCTGAAACAACATGAAATGTTGTAAAATTGCATTTGTATGCAAATGTAATGCTGTTGAGCACATCAAACTTTACAGAATGAAGATATTGAATAACCATTCAAATCAAGCATCTCTCAGCCAGATATGCTCCCATACTATACTTAAGGGCATTCTCTGTCTTAGGTGAATAATTTACATTTATATTTGCAAGTATACATTCCAATTCATCAAACTCTTGAAACCAAGTCAGTTCTAACCTGAAACAACATGAAATGTTGTAAAATTAAATTTGTATGCAGATGTTATGCAGTTGAGCACATCTAACTTAAGAGAATGAAGATATTGCAAAACCATTCAAATCAAGGTTCTCTCAGCTTGACATGCACCCACACTATACATAAGGGCATTCTCTATCACAGATGAAGAGTTTACATGTGTAATTGAAAGTATACATTACAATTCATTAAACTCTTGAAACCAAATCAGTTCTGACCCGAAACAAAATGAAATGTTGTAAAATTGCATTTTTATGGATATGTTATGCAGTTGAGCACATCTAACTTTACAGAATGAAGATACAGCAAAACCATTCAAATCAAGCTTCTCTCTGCCAGATATGCTCCCACACTATACTTAACGGCATTCTCTTTCTTAGGTAAATAGTTTACATGTGTATTTGCAAGTATACATTACAATTTTTCAATCTCTTGAAACCAAGTCAGTTATTACCTGAAACAAAATTAAATGTTATAAAATTGCATCTTGAAGCATATGTAATGCAGTTGAGCAAATCTAACTTTACAGAATGATGATATTGCAAAACCATCCAAATCAAGCTTCTCTCAGCTTGATATGCTCCTACGCTATACATCAGGGCATTCTCTATCACAGATGAAGAGTTTACATGTGTATTTGACAGTATACATTACAATTCATCTAACTCTTGAAACCAAGTCAGTTCTGACCTGAAACAACATGAAATGCTGTAAAATTCCATTTGTAAGCATATGTAATGCAGTTGAGCACATCAAACTTTACAGACTGAAGATATTGCAAAACCATCCAAATCAAGCTTCTCTCTGCCAGATATGCTCCCACACTATACATAAGGGCATTCTCTATCATAGATGAAGAGTTTACATGTGTAATTGAAAGTATACATTACAATTCATCAAACTCTTGAAACCAAGTCAGTTCTGACCTGAAACAAATTGAAATGTTATAAAATTGCATTTGTAAGCATATGTAATGCAGTTGAGCACATCTAACTTTACAGAATGAACATACTGCAAAACCATCCAAATCAAGCATCTCCCAGCTTGATATGCTCCCACACTATACATAAGGGCATTCTCTATCACTGATGAAGAGTTTACATGTGAATTTGAAAGTATACATTACAATTCATCAAACTCTTGAAACCAAGTCAGTTCTGACCTGAAACAACATGAAATGTTGTAAAATTGCATTTGTATGCATATGTAATGCAGTTGAGCACATCGAACTTTACAAAATGAAGATATTGCAAAACCATCCAAATCAAGCATCTCTGAGCTTGATGTGCTCCCACACTATACATAAAGGCATTATCTATCATAGATGAAAAGTTTACATGTGTAATTGAAAGTATTAATTACAATTAATCAAACTCTTGAAACCATGTCAGTTCTGACCTGAAACAACATGAAATGTTGTAATATTGCATTTGTAAGCATTTGTAATTCAGTTGAGCACATCAAACTTTACAGAATGAAGATATTGCAAAACCATTCAAATCAAGCTTCTCTCTGCCAGATATGCTCCCATACTATACTTAAGGGCATACTCTGTCTTAGGTGAAGAGTTTACATATATCCAGTTCACATTACAATTCATCAAACTCTTGAAACCAAGTCAGTTCTGACCTGAAACAAAATGAAATTTTGTAAAATTGCATCTGTAAGCATATGTTATGCAGTTGAGCACATCAAAATTTATAGAATGAAGATATTGCAAAACCATTCAAATCAAGCTTCTCTCAGCTTGAAATGCTCCCACACTATACATAAGGTCATTCTCTATCACAGATAAGGAGTTTACATGTGTATTTGAAAGTATACAATACAATTCATCAAACTCTTGAAACCAAGTCAGTTCTGACCTGAAACAACATGAAATGCTGTAAAATTGCATTTGTATGCAAATGTAATGCTGTTGAGCACATCAAACTTAAGAGAATGAAGATATTGCAAAACCATTCAAATCAAGCTTCTCTCTGCTTGATATGCTCCCACACTATAAATCAGGGCATTCTCTGTCTTAGGTGAAAACTTTACATTTATATTTGCAAGTATACATTACAATTCATCAAACTCTTGAAACCAAGTCAGTTCGGACCTGAAACAACATGAAATGTCATAAAATTGCATTTGTAAGCATATGTAATGCAGTTGAGCACATCTTGCTTTACAGAATGAAGATATTGCAAAACCATCCAAATCAAGCTTCTCTCTGCCAGATATGCTCCCACACTATACATAAGGGCATTCTCTATCATAGATTAAGAGTTTACATGTGTAATTGAAAGTATACAGTACAATTCATCAAACTCTTGAAATCAAGTCAGTTCTGACCTGAAACAACATGAAATGTTGTAAAATTGCATTTGTAAGCATATGTATAACAGTTAAGCACATCTAACTTTACAGAATAAAGATAATGCAAAACCATCCAAAACAAGCTTCTCTCTGCTTGATATGCTCCCACACTATACATAAAGGCATTATCTATCATAGATGAAAAGTTTACATGTGTAATTGAAAGTATTAATTACAATTCATCTAACTCTTGAAACCAAGTCAGTTCTGACCTGAAACAACATGAAATGCTGTAAAATTCCATTTGTAAGCATATGTAATGCAGTTGAGCACATCAAAATTTATAGAATGAAGATATTGCAAAATCATGCAAATCAAGCTTCTCTCAGCTTGAAATGCTCCCACACTATACATAAGGTCATTCTCTATCACAGATAAGGAGTTTACATGTGAATTTGAAAGTATACAATACAATTCATCAAACTCTTGAAACCAAGTCAGTTCTGACCTGAAACAACATGAAATGCTGTAAAATTGCATTTGTATGCAAATGTAATGCTGTTGAGCACATCAAACTTAAGAGAATGAAGATATTGCAAAACCATTCAAATCAAGCTTCTCTCTGCTTGATATGCTCCCACACTATAAATCAGGGCATTCTCTGTCTTAGGTGAAAACTTTACATTTATATTTGCAAGTATACATTACAATTCATCAAACTCTTGAAACCAAGTCAGTTCGGACCTGAAACAACATGAAATGTCATAAAATTGCATTTGTAAGCATATGTAATGCAGTTGAGCACATCTTGCTTTACAGAATGAAGATACTGCAAAACCATCCAAATCAAGCTTCTCTCAGCTTGACATGCACCCACACTATACATAAGGGCATTCTCTATCATAGATGAAGAGTTTACATGTGTAATTGAAAGTATAAATTACAATTCATCAAACTCTTGAAACCAAGTCAGTTCTAACCTGAAACAAAACGAAATGTTGTAAAATTGCATCTGTAAGCATTTGTAATGCAGTGGAGCACATCAAACTTTACAGAATGAAGATATTGCAAAACCATTCAAATCAAGCTTCTCTCAGTTTGATATGCTCCCACACTATACATAAGGTTGTTCTCTATGAAAGTTGAAGAGTTTACATGTGAATTTACTAGTATACATTACAATTCATCAAACTCTTGAAACCAAGTCAGTTCTGACCTAAGACAACATGAAATGTTGTAAAATTGCCTTTGTATGCATATGTTATGCAGTTGAGCACATCTGACTTTACAGAATGAAGATTTTGCAACACCATTCAAATCAAGCTTCTCTCTGCCAGATATGCACCCACACTATAAATAAGGGCATTCTCTATCATAGATGAGGAGTTTACATGTGTAATTGAAAGTATACATTACAATTCATTAAACTCTTCAAACCAAATCAGTTCTGACCCGAAACAAAATGAAATGTTGTAAAATTGCATTTGTATGGATATGTTATGCAGTTGAGCACATCTAACTTTACAGAATGAAGATATAGCAAAACCATTCAAATCAAGCTTCTCTCTGCCAGATATGCTCCCACACTATACTTAACGGCATTCTCTTTCTTAGGTAAATAGTTTACATGTGTATTTGCAAGTATACATTACAATTTTTCAAACTCTTGAAACCAAGTCAGTTATTACCTGAAACAAAATTAAATGTTATAAAATTGCATCTTGAAGCATATGTAATGCAGTTGAGCACATCTAACTTTACAGAATGAAGATATTGCAAAACCATCCAAATCAAGCTTCTCTCAGCTTGATATGCTCCTACACTATAAATAAGGGCATTCTCTATCATAGATGAGGAGTTTACATGTGTAATTAAAAGTATACATTACAATTCATCAAACTCTTCAAACCAAATCAGTTCTGACCTGAAACAACATGAAATGTTGTAAAATTGCATATGAAATGAAGTTGAGCACATCTAGCTTTACAGAATGAAGATACTGCAAAACCATCCAAATCAAGCTTCTCTCAGCTTGATATGCACCCACACTATACTTAACGGCATTCTCTATCTTAGGTGAAGAGTTTACATGTGTATTTGCAAGTGTACATTACAATTCATCAAACTCTTGAAACCAAGTCAGTTTCACCTGAAACAAAATGAAATGTTAAAAAATTGTATCTGTAAGCATATGTAATGCAGTTGTGCACATCAAAATTTAAAGAATGAAGATATTGCAAAATCATGCAAATCAAGCTTCTCTCACTTGATATGCTCCCACACTATATATCAGGGCATTCTCTGTCTTAGGTGAAAACTTTACATTTATATTTGCAAGTATACATTAAATTCATCAAACTCTTGAAACCAAGTCAGTTCTGACCTGAAACAACATGAAATGTTGTAAAATTGCATTTGTATGCATATGTTATGCAATTGAGCACATCTAACTTTAGTGAATGAAGATATTGCAAAACCATTCAAATCAAGCATCTCTCTGCTTGATATGTTGCCACACTATACATAAGGGCATTCTCTATCAAAGTTGAAGAGTTTACATGTGAATTTGCTAGTATACATTACAATTCATCAAACTCTTGAAACCAAGTCAGTTCTGACCTGAAATAACATGAAATGTCATAAAATTGCATTTGTAAGCATATGTAATGCAGTTGAGCACATCTAGCTTTACAGAATGAAGATACTGCAAAACCATCCAAATCAAGCTTCTCTCAGCTTGACATGCACCCACACTATACATAAGGGCATTCTCTATCACAGATGAAGAGTTTACATTTGTATTTGAAAGTATACATTACAATTCATCAAACTCTTGAAATTAAGTCAGTTCTGACCTAAAACAACATGATATGTTGTAAAATTGCTTTTGTATGCATATGTTATGCAGTTGAGCACATCTGACTTTACAGAATGAAGATTTTGCAAAACCATTCAAATCAAGCTTCTCTCTGCCAGATATGCACCCACACTATAAATAAGGGCATTCTCTATCATAGATGAAGAGTTTACATGTGTAATTGAAAGTATACATTACAATTCATTAAACTCTTGAAACCAAATCAGTTCTGACCCGAAACAAAATGAAATGTTGTAAAATTGAATTTTTATGGATATGTTATGCAGTTGAGCACATCTAACTTTACAGAATGAAGATATAGCAAAACCATTCAAATCAAGCTTCTCTCTGCCAGATATGCTCCCACACTATACTTAACGGCATTCTCTTTCTTAGGTAAATAGTTTACATGTGTATTTGCAAGTATACATTACAATTTATCAAACTCTTGAAACCAAGTCAGTTATTACCTGAAACAAAATTAAATGTTTTAAAATTGCATCTGTAAGCATATGTAATGCAGTTGAGCACATCTAACTTTACAGAATGAAGATATTGCAAAACCATCCAAATCAAGCTTCTCTCAGCTTGATATGCTCCTACGCTATACATCAGGGCATTCTCTATCACAGATGAAGAGTTTTCATGTGTATTTGACAGTATACATTACAATTCATCTAACTCTTGAAACCAAGTCAGTTCTGACCTGAAACAACATGAAATGCTGTTAAATTGCATTTGTAAGCATATGTAATGCAGTTGAGCACATCAAACTTTACAGACTGAAGATATTGCAAAACCATCCAAATCAAGCTTCTCTCTGCCAGATATGCTCCCACACTATACATAAGGGCATTCTCTATCATAGATGAAGAGTTTACATGTGTAATTGAAAGTATACATTACAATTCATCAAACTCTTGAAACCAAGTCAGTTCTAACCTGAAACAACATGAAATGTTGTAAAATTGCATCTGTAAGCATATGTAATGCAGTGGAGCACAACAAACTTTACAGAATGAAAATACTGCAAAACCATCCAAATCAAGCTTCTCTCAGTTTGATATGCTCCCACACTATACATAAGGTTATTCTCTATCATAGATAAAGAGTTTACATGTGAATTTGCAAGTATACATTACAATTCATCAAACTCTTCAAACCAAGTCAGTTCTGACCTGAAACAAATTGAAATGTTATAAAATTGCATTTGTAAGCATATGTAATGCAGTTGAGCACATCTAACTTTACAGAATGAACATACTGCAAAACCATCCAAATCAAGCATCTCCCAGCTTGATATGCTCCCACACTATACATAAGGGCATTCTCTATCACTGATGAAGAGTTTACATGTGAATTTGAAAGTATACATTACAATTCATCAAACTCTTGAAACCAAGTCAGTTCTGACCTGAAACAACATGAAATGTTGTAAAATTGCATTTGTATGCATATGTAATGCAGTTGAGCACATCGAACTTTACAAAATGAAGATATTGCAAAACCATCCAAATCAAGCATCTCTGAGCTTGATATGCTCCCAAACTATACATAAAGGCATTATCTATCATAGATGAAAAGTTTACATGTGTAATTGAAAGTATTAATTACAATTAATCAAACTCTTGAAACCATGTCAGTTCTGACCTGAAACAACATGAAATGTTGTAATATTGCATTTGTAAGCATTTGTAATTCAGTTGAGCACATCAAAGTTTACAGAATGAAGATATTGCAAAACCATTCAAATCAAGCTTCTCTCTGCCAGATATGCTCCCATACTATACTTAAGGGCATACTCTGTCTTAGGTGAAGAGTTTACATATATCCAGTTTACATTACAATTCATCAAACTCTTGAAACCAAGTCAGTTCTGACCTGAAACAAAATGAAATTTTGTAAAATTGCATCTGTAAGCATATGTTATGCAGTTGAGCACATCAAAATTTATAGAATGAAGATATTGCAAAATCATGCAAATCAAGCTTCTCTCAGCTTGAAATGCTCCCACACTATACATAAGGTCATTCTCTATCACAGATAAGGAGTTTACATGTGTATTTGAAAGTATACAATACAATTCATCAAACTCTTGAAACCAAGTCAGTTCTGACCTGAAACAACATGAAATGCTGTAAAATTGCATTTGTATGCAAATGTAATGCTGTTGAGCACATCAAACTTAAGAGAATGAAGATATTGCAAAACCATTCAAATCAAGCTTCTCTCTGCTTGATATGCTCCCACACTATAAATCAGGGCATTCTCTGTCTTAGGTGAAAACTTTACATTTATATTTGCAAGTATACATTACAATTCATCAAACTCTTGAAACCAAGTCAGTTCGGACCTGAAACAACATGAAATGTCATAAAATTGCATTTGTAAGCATATGTAATGCAGTTGAGCACATCTTGCTTTACAGAATGAAGATACTGCAAAACCATCCAAATCAAGCTTCTCTCAGCTTGACATGCACCCACACTATACATAAGGGCATTTTCTATCATAGATGAAGAGTTTACATGTGTAATTGAAAGTATACATTACAATTCATCAAACTCTTGAAACCAAGTCAGTTCTGACCTAAAACAACATAAAATGTTGTAATATTGCATTTGTAAGCATATGTAATGCAGTTGAGCACATCAAACTTTACAGACTGAAGATATTGCAAAACCATCCAAATCAAGCTTCTCTCTGCCAGATATGCTCCCACACTATACATAAGGGCATTCTCTATCATAGATGAAGAGTTTACATGTGTAATTGAAAGTATACATTACAATTCATCAAACTCTTGAAACCAAGTCAGTTCTAACCTGAAACAAAACGAAATGTTGTAAAATTGCATCTGTAAACATTTGTAATGCAGTGGAGCACATCAAACTTTACAGAATGAAGATATTGCAAAACCATTCAAATCAAGCTTCTCTCAGTTTGATATGCTCCCACACTATACATAAGGTTGTTCTCTATCAAAGTTGAAGAGTTTACATGTGAATTTGCTAGTATACATTACAATTAATCAAACTCTTGAAACCAAGTCAGTTCTGACCTGAAACAACATGAAATGTTGTAAAATTGCATTTGTATGGATATGTTATGCAGTTGAGCACATCTAACTTTACAGAATGAAGATACAGCAAAACCATTCAAATCAAGCTTCTCTCTGCCAGATATGCTCCCACACTATACTTAACGGCATTCTCTTTCTTAGGTAAATAGTTTACATGTGTATTTGCAAGTATATATTACAATTTTTCAATCTCTTGAAACCAAGTCAGTTATTACCTGAAACAAAATTAAATGTTATAAAATTGCATCTTGAAGCATATGTAATGCAGTTGAGCAAATCTAACTTTACAGAATGAAGATATTGCAAAACCATCCAAATCAAGCTTCTCTCAGCTTGATATGCTCCTACACTATACATAAGGGCATTCTCTATCACTGATGAAGAGTTTACATGTGTATTTGACAGTATACATTACAATTCATCTAACTCTTGAAACCAAATCAGTTCTGACCTAAAACAACATGAAATGTTGTAAAATTACATTTGTAAGCATTTGTAATGCAGTTGAGCACATCAACCTTTACAGACTGAAGATATTGCAAAACCATCCAATTCAAGCTTCTCTCTGCCAGATATGCTCTCACACTATACATAAGGGCATTCTCTATCATAGATGAAGAGTTAACATGTGTAATTACAAGTATACATTACAATTCATCAAACTCTTGAAACCAAGTCAGTTCTAACCTGAAACAACATGAAATGTTGTAAAATTGCATCTGTAAGCATATGAAATGTAGTGGAGCACATCAAACTTTACAGACTGAAGATATTGCAAAACCATTCAAATCAAGCTTCTCTCTGCCAGATATGCTCCCACACTATACATAAGGGCATTCTCTATCATAGATGAAGAGTTTACATGTGAATTTGAAAGTATACATTACAATTCATCAAACTCTTGAAACCAAGTCAGTTTTGACCTAAAACAACATGAAATGTTGGAAAATTACATTTGTAAGCATATGTAATGCAGTTGAGCCCATCAAAATTTACAAAATGAAGATATTGCAAATCCATCCAAATCAAACATCTCTGAGCTTGATGTGCTCCCACACTATACATAAAGGCATTCTCTATCATAGATGAAAAGTTTACATGTGTAATTACAAGTATACATTACAATTCATCAAACTCTTGAAACCAAGTCAGTTCTAACCTGAAACAACATGAAATGTTGTAAAATTGCATCTGTAAGCATATGAAATGCAGTGGAGCACATCAAACTTTACAGACTGAAGATATTGCAAAACCATTCAAATCAAGCTTCTCTCTGCCAGATATGCTCCCACACTATACATAAGGGCATTCTCTATCATAGATGAAGAGTTTACATGTGTAATTGAAAGTATACATTACAATTCATCAAACTCTTGAAACCATGTCAGTTCTGACCTGAAACAACATGAAATATTGTAATATTGCATTTGAAAGCATTTGTAATTCAGTTGAGCACATCAAACTGTACAGAATGAAGATATTGAAAAACCATTCAAATCAAGCATCTCTCAGCCAGATATGCTCCCATACTATACTTAAGGGCATTCTCTGTCTTAGGTGAAGACTTTACATTTATATTTGCAAGTATACATTCCAATTCATCAAACTCTTGAAACCTAGTCAGTTCTGACCTGAAACAACATGAAATGTTGTAAAATTGCATTTGTATGCATATGTTATGCATTTGAGCACATCTAACTTAAGAGAATGAAGATATTGCAAAACCATTCAAATCAAGCTTCTGTCTGCTTGATATGCTCCCACACTATAAATCAGGGCATTCTCTGTCTTAGGTGAAAACTTTACATTTATATTTGCAAGTATACATTACATTTCATCAAACTCTTGAAACCAAGTCAGTTCGGACCTGAAACAACATGAAATGTCATAAAATTGCATTTGTAAGCATATGTAATGCAGTTGAGCACATCTAACTTTACAGAATGAACATACTGCAAAACAATCCAAATCAATCATCTCTCAGCTTGATATGCTCCCACACTATACATAAGGGCATTCTCTATCACTGATGAAGAGTTTACATGTGAATTTGAAAGTATACATTACAATTCATCAAACTCTTGAAACCAAGTCAGTTATTACCTGAAACAAAATGAAATGATATAAAATTGCATCTGTAAGCATATGTAATGCAGTTGAGCACATCTAACTTTACAGAATAAGTATATTGCAAAACCATCCAAAACAAGCTTCTCTCAGCTTGATTTGCTCCCACACTATACAAAAGGGCATTATCTATCAGAGGAGAAGAGTTTACAAGTGTATATGCAAGTATACATTACAATTCATCAAACTCTTGAAACCAAGTCAGTTCTGACCTGAAACAACATGAAATGTTGTAAAATTGCATTTGTAAGCATATGTATTGCAGTTAAGCACATCTAACTTTACAGAATAAAGATATTGCAAAACCATCCAAATCAAGCATCTCTCAGCTTGATATGCTCCCACACTATACTTAAGGGCATTCTCTTTCTTAGGTGATGAGTTTTCATGTGTATTTGCAAGTATACTTTACAAGTCATCAAACTCTTGAAACCAAGTCAGTTCTGACCTGAAACAAAACGAAATGTTGTAAAATTGCATCTGTAAGCATTTGTAATGCAGTGGAGCACATCAAACTTTACAGTTGTAAAACTGTAAACTTGTAAACTCTTCACCTCTGATAGATAATGCCCTTTTGTATAGTGTGGGAGCATATCAAGCTGAGAGAAGCTTGTTTTGGATGGTTTTGCAATATCTTTATTCTTTAAATTTTGATGTGCTCAACTGCATTACATATGCTTACAAATGCAATTTCACAACATTTGATGTTGTTTCAGGTCAGAACTGACTTGATTTCAAGAGTTTGATGAATTGTGATGTAAACTGGATAAATGTAAACTCTTCACCTAAGACAGAGAATGCTGATAAGTATATTGTGGGAGCATATCTGGCAGAGAGAAGCTTGATTTGGATGGTTTTGCAATATCGTTATTCTGTAAAGTTAGATGTGCTCAACTGCATTACATATGCTTACAAATAGAATTTCACAAAAGTTCATGTTGTTTCAGGTCAGAACTGACTTGATTTCAAGAGTTTGATGAATTGTAATGTATACTTGCAAATACACATGAAAACTCTTCCCCTATGACAGAGAATGCCCTTATGTATAGTGTGGGAGCATATCAAGCTGAGAGAAGCTTGTTTTGGATGGTTTTGCAATATCTTTATTCTGTAAAGTTAGATGTGCTTAACTGCAAGTACATATGCTTACAAATGCAAATTTATTACATTTCATGTTGTTTCAGGTCAGAACTGACTTGATTTCAAGAGTTTGATGAATTGTAATGTATTCTTGCAAATACACATGAAAACTCTTCACGTATGATAGAGAATGCCCTTAAGTATAGTGTGGGAGCATATCAAGCTGAGAGAAGCTTGATTTGGATGGTTTTGCAATATCTTTATTCTGTAAAGTTAGATGTGCTCAACTGCATTACATATGCTTACAAATGTAATTTCACAACATTTCATATTGTTTATGGTCAGAACTGACTTGGATTCAAGAGTTTGATGAATTCTAATCTATACTTGCAAATACACTTGTAAACTCTTCTCCTCTGATAGATAATGCCCCTTTGTATAGTGTGGGAGCATATCAAGCTGAGAGAAGCTTGTTTTGGATGGTTTTGCAATATCTTTATTCTGTAAAGTTAGATGTGCTCAACTGCAATACATATGCTTACAAATGCAATTTCACATTTCATGTTGTTTCAGTTCAGAACTGACTTGATTTCAAGAGTTTGATGAATTGTAATGTAAACTTGCAAATACACTTGTAAACTCTTCTCCTCTGATAGATAATGCCCCTTTGTATTGTGTGGGAGCATATCAAGCTGAGAGAAGCTTGTTTTCGATGGTTTTGCAATATCTTCATTCTGTAAAGTTAGATGTGCTTAACTTCAATACATATGCTTACAAATGCAATTTTACATCATTTCATGTTGTTTCAGGTCAGAACTGACTTGATTTCAAGAGTTTGATGAATTGTAATGTATACTTGCTAATACACATGAAAACTCTTCACGTATGATAGAGAATGCCCTTAAGTATAGTGTGGGAGCATATCAAGCTGAGAGAACCTTGATTTGGATGGTTTTGCAATATCTTTATTCTGTGAAGTTAGATGTGCTCAACTGCAATACAAATGCTTAGAAATGTAATTTAATTACATTTCATGTTGTTTCAGGTCAGAACTGACTTGGTTTCAAGAGTTTGATGACTTGTAATGTATACTTGCAAATACACATGTAAACTCTTCACCTAAGAAAGAGAATGCCCTTATGTATATTGTGGGAACATATCAAGCTGAGAGAAGCTTGTTTTGGATGGTTTTGCAATATCTTTATTCTTTAAAATTAGATGTGCTCAACTGCATTACATATGCTTACAAATGCAATTTTACATCATTTCATGTTGTTTCAGGTCAGAACTGACTTGATTTCAAGAGTTTGATGAATTGTAATGTATACTTGCAAATACACATGAAAACTCTTCACCTATGATAGAGAATGCCCTTAAGTACAGTGTGGGAGCATATCAAGCTGAGGGAACCTTGATTTGGATGGTTTTGCAATATCTTTATTCTGCAAAGTTAGATGTGCTCAACTGCAATACATATGCTTACAAATGTAATTTAATTACATTTCATGTTGTTTCAGGTCAGAACTGACTTGGTTTCAAGAGTTTGATGACTTGTAATGTATACTTGCAAATACACAAGAAAACTCTTCACCTATGATAGAGAATGCCCTTAAGTATAGTGTGGGAGCAAATCAAGCTGAGAGATGCTTCATTTCGATGGTTTTGCAATATCTTTATTCTTTAAAGTTAGATGTGCTCAACTGCATTACATATGCTTACAAATGCAATTTCACAACATTGCATGTTGTTTCAGGTCAGAACTGACTTGATTTCAAGAGTTTGATGAATTGTAATGTATACTTGCAAATACACTTGTAAACTCTTCTCCTCTGATAGATAATGCCCTTTTGTATAGTGTGGGAGTATATCAAGCTGAGAGAAGCTTGTTTTGGATGGTTTTGCAATATCTTTATTCTGTAAAGTTAGATGTGCTTAACTGCAATACATATGCTTACAAATGCAATTTTACAACATTTCATGTTGTTTCAGGTCAGAACTGACTTGATTTCAAGAGTTTGATGACTTGTAATGTATACTTGCAAATACACATGAAAACTCGACACCTATGATAGAAAATGCTCTTAAGTATAGTGTGGGAGCATATCAAGCTGAGAGATGCTTGATTTGGATAGTTTTGCATTATCTTTATTCTGTAAAGTTTGATATGCTCAACTGCAATACATTAGCATACAAATGTAATTTTACAACATTTCATGTTGTTTCAGGTCAGAACTGACTTGATTTCAAGAGTTTGATGAATTGTAATGTATACTTGGAAATGCACTTGTAAACTCTTCACCTCTGATAGATAATGCCCTTTTGTATAGTGTGGGAGCATATCAAGCTGAGAGAAGCTTGTTTTGGATGGTTTTGCAATATCTTTATTCTTTAAATTGTGATGTGCTCAACTGCAATACATATGCTTACAAATGCAATTTCACAACATTTGATGTTGTTTCAGGTCAGAACTGACTTGATTTCAAGAGTTTGATGAATTGTAATGTATACTTGCAAATTCATTTGTGAACTCTTCACCTATGATAGAGAATGCCCTTAAGTATAGTGTGGGAGCATATCAAGCTGAGAGAAGCTTGTTTTGGATGGTTTTGCAATATCTTTATTCTTTAAATTTTGATGTGCTCAACTGCATTACATATGCTTACAAATGCAATTTCACAACATTTGATGTTGTTTCAGGTCAGAACTGACTTGATTTCAAGAGTTTGATGAATTGTGATGTAAACTGGATAAATGTAAACTCTTCACCTAAGACAGAGAATGCTGTTAAGTATATTGTGGGAGCATATCTGGCAGAGAGAAGCTTGATTTGGATGGTTTTGCAATATCGTTATTCTGTAAAGTTAGATGTGCTCAACTGCATTACATATGCTTACAAATACAATTTCACAAAAGTTAATGTTGTTTCAGGTCAGAACTGACTTGATTTCAAGAGTTTGATGAATTGTAATGTATACTTGCAAATACACATGAAAACTCTTCACCTATGACAGAGAATGCCCTTATGTATAGTGTGGGAGCATATCAAGCTGAGAGAAGCTTGTTTTGGATGGTTTTGCAATATCTTTATTCTGTAAAGTTAGATGTGCTTAACTGCAAATACATATGCTTACAAATGCAAATTAATTACATTTCATGTTGTTTCAGGTCAGAACTGACTTGATTTCAAGAGTTTGATGAATTGTAATGTATTCTTGCAAATACACATGAAAACTCATCACCTATGAAAGAGAATGCCCTTAAGTATAGTGTGGGAGCATAACAAGCTGAGAGAAGCTTGATTTGGATGGTTTTGCAATATCTTTATTCTGTAAAGTTAGATGTGCTCAACTGCATTACATATGCTTACAAATGTAATTTCAAAACATTTCATATTGTTTATGGTCAGAACTGACTTGGATTCAAGAGTTTGATGAATTCTAATGTATACTTGCAAATACACTTGTAAACTCTTCTCCTCTGATAGATAATGCCCCTTTGTATAGTGTGGGAGCATATCAAGCTGAGAGAAGCTTGTTTTGGATGGTTTTGCAATATCTTTATTCTGTAAAGTTAGATGTGCTCAACTGCAATACATATGCTTACAAATGCAATTTCACATTTCATGTTGTTTCAGTTCAGAACTGACTTGATTTCAAGAGTTTGATGAATTGTAATGTAAACTTGCAAATACACTTGTAAACTCTTCTCCTCTGATAGATAATGCCCCTTTGTATTGTGTGGGAGCATATCAAGCTGAGAGAAGCTTGTTTTCGATGGTTTTGCAATATCTTCATTCTGTAAAGTTAGATGTGCTTAACTTCAATACATATGCTTACAAATGCAATTTTACATCATTTCATGTTGTTTCAGGTCAGAACTGACTTGATTTCAAGAGATTGATGAATTGTAATGTATACTTGCTAATACACATGAAAACTCTTCACGTATGATAGAGAATGCCCTTAAGTATAGTGTGGGAGCATATCAAGCTGAGAGAACCTTGATTTGGATGGTTTTGCAATATCTTTATTCTGTGAAGTTAGATGTGCTCAACTGCAATACAAATGCTTACAAATGTAATTTAATTACATTTCATGTTGGTTCAGGTCAGAACTGACTTGGTTTCAAGAGTTTGATGACTTGTAATGTATACTTGCAAATACACTTGTAAACTCTTCACCTCTGATAGATAATGCCCTTTTGTATAGTGTGGGAGCATATCAAGCTGAGAGAAGCTTGTTTTCGATGGTTTTGCAATATCTTCATTCTGTAAAGTTAGATGTGCTTTACTTCATTACATATGCTTACAAATGCAATTTTACATCATTTCATGTTGTTTCAGGTCAGAACTGACTTGATTTCAAGAGTTTGATGAATTTTAATGTATACTTGCAAATACACATGTAAACTCTTCACCTAAGAAAGAGAATGCCCTTAAGTATATTGTGGGAACATATCAAGCTGAGAGAAGCTTGTTTTGGATGGTTTTGCAATATCTTTATTCTTTAAAATTAGATGTGCTCAACTGCATTACATATGCTTACAAATGCAATTTCACAACATTTAATGTTGTTTCAGGTCAGAACTGACTTGGTTTCAATAGTTTGATGAATTGTAATGTATACTTGCAAATACACTTGTAAACTCTTCTCCTCTGATAGATAATGCCATTTTGTATAGTGTGGGTGCATATCAAGCTGAGAGAAGCTTGTTCTGGATGGTTTTGCAATATCTTTATTCTTTAAATTTTGATGTGCTCAACTGCAATACATATGCTTACAAATGCAATTTCACAACATTTAATGTTGTTTCAGGTCAGAACTGACTTGATTTCATGAGTTTGATGAATTGTAATGTATACATGCAAATACACTTGTAAACTCTTCACCTCTGATAGATAATGCCCTTTTGTATAGTGTGGGAGCATATCAAGCTGAGAGAAGCTTTTTTCGATGGTTTTGCAATATCTTCATTCTGTAAAGTTAGATGTGCTTTACTTCAATACATATGCTTACAAATGCAATTTTACATCATTTCATGTTGTTTCAGGTCAGAACTGACTTGATTTCAAGAGTTTGATGAATTGTAATGTATACTTGCAAATACACATGCAAACTCTTCACCTATGATAGAGAATGCCCTTAAGTACAGTGTGGGAGCATATCAAGCTGAGAGAACCTTGATTTGGATGGTTTTGCAATATCTTTATTCTGCAAAGTTCGATGTGCTCAACTGCAATACATATGCTTACAAATGTAATTTAATTACATTTCATGTTGTTTCAGGTCAGAACTGACTTGGTTTCAAGAGTTTGATGACTTGTAATGTATACTTGCAAATACACAAGAAAACTCTTCACCTATGATAGAGAATGCCCTTAAGTATAGTGTGGGAGCAAATCAAGCTGAGAGATGCTTGATTTCGATGGTTTTGCAATATCTTTATTCTTTAAAGTTAGATGTGCTCAACTGCATTACATATGCTTACAAATGCAATTTCACAACATTGCATGTTGTTTCAGGTCAGAACTGACTTGATTTCAAGAGTTTGATGAATTGTAATGTATACTTGCAAATACACTTGTAAACTCTTCTCCTCTGATAGATAATGCCCTTTTGTATAGTGTGGGAGTATATCAAGCTGAGAGAAGCTTGTTTTGGATGGTTTTGCAATATCTTTATTCTGTAAAGTTAGATGTGCTTAACTGCAATACATATGCTTACAAATGCAATTTTACAACATTTCATGTTGTTTCAGGTCAGAACTGACTTGATTTCAAGAGTTTGATGACTTGTAATGTATACTTGCAAATACACATGAAAACTCGACACCTATGATAGAAAATGCTCTTAAGTATAGTGTGGGAGCATATCAAGCTGAGAGATGCTTGATTTGGATGGTTGTGCATTATCTTTATTCTGTAAAGTTAGATGTGCTTAACTGTTATACATATGCTTACAAATGCAATTTTACAACATTTCATGTTGTTTCAGGTCAGAACTGACTTGATTTCAAGAGTTTGATGAATTGTAATGTATACTTGCAAATACACTTGTAAACTCTTCACCTCTGATAGATAATGCCCATTTGTATAGTGTGGGAGCATATCAAGCTGAGAGAAGCTTGTTTTGGATGGTTTTGCAATATCTTTATTCTTTAAATTTTGATGTGCTCAACTGCAATACATATGCTTACAAATGCAATTTCACAACATTTGATGTTGTTTCAGGTCAGAACTGACTGGATTTCAAGAGTTTGATGAATTGTAATTTATACTTGCAAATACACTTGTGAACTCTTCACCTATGATAGAGAATGCCCTTAAGTATAGTGTGGGAGCATATGAAGCTGAGAGAACCTTGATTTGGATGGTTTTGCAATATCTTTATTCTGCAAAGTTAGATGTGCTCAACTGCAATACATATTCTTACAAATGTAATTTAATTACATTTCATGTTGTTTCAGGTCAGAACTGACTTGGTTTCAAGAGTTTGATGACTTGTAATGTATACTTGCAAATACACAAGAAAACTCTTCACCTATGATAGAGAATGCCCTTAAGTATAGTGTCGGAGCAAATCAACCTGAGAGAAGCTTGATTTGGATGGTTTTGCAATATCTTTATTTTTTAAAGTTACATGTGCTCAACTGCATTACATTGGCTTACAAATGTAATTTTACAACATTTCATGTTGTTTCAAGTCAGAACTGACTTGGTTTCAAGAGTTTGATGACTTGTAATGTATACTTGCAAATACACATGAAAACTCTTCACCTATGATAGAGAATGCCCTTTTGTATAGTGTGGGAGCATATTAAGCTGAGAGAAGCTTGTTTTCGATGATTTTGCAATATCTTCATTCTGTAAAGTTAGATGTGCTTTACTTCAATACATATGCTTAGAAATGCAATTTTACATCATTTCATGTTGTTTCAGGTCAGAACTGACTTGATTTCAAGAGTTTGATGAATTGTAATGTATACTTGCAAATACACTTGTAAACTCTTCTCCTCTGATAGATAATGCCCTTTTGTATAGTGTGGGAGTATATCAAGCTGAGAGAAGCTTGTTTTGGATGGTTTTGCAATATCTTTATTCTGTAAAGTTAGATGTGCTTAACTGCAATACATATGCTTACAAATGCAATTTTACAACATTTCATGTTGTTTCAGGTCAGAACTGACTTGATTTCAAGAGTATGATGACTTGTAATGTATACTTGCAAATACACATGAAAACTCGACACCTATGATAGAAAATGCTCTTAAGTATAGTGTGGGAGCATATCAAGCTGAGAGATGCTTGATTTGGATGGTTTTGCATTATCTTTATTCTGTAAAGTTAGATGTGCTTAACTGTTATACATATGCTTACAAATGCAATTTTACAACATTTCATGTTGTTTCATGTCAGAACTGACTTGATTTCAAGAGTTTGATGAATTGTAATGTATACTTGCAAATACACTTGTAAACTCTTCACCTCTGATAGATAATGCCCATTTGTATAGTGTGGGAGCATATCAAGCTGAGAGAAGCTTGTTTTGGATGGTTTTGCAATATCTTTATTTTTTAAATTTTGATGTGCTCAACTGCAATACATATGCTTACAAATGCAATTTCACAACATTTGATGTTGTTTCAGGTCAGAACTGACTTGATTTCAAGAGTTTGATGAATTGTAATGTATACTTGCAAATACACTTGTGAACTCTTGACCTATGATAGAGAATGCCCTTAAGTATAGTGTGGGAGCATATCAAGCTGAGAGAACCTTGATTTGGATGGTTTTGCAATATCTTTATTCTGCAAAGTTAGATGTGCTCAACTGCAATACATATGCTTACAAATGTAATTTAATTACATTTCATGTTGTTTCAGGTCAGAACTGACTTGGTTTCAAGAGTTTGATGACTTGTAATGTATACTTGCAAATACACAAGAATACTCTTCACCTATGATAGAGAATGCCCTTAAGTACAGTGTCGGAGCAAATCAAGCTGAGAGAAGCTTGATTTGGATGGTTTTGCAATATCTTTATTTTTTAAAGTTACATGTGCTCAACTGCATTACATTGGCTTACAAATGCAATTTTACAACATTTCATGTTGTTTCAGCTCAGAACTGACTTGGTTTCAAGAGTTTGTTGAATTGTAATGTATACTTTCAATTACATATGTTGACTCTTCATCTTTGATAGAGAATGACCTTATGTAAAGTGTGGGAGCATATCAAGCTGAGAGAAGCTTGATTTAGATGGTTTTGCAATTTCTTCATTCTGTAAAGTTTGATATGCTTAACTGCAATACATTAGCATACAAATGTAATTTAATTACATTTCATGTTGTTTCAGGTCAGAACTGACTTGGTTTCAAGAGTTTGATGACTTGTAATGTATACTTGCAAATACACATGAAAACTCTTCACCTATGATAGAGAATGCCCTTAAGTATAGTGTGGGAGCATATTAAGCTGAGAGATGCTTGATTTCGATGGTTTTGCAATATCTTTATTCTTTAAAGTTAGATGTGCTCAACTGCATTACATATGCTTACAAATGCAATTTCACAACATTGCATGTTGTTTCAGGTCAGAACTGACTTGATTTCAAGAGTTTGATGAATTGTAATGTATACTTGCAAATACACTTGTAAACTCTTCTCCTCTGATAGATAATGCCCTTTTGTATAGTGTGGGAGTATATCAAGCTGAGAGAAGCTTGTTTTGGATGGTTTTGCAATATCTTTATTCTGTAAAGTTAGATGTGCTTAACTGCAATACATATGCTTACAAATGCAATTTTACAACATTTCATGTTGTTTCAGGTCAGAACTGACTTGATTTCAAGAGTTTGATTAATTGTAATGTATACTTGCAAATACACTTGTAAACTCTTCTCCTCTGATAGATAATGCCATTTTGTATAGTGTGGGTGCATATCAAGCTGAGAGAAGCTTGTTTTGGATGGTGTTGCAATATCTTTATTCTGTAAAGTTAGATGTGCTTAACTGCAATACATATGCTTACAATGCAATTTTACATCATTTCATGTTGTTTCAGGTCAGAACTGACTTGATTTCAAGAGTTTGATGAATTGTAATGTTTACTTGCAAATACACATGAAAACTCTTCACCTATGATAGTGAATGCCCTTAAGTATTGTGTGGGAGCATATCAAGCTGAGAGAACCTTGATTTGGATGGTTTTGCAATATCTTTATTCTGCAAAGTTAGATGTGCTCAACTGCAATACATATGCTTACAAATGCAATTTCACAACATTTGATGTTGTTTCAGGTCAGAACTGACTTGATTTCAAAAGTTTGATGAATTGTAATGTATACTTGCAAATTCATTTGTGAACTCTTCAACTATGATAGAGAATGCCCTTAAGTATAGTGTGGGAGCATGTCAAGCTGAGAGAACCTTGATTTGGATGGTTTTGCAATATCTTTATTCTGCAAAGTTAGATGTGCTCAACAGCAATACATATGCTTAAAAATGTAATTTAATTACATTTCATGTTGTTTCAGGTCAGAACTGACTTGGTTTCAAGAGTTTGATGACTTGTAATGTATACTTGCAAATACACAAGAATACTCTTCACCTATGATAGAGAATGCCCTTAAGTATAGTGTCGGAGCAAATCAAGCTGAGAGAAGCTCGATTTAGATGGTTTTGCAATGTCTTCATTCTGTAAAGTTTGATATGCTTAACTGCAATACATTAGCATACAAATGTAATTTAATTACATTTCATGTTGTTTCAGGTCAGAACTGACTTGGTTTCAAGAGTTTGATGACTTGTAATGTATACTTGCAAATACACATGAAAACTCTTCACCTATGATAGAGAATGCCCTTAAGTATAGTGTGGGAGCATATTAAGCTGAGAGATGCTTGATTTCGATGGTTTTGCAATATCTTTATTCTTTAAAGTTAGATGTGCTCAACTGCATTACATATGCTTACAAATGCAATTTCACAACATTGCATGTTGTTTCAGGTCAGAACTGACTTGATTTCAAGAGTTTGATGAATTGTAATGTATACTTGCAAATACACTTGTAAACTCTTCTCCTCTGATAGATAATGCCCTTTTGTATAGTGTGGGAGTATATCAAGCTGAGAGAAGCTTGTTTTGGATGGTTTTGCAATATCTTTATTCTGTAAAGTTAGATGGGCTTAACTGCAATACATATGCTTACAAATGCAATTTTACAACATTTCATGTTGTTTCAGGTCAGAACTGACTTGATTTCAAGAGTTTGATGAATTGTAATGTATACTTGCAAATACACTTGTAAACTCTTCTCCTCTGATAGATAATGCCATTTTGTATAGTGTGGGTGCATATCAAGCTGAGAGAAGCTTGTTTTGGATGGTTTTGCAATATCTTTATTCTGTAAAGTTAGATGTGCTCAACTGCATTACATATGCTTACAAATGCAATTTCACAACATTGCATGTTGTTTCAGGTCAGAACTGACTTGATTTCAAGAGTTTGATGAATTGTAATGTATACTTGCAAATACACTTGTAAACTCTTCTCCTCTGATAGATAATGCCCTTTTGTATAGTGTGGGAGCATATCAAGCTGAGAGAAGCTTGTTTTGGATGGTTTTGCAATATCTTTATTCTGTAAAGTTAGATGTGCTTAACTGCAATACATATGCTTACAAATGCAATTTTACAACATTTCATGTTGTTTCAGGTCAGAACTGACTTGATTTCAAGAGTTTGATGAATTGTAATGTATACTTGCAAATACACTTGTAAACTCTTCTCCTCTGATAGATAATGCCATTTTGTATAGTGTGGGTGCATATCAAGCTGAGAGAAGCTTGTTTTGGATGGTTTTGCAATATCTTTATTCTGTAAAGTTAGATGTGCTTAACTGCTATACATATGCTTACAAATGCAATTTAATTACATTTCATGTTGTTTCAGGTCAGAACTGACTTGATTTCAAGAGTTTGATGACTTGTAATGTGTACTTGCAAATACACATGAAAACTCGACACCTATGATAGAAAATGCTCTTAAGTATAGTGTGGGAGCATATCAAGCTGAGAGATGCTTGATTTGGATGGTTTTGCATTATCTTTATTCTGTAAAGTTAGATGTGCTTAACTGTTATACATATGCTTACAAATGCAATTTTACAACATTTCATGTTGTTTCAGGTCAGAACTGACTTGATTTCAAGAGTTTGATGAATTGTAATGTATACTTGCAAATACACTTGTAAACTCTTCACCTCTGATAGATAATGCCCATTTGTATAGTGTGGGAGCATATCAAGCTGAGAGAAGCTTGTTTTGGATGGTTTTGCAATATCTTTATTCTTTAAATTTTGATGTGCTCAACTGCAATACATATGCTTACAAATGCAATTTCACATCATTTGATGTTGTTTCAGGTCAGAACTGACTTGATTTCAAGAGTTTGATGAATTGTAATGTATACTTGCAAATACACTTGTGAACTCTTCACCTATGATAGAGAATGCCCTTAAGTATAGTGTGGGAGCATATCAAGCTGAGAGAACCTTGATTTGGATGGTTTTGCAATATCTTTATTCTGCAAAGTTAGATGTGCTCAACTGCAATACATATTCTTACAAATGTAATTTAATTACATTTCATGTTGTTTCAGGTCAGAACTGACTTGGTTTCAAGAGTTTGATGACTTGTAATGTATACTTGCAAATACACAAGAAAACTCCTCACCTATGATAGAGAATGCCCTTAAGTATAGTGTCGGAGCAAATCAACCTGAGAGATGCTTGATTTGGATGGTTTTGCAATATCTTTATTTTTTAAAGTTACATGTGCTCAACTGCATTACATTGGCTTACAAATGTAATTTTACAACATTTCATGTTGTTTCAGGTCAGAACTGACTTGGTTTCAAGAGTTTGATGACTTGTAATGTATACTTGCAAATACACAAGAAAACTCTTCACCTATGATAGAGAATGCCTTTAAGTATAGTGTCGGAGCATATCAAGCTGAGAGAAGCTTGATTTGGATGGTTTTGCAATATCTTTATTTTTTAAAGTTAGATGTGCTCAACTGCATTACATTTGCTTACAAATGCAATTTTACAACATTTCATGTTGTTTCAGGTCTGAACTGACTTGGTTTCAAGAGTTTGTTGAATTGTAATGTATACTTTGAATTACATATGTAAACTCTTCATCTTTGATAGAGAATGACCTTATGTAAAGTGTGGGAGTATATCAAGCTGAGAGAAGCTTGATTTAGATGGTTTTGCAATTTCTTCATTCTGTAAAGTTTGATATGCTCAACTGCAATACATATGCATACAAATGTAATTTAATTACATTTCATGTTGTTTCAGGTCAGAACTGACTTGGTTTCAAGAGTTTGATGACTTGTAATGTATACTTGCAAATACACATGAAAACTCTTCACCTATGGTAGAGAATGCCCTTAAGTATAGTGTGGGAGCATATCAAGCTGAGAGATGCTTGATTTGGATGGTTTTGCAATATCTTTATTCTTTAAAGTTAGATGTGCTCAACTGCATTACATATGCTTACAAATGCAATTTCACAACATTGCTTGTTGTTTCAGGTCAGAACTGACTTGATTTCAAGAGTTTGATGAATTGTAATGTATACTTGCAAATACACTTGTAAACTCTTCTCCTCTGATAGATAATGCCCTTTTGTATAGTGTGGGAGTAAATCAAGCTGAGAGAAGCTTGTTTTGGATGGTTTTGCAATATCTTTATTCTGTAATGTTAGATGTGCTTAACTGCAATACATATGCTTACAAATGCAATTTTACAACATTTCATGTTGTTTCAGATCAGAACTGACTCGGTTTCAAAAGTTTGATGAATTGTAATGTATACTTGCAAATACACTTGTAAACTCTTCTCCTCTGATAGATAATGCCCTTTTGTATAGTGTGGGAGCATATCAAGCTGAGAGAAGCTTGTTTTGGATGGTTTTGCAATATCTTTATTCTGTAAAGTTAGATGTGCTTAACTGCAATACATATGCTTACAAATGCAATTTTACAACATTTCATGTTGTATCAGGTCAGAACTGACTTGGTTTCAAGAGTTTAATGACTTGTAATGTATACTTTGAATTACATATGTAAACTCTTCATCTTTGATAGAGAATGACCTTATGTAAAGTGTGGGAGCATATCAAGCTGAGAGAAGCTTGATTTAGATGGTTTTGCTTTTTTTTCATTCTGTAAAGTTAGATGTGCTTAACTGCAATACATATGTTTACAAATGTAATTTAACTACATTTCATGTTGTTTCAGGTCAGAACTGACTTGGTTTCAAGAGTTTGATGACTTGTAAAGTATACTTGCAAATACACATGAAAACACTTCACCTATGATAGAGAATGCCCTTAAGTATAGTGTGGGAGCATATCAAGCTGAGAGATGCTTGATTTGGATTGTTTTGCAATATCTTTATTCTGTAAAGTTAGATGTGCTCAACTGCAATACATATGCTTACAAATGTAATTTCACAACATTTCATGTTGTTTCAGGTCAGAACTGACTTGATTTCAAGAGTTTGATGAATTGTAATGTTTACTTGCAAATACACTTGTAAACTCTTCTCCTCTGATAGATAATGCCCTTTTGTATAGTGTGGGAGCATATCAAGCTGAGAGATGCTTGATTTGGATGGTTTTGCAATATCTTTATTCTGTAAAGTTAGATGTGCTTAACTGCATTACATATGCTTACAAATGCAATTTTACAACATTTCATATTGTTTCAGGTCAGAACTGACTTGATTTCAAGAGTTTGATTAATTGTAATGTATACTTGCAAATGCACTTGTAAACTCTTCTCCTCTGATAGATAATGCCCTTTTGTATAGTGTGGGAGCATATCAAGCTGACAGAAGCATGTTTTGGATGGTTTTGCAATATCCTTATTCTGTAAAGTTAGATGTGCTTAACTGCAATACATATGTTTACAAATGCAATTCTACAACATTTCATTTTGTTTCAGGTTAGAACTGACTTGGTTTCAAGAGTTTGATGACGTGTAAAGTATACTTGCAAATACACATGAAAACTCATCACCTATGATAGAGAATGCCCTTAAGTATAGTGTGGGAGCATATCAAGCTGAGAGATGCTTGATTTGGATGGTTTTGCAATATCTTTATTCTGTAAAGTTAGATGTGCTTAACTGCAATACATATGCTTACAAATGCAATTTTACAACATTTCATGTTGTTTCAGGTCAGAACAGACTTGATTTCAAGAGTTTGATGAATTGTAATGTTTACTTGCAAATACACTTGTAAACTCTTCTCCTCTGATAGATAATGCCTTTTTGTATAGTGTGGGAGCAAATCAAGCTGAGAGATGCTTGTTTTGGAAGGTTTTGCAATATCTTTATTCTGTAAAGTTAGATGTGCTCATCTGCATTACATATGCTTGCAAATGCAATTTTACAACATTTCATGTTGTTTCAGGTCAGAACTGACTTGATTTCAAGAGTTTGATGAATTGTAATGTTTACTTGCAAATACACTTGTAAACTCTTCTCCTCTGATATATAATGCCCTTTTGTATAGTGTGGGAGCAAATCAAGCTGAGAGAAGCTTGTTTTGGATGGTTTTGCAATATCCTTATTCTGTAAAGTTAGATGTGCTTAACTGCAATACATATGCTTACAAATGCAATTTTACAACATTTCATGTTGTTTCAGGTCAGAACAGACTTGATTTCAAGAATTTGATGAATTGTAATGTTTACTTGCAAATACACTTGTAAACTCTACACCTATGATAGATTATGCCCTTTTGTATAGTGTGGGAGCATATCAAGCTGAGAGAAGCTTGATTTGGATGGTTTTGCAATATCTTTATTCTGTAAAGTTAGATGTGCTCAGCTGCATTACATATGCTTACAAATGCAATTTCACAACATTTCATTTTGTTTCAGGTCAGAACTGACTTGATTTCAAGAGTTTGATGAATTGTAATGTATACTTGCAAATACACTTTTAAACTCTTCACCTCTGATAGATCATGCCCTTTTGTATAGTGTGGGAGCATATCAAGCTGAGAGATGCTTGATTTGGATGGTTTTGCAATATCTTTATTCTGTAAAGTTAGATGTGCTTAACTGCAATACATATGCTTACAAATGCAATTTTACAACATTTCATGTTGTTTTAGGTCAGAACTGACTTGGTTTCAAGAGTTTGATGAATTGTAATGTATACTTGCAAATACACTTGTTAACTCTACACCTATGATAGATATTGCCCTTTTGTATAGTGTGGGAGCATGTCAAGCTGAGAGAAGCTTGATTTGGATTGTTTTGCAATATCTTTATTCTGTAAAGTTACATGTGCTCAACTCCATTACATATGCTTGCAAATGCAATTTCACAACATTTCATGTTGTATCAGGTCAGAACTGACTTGATTTCAAGAGTTTGATGAATTGTAATGTATACTTGCAAATACACTTGTAAACTCTTCTCCTCTGATAGATAATGCCCTTTTGTATAGTGTGGGAGCATATCAAGCTGAGAGAAGCTTGATTTGGATGGTTTTGCAATATCTTTATTCTGTAAAGTTAGATGTGCTCAACTGCAATACATATGCTTACAAATGCAATTTCACAACATTTCATGTTGTTTCAGGTCAGAACTGACTTGATTTCAAGAGTTTGATGAATTGTAATGTTTACTTGCAAATACACTTGTAAACTCTTCTCCTCTGATAGATAATGCCCTTTTGTATAGTGTGGGAGCATATCAAGCTGAGAGATGCTTGATTTGGATGGTTTTGCAATATCTTTATTCTGTAAAGTTAGATGTGCTTAACTGCATTACATATGCTTACAAATGCAATTTTACAACATTTCATATTGTTTCAGGTCAGAACTGACTTGATTTCAAGAGTTTGATTAATTGTAATGTATACTTGCAAATACACTTGTAAACTCTTCTCCTCTGATAGATAATGCCCTTTTGTATAGTGTGGGAGCATATCAAGCTGAGAGAAGCATGTTTTGGATGGTTTTGCAATATCTTTATTCTGTAAAGTTAGATGTGCTTAACTGCAATACATATGCTTACAAATGCAATTTTACAACATTTCATGTTGTTTCAGGTCAGAACTGACTTGATTTCAAGAGTTTGATGAATTGTAATGTTTACTTGCAAATACACTTGTAAACTCTTCTCCTCTGATAGATAATGCCCTTTTGTATAGTGTGGGAGCAAATCAAGCTGAGAGAAGCTTGTTTTGGATGGTTTTGCAATATCCTTATTCTGTAAAGTTAGATGTGCTTAACTGCAATACATATGCTTACAAATGCAATTTCACAACATTTCATGTTGTTTCAGGTCAGAACAGACTTGATTTCAAGAATTTGATGACGTGTAAAGTATACTTGCAAATACACATGAAAACTCATCACCTATGATAGAGAATGCCCTTAAGTATAGTGTGGGAGCATATCAAGCTGAGAGATGCTTGATTTGGATGGTTTTGCAATATCTTTATTCTGTAAAGTTAGATGTGCTTAACTGCAATACATATGCTTACAAATGCAATTTTACAGCATTTCATGTTGTTTTAGGTCAGAACTGTCTTGGTTTCAAGAGTTTGATGAATTGTAATGTATACTTGCAAATACACTTGTTAACTCTACACCTATGATAGATAATGCCCTTTTGTATAGTGTGGTAGCATATCAAGCTGAGAGAAGCTTGATTTGGATGGTTTTGCAATATCTTTATTCTGTAAAGTTAGATGTGCTCAACTGCAATACATATGCTTACAAATGTAATTTCACAACATTTCATGTTGTTTCAGGTCAGAACTGACTTGATTTCAAGAGTTTGATGAATTGTAATGTTTACTTGCAAATACACTTGTAAACTCTTCTCCTCTGATAGATAATGCCCTTTTGTATAGTGTGGGAGCATATCAAGCTGAGAGATGCTTGATTTGGATGGTTTTGCAATATCTTTATTCTGTAAAGTTAGATGTGCTTAACTGCATTACATATGCTTACAAATGCAATTTTACAACATTTCATATTGTTTCAGGTCAGAACTGACTTGATTTCAAGAGTTTGATTAATTGTAATGTATACTTGCAAATACACTTGTAAACTCTTCTCCTCTGATAGATAATGCCCTTTTGTATAGTGTGCGAGCATATCAAGCTGAGAGAAGCATTTTTTGGTTGGTTTTGCAATATCTTTATTCTGTAAAGTTAGATGTGCTCAACTGCAATACATATGCTTACAAATGTAATTTCACAACATTTCATGTTGTTTCAGGTCAGAACTGACTTGATTTCAAGAGTTTGATGAATTGTAATGTTTACTTGCAAATACACTTGTAAACTCTTCTCCTCTGATAGATAATGCCCTTTTGTATAGTGTGGGAGCATATCAAGCTGAGAGATGCTTGATTTGGATGGTTTTGCAATATCTTTATTCTGTAAAGTTAGATGTGCTTAACTGCATTACATATGCTTACAAATGCAATTTTACAACATTTCATATTGTTTCAGGTCAGAACTGACTTGATTTCAAGAGTTTGATTAATTGTAATGTATACTTGCAAATACACTTGTAAACTCTTCTCCTCTGATAGATAATGCCCTTTTGTATAGTGTGCGAGCATATCAAGCTGAGAGAAGCATTTTTTGGTTGGTTTTGCAATATCTTTATTCTGTAAAGTTAGATGTGCTTAACTGCAATACATATGCTTACAAATGCAATTTTACAACATTTCATGTTGTTTCAGGTCAGAACAGACTTGATTTCAAGAATTTGATGAATTGTAATGTTTACTTGCAAATACACTTGTAAACTCTACACCTATGATAGATAATGCCCTTTTGTATAGTGTGGGAGCATATCAAGCTGAGAGAAGCTTGATTTGGATGGTTTTGCAATATCTTTATTCTGTAAAGTTAGATGTGCTCAACTGCATTACATATGCTTACAAATGCAATTTCACAACATTTCATGTTGTTTCAGGTCAGAACTGACTTGATTTCAAGAGTTTGATGAATTGTAATGTATACTTGCAAATACACTTTTAAACTCTTCACCTCTGATAGATAATGCCCTTTTGTAGAGTGTGGGAGCATATCAAGCTTAGAGATGCTTGATTTGGATGGTTTTGCAATATCTTTATTCTGTAAAGTTAGATGTGCTTAACTGCAATACATATGTTTAAAAATGCAATTTTACAACATTTCATTTTGTTTCAGGTCAGAACTGACTTGGTTTCAAGAGTTTGATGACTTGTAAAGTATACTTGCAAATACACATGAAAACTCATCACCTATTATAGAGAATGCCCTTAAGTATAGTGTGGGTACTTATCAAGCTGAGAGATGCTTGATTTGGATGGTTTTGCAATATCTTTATTCTGTAAAGTTAGATGTGCTTAACTGCAATACATATGCTTACAAATGCAATTTTACAGCATTTCATGTTGTTTTAGGTCAGAACTGACTTGGTTTCAAGAGTTTGATGAATTGTAATGTATACTTGCAAATACACTTGTTAACTCTACACCTATGATAGATAATGCCCTTTTGTATAGTGTGGGAGCATATCAAGCTGAGAGAAGCTTGATTTGGATTGTTTTGCAATATCTTTATTCTGTAAAGTTAGATGTGCTTAACTGCAATACATATGCTTACAAATGCAATTTTACAACATTTCATGTTGTTTCAGGTCAGAACTGACTTGATTTCAAGAGTTTGATGAATTGTAATGTTTACTTGCAAATACACTTGTAAACTCTTCTCCTCTGATAGATAATGCCCTTTTGTATAGTGTGGGAGCAAATCAAGCTGAGAGAAGCTTGTTTTGGATGGTTTTGCAATATCCTTATTCTGTAAAGTTAGATGTGCTTAACTGCAATACATATGCTTACAAATGCAATTTTACAACATTTCATGTTGTTTCAGGTCAGAACAGACTTGATTTCAAGAATTTGATGAATTGTAATGTTTACTTGGAAATACACTTGTAAACTCTACACCTATGATAGATTATGCACTTTTGTATAGTGTGGGAGCATATCAAGCTGAGAGAAGCTTGATTTGGATGGTTTTGCAATATCTTTATTCTGTAAAGTTAGATGTGCTCAACTGCATTACATATGCTTACAAATGCAATTTCACAACATTTCATGTTGTTTCAGGTCAGAACTGACTTGATTTCAAGAGTTTGATGAATTGTAATGTATACTTGCAAATACACTTGTAAACTCTTCTCCTCTGATAGATAATGCCCTTTTGTATAGTGTGGGAGCATATCAAGCTGAGAGATGCTTGATTTGGATGGTTTTGCAATATCTTTATTCTGTAAAGTTAGATGTGCTTAACTGCAATACATATGTTTACAAATGCAATTTTACAACATTTCATATTGTTTCAGGTCAGAACTGACTTGATTTCAAGAGTTTGATTAATTGTAATGTATACTTGCAAATACACTTGTAAACTCTTCTCCTCTGATAGATAATGCCCTTTTGTATAGTGTGGGAGCATATCAAGCTGAGAGAAGCATGTTTTGGATGGTTTTGCAATATCTTTATTCTGTAAAGTTAGATGTGCTTAACTGCAATACATATGCTTACAAATGCAATTTTACAACATTTCATGTTGTTTCAGGTCAGAACTGACTTGATTTCAAGAGTTTGATGAATTGTAATGTATACTTGCAAATACACTTGTAAACTCTTCTCCTCTGATAGATAATGCCCTTTTGTATAGTGTGGGAGCATATCAAGCTGAGAGAAGCTTGATTTGGATGGTTTTGCAATATCTTTATTCTGTAAAGTTAGATGTGCTTAACTGCAATACATATGTTTACAAATGCAATTTCACAACATTTCATTTTGTTTCAGGTCAGAACTGACTTGGTTTCAAGAGTTTGATGACTTGTAAAGTATACTTGCAAATACACATGAAAACTCATCACCTATGATAGAGAATGCCCTTAAGTATAGTGTGGGAGCATATCAAGCTGAGAGATGCTTGATTTGGATGGTTTTGCAATATCTTTATTCTGTAAAGTTAGATGTGCTTAACTGCAATACATATGCTTACAAATGCAATTTTACAGCATTTCATGTTGTTTTAGGTCAGAACTGACTTGGTTTCAAGAGTTTGATGAATTGTAATGTATACTTGCAAATACACTTGTTAACTCTACACCTATGATAGATAATGCCCTTTTGTATAGTGTGGGAGCATATCAAGCTGAGAGAAGCTTGATTTGGATTGTTTTGCAATATCTTTATTCTGTAAAGTTAGATGTGCTCAACTCCATTACATATGCTTGCAAATGCAATTTCACAACATTTCATGTTGTATCAGGTCAGAACTGACTTGATTTCAAGAGTTTGATGAATTGTAATGTATACTTGCAAATACACTTGTAAACTCTTCTCCTCTGATAGATAATGCCCTTTTGTATAGTGTGGGAGCATATCAAGCTGAGAGAAGCTTGATTTGGATGGTTTTGCAATATCCTTATTCTGTAAAGTTAGATGTGCTCAACTGCAATACATATGCTTACAAATGCAATTTCACAACATTTCATGTTGTATCAGGTCAGAACTGACTTGATTTCAAGAGTTTGATGAATTGTAATGTATACTTGAAAATACACTTGTAAACTCTTCTCCTCTGATAGATAATGCCCTTTTGTATAGTGTGGGAGCAAATCAAACTGAGAGAAGCTTGTTTTGGATGGTTTTGCAATATCTTTATTCTGTAAAGTTAGATGTGCTTAACTGCAATACATATGCTTGCAAATGCAATTTTACAGCATTTCATGATGTTTTAGGTCAGAACTGACTTGGTTTCAAGAGAATTGATGAATTGTAATGTATACTTGCAAATACACTTGTTTACTCTACACCGATGATAGATAATGCCCTTTTATATAGTGTGGGAGCATATCAAGCTGAGAGAAGCTTGATTTGGATTGTTTTGCAATATCTTTATTCTGTAAAGTTAGGTGTGCTCAACTGCATTACATATGCTTGCAAATGCAATTTCACAACATTTCATGTTGTATCAGGTCAGAACTGACTTGATTTCAAGAGTTTGATGAATTGTAATGTATACTTGCAAATACACTTGTATACTCTTCTACTCTGATAGATAATGCCCTTTTGTATAGTGTGGGAGCAAATCAAGCTGAGAGAAGCTTGTTTTGGATGGTTTTGCAATATCTTTATTATGTAAAGTTAGATGTGCTTAACTGCAAAACATATGCTTACAAATGCAATTTTACAACATTTCATGTTGTTTCAGGTCAGAACTGACTTGGTTTCAAGATTTTGATGAATTGTAATGTATACTTGCAAATACACTTGTTTACTCTACACCGATGATAGATAATGCCCTTTTATATAGTGTGGGAGCATATCAAGCTGAGAGAAGCTTGATTTGGATTGTTTTGCAATATCTTTATTCTGTAAAGTTAGGTGTGCTCAACTGCATTACATATGCTTGCAAATGCAATTTCACAACATTTCATGTTGTATCAGGTCAGAACTGACTTGATTTCAAGAGTTTGATGAATTGTAATGTATACTTGCAAATACACTAGTAAACTCTTCTACTCTGATAGATAATGCCCTTTTGTATAGTGTGGGAGCAAATCAAGCTGAGAGAAGCTTGTTTTGGATGGTTTTGCAATATCTTTATTATGTAAAGTTAGATGTGCTTAACTGCAAAACATATGCTTACAATTGCAATTTTACAACATTTCATGTTGTTTCAGGTCAGAACTGACTTGGTTTCAAGATTTTGATGAATTGTAATGTATACTTGCAAATACACTTGTAAACTCTTCTCTGATAGATAATGCCCTTTTGTATAGTGTGGGAGCAAATCAAGCTGAGAGAAGCTTGTTTTGGATGGTTTTGCAATATCTTTATTCTGTAAAGTTAGATGTGCTCAACTGCACTACATATGCTTACAAATGCAATTTCACAACATTTCATGTTGTTTCAGGTCAGAACTGACTTGATTTCAAGAGTTTGATGAATTGTAATGTATACTTGCAAATACACTTTTAAACTCTTCACCTCTGATAGATAATGCCCTTTTGTAGAGTGTGGGAGCATATCAAGCTGAGAGATGCTTGATTTGGATGGTTTTGCAATATCTTTATTCTGTAAAGTTAGATGTGCTTAACTGCAATACATATGTTTACAAATGCAATTTTACAACATTTCATTTTGTTTCAGGTCAGAACTGACTTGGTTTCAAGAGTTTGATGACTTGTAAAGTATACTTGCAAATACACATGAAAACTCATCACCTATGATAGAGAATGCCCTTAAGTATAGTGTGGGAGCATATCAAGCTGAGAGATGCTTGATTTGGATGGTTTTGCAATATCTTTATTCTGTAAAGTTAGATGTGCTTAACTGCAATACATATGCTTACAAATGCAATTTTACAGCATTTCATGTTGTTTTAGGTCCGAACTGACTTGGTTTCAAGAGTTTGATGAATTGTAATGTATACTTGCAAATACACTTGTTAACTCTACACCTATGATAGATAATGCCCTTTTGTATAGTGTGGGAGCATATCAAGCTGAGAGAAGCTTGATTTGGATTGTTTTGCAATATCTTTATTCTGTAAAGTTAGATGTGCTCAACTCCATTACATATGCTTGCAAATGCAATTTCACAACATTTCATGTTGTATCAGGTCAGAACTGACTTGATTTCAAGAGTTTGATGAATTGTAATGTATACTTGCAAATACACTTGTAAACTCTTCTCCTCTGATAGATAATGCCCTTTTGTATAGTGTGGGAGCATATCAAGCTGAGAGAAGCTTGATTTGGATGGTTTTGCAATATCCTTATTCTGTAAAGTTAGATGTGCTCAACTGCAATACATATGCTTACAAATGTAATTTCACAACATTTCATGTTGTTTCAGGTCAGAACTGACTTGATTTCAAGAGTTTGATGAATTGTAATGTTTACTTGCAAATACACTTGTAAACTCTTCTCCTCTGATAGATAATGCCCTTTTGTATAGTGTGGGAGCATATCAAGCTGAGAGATGCTTGATTTGGATGGTTTTGCAATATCTTTATTCTGTAAAGTTAGATGTGCTTAACTGCATTACATATGCTTACAAATGCAATTTTACAACATTTCATATTGTTTCAGGTCAGAACTGACTTGATTTCAAGAGTTTGATTAATTGTAATGTATACTTGCAAATACACTTGTAAACTCTTCTCCTCTGATAGATAATGCCCTTTTGTATAGTGTGGGAGCATATCAAGCTGAGAGAAGCATGTTTTGGATGGTTTTGCAATATCTTTATTCTGTAAAGTTAGATGTGCTTAACTGCAATACATATGCTTACAAATGCAATTTTACAACATTTCATGTTGATTCGGGTCAGAACAGACTTGATTTCAAGAATTTGATGAATTGTAATGTTTACTTGCAAATACACTTGTAAACTCTACACCTATGATAGATAATGCCCTTTTGTATAGTGTGGGAGCATATCAAGCTGAGAGAAGCTTGATTTGGATGGTTTTGCAATATCTTTATTCAGTAAAGTTAGATGTGCTCAACTGCATTACATATGCTTACAAATGCAATTTCACAACATTTCATGTTGTTTCAGGTCAGAACTGACTTGATTTCAAGAGTTTGATGAATTGTAATGTATACTTGCAAATACACTTTTAAACTCTTCACCTCTGATAGATAATGCCCTTTTGTAAAGTGTGGGAGCATATCAAGCTGAGAGATGCTTGATTTGGATGGTTTTGCAATATCTTTATTCTGTAAAGTTAGATGTGCTTAACTGCAATACATATGTTTACAAATGCAATTTTACAACATTTCATTTTGATTCAGGTCAGAACTGACTTGGTTTCAAGAGTTTGATGACTTGTAAAGTATACTTGCAAATACACATGAAAACTCATCACCTATGATAGAGAATGCCCTTAAGTATAGTGTGGGAGCATATCAAGCTGAGAGATGCTTGATTTGGATGGTTTTGCAATATCTTTAATCTGTAAAGTTAGATGTGCTTAACTGCAATACATATGCTTACAAATGCAATTTTACAGCATTTCATGTTGTTTTAGGTCAGAACTGACTTGGTTTCAAGAGTTTGATTAATTGTAATGTATACTTGCAAATACACTTGTTAACTCTACACCTATGATAGATAATGCCCTTCTGTATAGTGTGGGAGCATATCAAGCTGAGAGAAACTTGATTTGGATTGTTTTGCAATATCTTTATTCTGTAAAGTTAGATGTGCTCAACTCCATTACATATGCTTGCAAATGCAATTTCACAACATTTCATGTTGTATCAGGTCAGAACTGACTTGATTTCAAGAGTTTGATTAATTGTAATGTATACTTGCAAATACACTTGTAAACTCTTCTCCTCTGATAGATAATGCCCTTTTGTATAGTGTGGGAGCAAATCAAGCTGAGAGAAGCTTGTTTTGGATGGTTTTGCAATATCTTTATTCTGTAAAGTTAGATGTGCTCAACTGCATTACATATGCTTGCAAATGCAATTTCACAACATTTCATGTTGTATCAGGTCAGAACTGACTTGATTTCAAGAGTTTGATGAATTGTAATGTATACTTGCAAATACACTTGTAAACTCTTCTCCTCTGATAGATAATGCCCTTTTGTATAGTGTGGGAGCTAATCAAACTGAGAGAAGCTTGTTTTGGATGGTTTTGCAATATCTTTATTCTGTAAAGTTAGATGTGCTTAACTGCAATACATATGCTTACAAATGCAATTTTACAACATTTCATGTTGTTTCAGGTCAGAACTGACTTGGTTTCAAGATTTTGATGAATTGTAATGTATACTTGCAAATACACTTGTAAACTCTTCTCCTCTGATAGATAATGCCTTATTGTATAGTGTGGGGTCAAATCAAGCTGAGAGAAGCTTGTTTTGGATGGTTTTGCAATATCTTTATTCTGTAAAGTTAGATGTGCTCAACTGCAATACATATGCTTACAAATGCAATTTCACAACATTTCATGTTGTTTCAGGTCAGAACTGACTTGATTTCAAGAGTTTGATGAATTGTAATGTTTACATGCAAATACACTTGTAAACTCTTCTCCTTTGATAGATAATGCCCTTTTGTATAGTGTGGGAGCATATCAAGCTGAGAGATGCTTGATTTGGATGGTTTTGCAATATATTTATTCTGTAAAGTTAGATGTGCTTAACTGCATTACATATGCTTACAAATGCAATTTTACAACATTTCATATTGTTTCAGGTCAGAACTGACTTGATTTCAAGAGTTTGATGAATTGTAATGTTTACTTGCAAATACACTTGTAAACTCTACACCTATGATAGATAATGCCCTTTTGTATAGTGTGGGAGCATATGAAGCTGAGAGAAGCTTGATTTGGATGGTTTTGCAATATCTTTATTCTGTAAAGTTAGATGTGCTCAACTCCATTACATATGCTTACAAATGCAATTTCACAACATTTCATGTTGTTTCAGGTCAGAACTGACTTGATTTCAAGAGTTTGATGAATTGTAATGTATACTTGCAAATACACTTTTAAACTCTTCACCAATGATAGTGAATGCCCTTAAGTATAGTGTGGGAGCATATCAAGCTGAGAGATGCTTGATTTGGATGGTTTTGCAATATCTTTATTCTGTAAAGTTAGATGTGCTTAACTGCAATACATATGCTTACAAATGCAATTTTACAGCATTTCATGTTGTTTTAGGTCAGAACTGACTTGGTTTCAAGAGTTTGATGAATTGTAATGTATACTTGCAAATACACTTGTAAACTCTTCTCCTCTGATAGATAATGCCCTTTTGTTTAGTGTGGGAGCATATCAAGCTGAGAGAAGCTTGATTTGGATTGTTTTGCAATATCTTTATTCTGTAAAGTTAGGTGTGCTCAACTGCATTACATATGCCTGCAAATGCAATTTCACAACATTTCATGTTGTATCAGGTCAGAACTGACTTGATTTCAAGATTTTGATGAATTGTAATGTATACTTGCAAATACACTTGTAAACTCTTCTCCTCTGATAGATAATGCCTTTTTGTATAGTGTGGGGTCAAATCAAGCTGAGAGAAGCTTGTTTTGGATGGTTTTGCAATATCCTTATTCTGTAAAGTTAGATGTGCTTAACTGCAATAGATATGCTTACAAATGCAATTTTACAGCATTTCATGTTGTTTTAGGTCAGAACTGACTTGATTTCAAGAGTTTGATGAATTGTAATGTATACTTGCAAATACACTTGTTAACTCTACACCTATGATAGATAATGCCGTTTTGTATAGTGTGGGAGCATATCAAGCTGAGAGAAGCTTGATTTGGATTGTTTTGCAATATCTTTATTCTGTAAAGTTAGATGTGCTCAACTCCATTACATATGCTTGCAAATGCAATTTCACAACATTTCATGTTGTATCAGGTCAGAACTGACTTGATTTCAAGAGTTTGATGAATTGTAACGTATACTTGCAAATACACTTTTAAACTCTTCACCTCTGATAGATAATGCCCTTTTGTAAAGTGTGGGAGCATATCAAGCTGAGAGATGCTTGATTTGGATGGTTTTGCAATATCTTTATTCTGTAAAGTTAGATGTGCTTAACTGCAATACATATGTTTACAAATGCAATTTTACAACATTTCATTTTGATTCAGGTCAGAACTGACTTGGTTTCAAGAGTTTGATGACTTGTAAAGTATACTTGCAAATACACATGAAAACTCATCACCTATGATAGAGAATGCCCTTAAGTATAGTGTGGGAGCATATCAAGCTGAGAGATGCTTGATTTGGATGGTTTTGCAATATCTTTAATCTGTAAAGTTAGATGTGCTTAACTGCAATACATATGCTTACAAATGCAATTTTACAGCATTTCATGTTGTTTTAGGTCAGAACTGACTTGGTTTCAAGAGTTTGATTAATTGTAATGTATACTTGCAAATACACTTGTTAACTCTACACCTATGATAGATAATGCCCTTCTGTATAGTGTGGGAGCATATCAAGCTGAGAGAAACTTGATTTGGATTGTTTTGCAATATCTTTATTCTGTAAAGTTAGATGTGCTCAACTCCATTACATATGCTTGCAAATGCAATTTCACAACATTTCATGTTGTATCAGGTCAGAACTGACTTGATTTCAAGAGTTTGATTAATTGTAATGTATACTTGCAAATACACTTGTAAACTCTTCTCCTCTGATAGATAATGCCCTTTTGTATAGTGTGGGAGCAAATCAAGCTGAGAGAAGCTTGTTTTGGATTGTTTTGCAATATCTTTATTCTGTAAAGTTAGATGTGCTCAACTGCATTACATATGCTTGCAAATGCAATTTCACAACATTTCATGTTGTATCAGGTCAGAACTGACTTGATTTCAAGAGTTTGATGAATTGTAATGTATACTTGCAAATACACTTGTAAACTCTTCTCCTCTGATAGATAATGCCCTTTTGTATAGTGTGGGAGCATATCAAGCTGAGAGAAGCTTGATTTGGATGGTTTTGCAATATCCTTATTCTGTAAAGTTAGATGTGCTCAACTGCAATACATATGCTTACAAATGCAATTTCACAACATTTCATGTTGTATCAGGTCAGAACTGACTTGATTTCAAGAGTTTGATGAATTGTAATGTATACTTGCAAATACACTTGTAAACTCTTCTCCTCTGATAGATAATGCCCTTTTGTATAGTGTGGGAGCTAATCAAACTGAGAGAAGCTTGTTTTGGATGGTTTTGCAATATCTTTATTCTGTAAAGTTAGATGTGCTTAACTGCAATACATATGCTTACAAATGCAATTTTACAGCATTTCATGTTGTTTTAGGTCAGAACTGACTTGGTTTCAAGAGTTTGATGAATTGTAATGTATACTTGCAAATACACTTGTTAACTCTACACCGATGATAGATAATGCCCTTTTGTATAGTGTGGGAGCATATCAAGCTGAGAGAAGCTTGATTTGGATTGTTTTGCAATATCTTTATTCTGTAAAGTTAGGTGTGCTCAACTGCATTACATATGCCTGCAAATGCAATTTCACAACATTTCATGTTGTATCAGGTCAGAACTGACTTGATTTCAAGAGTTTGATGAATTGTAATGTATACTTGCAAATACACTTGTAAACTCTTCTCCTCTGATAGATAATGCCCTTTTGTATAGTGTGGGAGCAAATCAAGCTGAGAGAAGCTTGTTTTGGATGGTTTTGCAATATCTTTATTCTGTAAAGTTAGATGTGCTTAACTGCAATACATATGCTTACAAATGCAATTTTACAACATTTCATGTTGTTTCAGGTCAGAACTGACTTGGTTTCAAGATTTTGATGAATTGTAATGTATACTTGCAAATACACTTGTAAACTCTTCTCCTCTGATAGATAATGCCTTATTGTATAGTGTGGGGTCAAATCAAGCTGAGAGAAGCTTGTTTTGGATGGTTTTGCAATATCTTTATTCTGTAAAGTTAGATGTGCTCAACTGCAATACATATGCTTACAAATGCAATTTCACAACATTTCATGTTGTTTCAGGTCAGAACTGACTTGATTTCAAGAGTTTGATGAATTGTAATGTTTACATGCAAATACACTTGTAAACTCTTCTCCTTTGATAGATAATGCCCTTTTGTATAGTGTGGGAGCATATCAAGCTGAGAGATGCTTGATTTGGATGGTTTTGCAATATCTTTATTCTGTAAAGTTAGATGTGCTTAACTGCATTACATATGCTTACAAATGCAATTTTACAACATTTCATATTGTTTCAGGTCAGAACTGACTTGATTTCAAGAGTTTGATGAATTGTAATGTTTACTTGCAAATACACTTGTAAACTCTACACCTATGATAGATAATGCCCTTTTGTATAGTGTGGGAGCATATCAAGCTGAGAGAAGCTTGATTTGGATGGTTTTGCAATATCTTTATTCTGTAAAGTTAGATGTGCTCAACTGCATTACATATGCTTACAAATGCAATTTCACAACATTTCATGTTGTTTCAGGTCAGAACTGACTTGATTTCAAGAGTTTGATGAATTGTAATGTATACTTGCAAATACACTTTTAAACTCTTCACCTATGATAGTGAATGCCCTTAAGTATAGTGTGGGAGCATATCAAGCTGAGAGATGCTTGATTTGGATGGTTTTGCAATATCTTTATTTTGTAAAGTTAGATGTGCTTAACTGCAATACATATGCTTACAAATGCAATTTTACAGCATTTCATGTTGTTTTAGGTCAGAACTGACTTGGTTTCAAGAGTTTGATGAATTGTAATGTATACTTGCAAATACACTTGTTAACTCTACACCTATGATAGATAATGCCCTTTTGTATAGTGTGGGAGCATATCAAGCTGAGAGAAGCTTGATTTGGATTGTTTTGCAATATCTTTATTCTGTAAAGTTAGATGTGCTCAACTCCATTACATATGCTTGCAAATGCAATTTCACAACATTTCATGTTGTATCAGGTCAGAACTGACTTGATTTCAAGAGTTTGATGAATTGTAATGTATACTTGCAAATACACTTGTAAACTCTTCTCCTCTGATAGATAATGCCCTTTTGTTTAGTGTGGGAGCATATCAAGCTGAGAGAAGCTTGATTTGGATTGTTTTGCAATATCTTTATTCTGTAAAGTTAGGTGTGCTCAACTGCATTACATATGCCTGCAAATGCAATTTCACAACATTTCATGTTGTATCAGGTCAGAACTGACTTGATTTCAAGATTTTGATGAATTGTAATGTATACTTGCAAATACACTTGTAAACTCTTCTCCTCTGATAGATAATGCCTTTTTGTATAGTGTGGGGTCAAATCAAGCTGAGAGAAGCTTGTTTTGGATGGTTTTGCAATATCTTTATTCTGTAAAGTTAGATGTGCTTAACTGCAATAGATATGCTTACAAATGCAATTTTACAGCATTTCATGTTGTTTTAGGTCAGAACTGACTTGATTTCAAGAGTTTGATGAATTGTAATGTATACTTGCAAATACACTTGTTAACTCTACACCTATGATAGATAATGCCGTTTTGTATAGTGTGGGAGCATATCAAGCTGAGAGAAGCTTGATTTGGATTGTTTTGCAATATCTTTATTCTGTAAAGTTAGATGTGCTCAACTCCATTACATATGCTTGCAAATGCAATTTCACAACATTTCATGTTGTATCAGGTCAGAACTGACTTGATTTCAAGAGTTTGATGAATTGTAATGTATACTTGCAAATACACTTGTAAACTCTTCTCCTCTGATAGATAATGCCCTTTTGTATAGTGTGGGAGCATATCAAGCTGAGAGAAGCTTGATTTGGATGGTTTTGCAATATCTTTATTCTGTAAAGTTAGATGTGCTCAACTGCATTACATATGCTTACAAATGCAATTTCACAACATTTCATGTTGTTTCAGGTCAGAACTGACTTGATTTCAAGAGTTTGATGAATTGTAATGTATACTTGCAAATACACTTTTAAACTCTTCACCTATGATAGTGAAAGCCCTTAAGTATAGTGTGGGAGCATATCAAGCTGAGAGATGCTTGATTTGGATGGTTTTGCAATATCTTTATTCTGTAAAGTTAGATGTGCTTAACTGCAATACATATGCTTACAAATTCAATTTTACAGCATTTCATGTTGTTTTAGGTCAGAACTGACTTGGTTTCAAGAGTTTGATGAATTGTAATGTATACTTGCAAATACACTTGTTAACTCTACACCTATGATAGATAATGCCCTTTTGTATAGTGTGGGAGCATATCAAGCAGAGAGAAGCTTGATTTGGATTGTTTTGCAATATCCTTATTCTGTAAAGTTAGATGTGCTCAACTCCATTACATATGCTTGCAAATGCAATTTCACAACATTTCATGTTGTATCAGGTCAGAACTGACTTGAATTCAAGAGTTTGATGAATTGTAATGTATACTTGCAAATACACTTGTAAACTCTTCTCCTCTGATAGATAATGCCCTTTTGTATAGTGTGGGAGCATATCAAGCTGAGAGAAGCTTGATTTGGATTGTTTTGCAATATCTTTATTCTGTAAAGTTAGGTGTGCTCAACTGCATTACATATGCCTGCAAATGCAATTTCACAACATTTCATGTTGTATCAGGTCAGAACTGACTTGAATTCAAGAGTTTGATGAATTGTAATGTATACTTGCAAATACACTTGTAAACTCTTCTCCTCTGATAGATAATGCCCTTTTGTATAGTGTGGGAGCAAATCAAGCTGAGAGAAGCTTGTTTTGGATGGTTTTGCAATATCTTTATTCTGTAAAGTTAGATGTGCTTAACTGCAATAGATATGCTTACAAATGCAATTTTACAGCATTTCATGTTGTTTTAGGTCAGAACTGACTTGGTTTCAAGAGTTTGATGAATTGTAATGTATACTTGCAAATACACTTGTTAACTCTACACCTATGATAGATAATGCCGTTTTGTATAGTGTGGGAGCATATCAAGCTGAGAGAAGCTTGATTTGGATTGTTTTGCAATATCTTTATTCTGTAAAGATAGATGTGCTCAACTCCATTACATATGCTTGCAAATGCAATTTCACAACATTTCATGTTGTATCAGGTCAGAACTGACTTGATTTCAAGAGTTTGATGAATTGTAATGTATACTTGCAAATACACTTATAAACTCTTCTCCTCTGATAGATAATGCCCTTTTGTATAGTGTGGGAGCAAATCAAGCTGAGAGAAGCTTGTTTTGGATGGTTTTGCAATATCTTTATTCTGTAAAGTTAGATGTGCTTAACTGCAATACATATGCTTACAAATGCAATTTTACAGCATTTCATGTTGTTTTAGGTCAGAACTGACTTGGTTTCAAGAGTTTGATGAATTGTAATGTATACTTGCAAATACACTTGTTAACTCTACACCTATGATAGATAATGCCGTTTTGTATAGTGTGGGAGCATATCAAGCTGAGAGAAGCTTGATTTGGATTGTTTTGCAATATCTTTATTCTGTAAAGTTAGATGTGCTCAACTCCATTACATATGCTTGCAAATGCAATTTCACAACATTTCATGTTGTATCAGGTCAGAACTGACTTGATTTCAAGAGTTTGATGAATTGTAATGTATACTTGCAAATACACTTGTAAACTCTTCTCCTCTGATAGATAATGCCCTTTTGTATAGTGTGGGAGCATATCAAGCTGAGAGAAGCTTGATTTGGATTGTTTTGCAATATCTTTATTCTGTAAAGTTAGGTGTGCTCAACTGCATTACATATGACTGCAAATGCAATTTCACAACATTTCATGTTGTATCAGGTCAGAACTGACTTGATTTCAAGAGTTTGATGAATTGTAATGTATACTTGCAAATACACTTGTAAACTCTTCTCCTCTGATAGATAATGCCCTTTTGTATAGTGTGGGAGCAAATCAAGCTGAGAGAAGCTTGTTTTGGATGGTTTTGCAATATCTTTATTCTGTAAAGTTAGATGTGCTTAACTGCAATACATATGCTTACAAATGCAATTTTACAACATTTCATGTTGTTTCAGGTCAGAACTGACTTGATTTCAAGAGTTTGATGAATTGTAATGTTTACTTGCAAATACACTTGTAAACTCTTCTCCTCTGATAGATAATGCCCTTTTGTATAGTGTGGGAGCATATCAAGCTGAGAGATGCTTGATTTGGATGGTTTTGCAATATCTTTATTCTGTAAAGTTTGATGTGCTTAACTGCATTACATATGCTTACAAATGCAATTTTACAACATTTCATATTGTTTCAGGTCAGAACTGACTTGATTTCAAGAGTTTGATGAATTGTAATGTTTACTTGCAAATACACTTGTAAACTCTTCTCCTCTGATAGATAATGCCCTTTTGTATAGTGCGGGAGCAAATCAAGCTGAGAGAAGCTTGTTTTGGATGGTTTTGCAATATCCTTATTCTGTAAAGTTAGATGTGCTTAACTGCAATACATATGCTTACAAATGCAATTTTACAACATTTCATGTTGTTTCAGGTCAGAACAGACTTGATTTCAAGAATTTGATGAATTGTAATGTTTACTTGCAAATACACTTGTAAACTCTACACCTATGATAGATAATGCCCTTTTGTATAGTGTGGGAGCATATCAAGCTGAGAGAAGCTTGATTTGGATTGTTTTGCAATATCTTTATTCTGTAAAGTTAGATGTGCTCAACTGCATTACATATGCTTACAAATGCAATTTCACAACAATTCATGTTGTATCAGGTCAGAACTGACTTGATTTCAAGAGTTTGATGAATTGTAATGTATACTTGCAAATACACTTCTAAACTCTTCTCCTCTGATAGATAATGCCCTTTTGTATAGTGTGGGAGCATATCAAGCTGAGAGAAGCTTGATTTGGATGGTTTTGCAATATCTTTATTCTGTAAAGTTAGATGTGCTCAACTGCAATACATATGCTTACAAATGCAATTTCACAACATTTCATGTTGTTTCAGGTCAGAACTGACTTGATTTCAAGAGTTTGATGAATTGTAATGTTTACTTGCAAATACACTTGTAAACTCTTCTCCTCTGATAGATAATGCCCTTTTGTATAGTGTGGGAGCATATCAAGCTGAGAGATGCTTGATTTGGATGGTTTTGCAATATCTTTATTCTGTAAAGTTAGATGTGCTTAACTGCAATACATATGTTTACAAATGCAATTTTACAACATTTCATTTTGTTTCAGGTCAGAACTGACTTGGTTTCAAGAGTTTGATGACTTGTAAAGTATACTTGCAAATACACATGAAAACTCATCACCTATGATAGAGAATGCCCTTAAGTATAGTTTGGGAGCATATCAAGCTGAGAGATGCTTGATTTGGATGGTTTTGCAATATCTTTATTCTGTAAAGTTAGATGTGCTTAACTGCAATACATATGTTTACAAATGCACTTTACAACATTTCATGTTGTTTCAGGTCAGAACTGACTTGATTTCAAGAGTTTGATGAATTGTAATGTTTACTTGCAAATACACTTGTAAACTCTACACCTATGATAGATAATGCCTTTTTGTATAGTGTGGGAGCAAATCAAGCTGAGAGAAGCTTGTTTTGGATGGTTTTGCAATATCTTTATTCTGTAAAGTTAGATGTGCTTAACTGCAATACATATGCTTACAAATGCAATTTTACAGCATTTCATGTTGTTTTAGGTCAGAACTGACTTGGTTTCAAGAGTTTGATGAATTGTAATGTATACTTGCAAATACACTTGTTAACTCTACACCTATGATAGATAATGCCCTTTTGTATAGTGTGGGAGCATATCAAGCTGAGAGAAGCTTGATTTGGATTGTTTTGCAATATCTTTATTCTGTAAAGTTAGATGTGCTCAACTGCATTACATATGCTTGCAAATGCAATTTCTCAACATTTCATGTTGTATCAGGTCAGAACTGACTTGATTTCAAGAGTTTGATGAATTGTAATGTATACTTGCAAATACACTTGTAAACTCTTCTCCTCTGATAGATATTGCCCTTTTGTATAGTGTGGGAGCATATCAAGCTGAGAGAAGCTTGATTTGGATGGTTTTGCAATATCTTTATTCTGTACAGTTAGATGTGCTCAACTGCAATACATATGCTTACAAATGCAATTTTACAACATTTCATGTTGTTTCAGGTCAGAACTGACTTGATTTCAAGAGTTTGATGAATTGTAATGTATACTTGCAAATACACTTGTAAACTCTTCTCCTCTGATAGATAATGCCCTTTTGTATAGTGTGGGAGCAAATCAAGCTGAGAGATGCTTGAATTGGATGGTTTTGCAATATCTTTATTCTGTAAAGTTAGATGTGCTTAAATGCAATACATATGCTTACAAATGCAATTTTACAACATTTCATGTTGTTTCAGGTCAGAACAGACTTGATTTCAAGAGTTTGATGAATTGTAATGTATACTTGCAAATACACTTGTAAACTCTTCTCCTCTGATAGATAATGCCCTTTTGTATAGTGTGGGAGCAAATCAAGCTGAGAGAAGCTTGTTTTGGATGGTTTTGCAATATCCTTATTCTGTAAAGTTAGATGTGCTCATCTGCATTACATATGCTTGCAAATGCAATTTCACAACATTTCATGTTGTTTCAGGTCAGAACTGACTTGGTTTCAAGAGTTTGATTAATTGTAATGTATACTTGCAAATACACTTTTAAACTCTTCACCTCTGATAGATAATGCCCTTTTGTATAGTGTGGGAGCATATAAAGCTGAGAGAAGCTTGTTTTGGATGGTTTTGCAATATCTTTATTCTGTAAAGTTAGATGTGCTTAACTGCAATACATTTGCTTACAATTGCAATTTTACAACATTTCATGTTGTTTCAGGTCAGAACTGACTTGGTTTCAAGAGTTTGATGAATTGTAATGTTTACTTGCAAATACACTTGTAAACTCTTCTCCTCTGATAGATAATGCCCTTTTGTATAGTGTGGGAGCAAATCAAGCTGAGAGAAGCTTGTTTTGGATGGTTTTGCAATATCCTTATTCTGTAAAGTTAGATGTGCTTAACTGCAATACATATGCTTACAAATGCAATTTTACAACATTTCATGTTGTTTCAGGTCAGAACTGACTTGGTTTCAAGAGTTTGATGAATTGTAATGTATACTTGCAAATACACTTGTTAACTCTACACCTATGATAGATAATGCCCTTTTGTATAGTGTGGGAGCATATCAAGCTGAGAGAAGCTTGATTTGGATTGTTTTGCAATATCTTTATTCTGTAAAGTTAGATGTGCTCAACTGCATTACATATGCTTGCAAATGCAATTTCTCAACATTTCATGTTGTATCAGGTCAGAACTGACTTGATTTCAAGAGTTTGATGAATTGTAATGTATACTTGCAAATACACTTGTAAACTCTTCTCCTCTGATAGATATTGCCCTTTTGTATAGTGTGGGAGCATATCAAGCTGAGAGAAGCTTGTTTTGGATGGTTTTGCAATATCCTTATTCTGTAAAGTTAGATGTGCTTAACTGCAATACATATGCTTACAAATGCAATTTTACAACATTTCATGTTGTTTCAGGTCAGAACAGACTTGATTTCAAGAATTTGATGAATTGTAATGTTTACTTGCAAATACACTTGTAAACTCTACACCTATGATAGATAATGCCCTTTTGTATAGTGTGGGAGCATATCAAGCTGAGAGAAGCTTGATTTGGATGGTTTTGCAATATCCTTATTCTGTAAAGTTAGATGTGCTTAACTGCAATACATATGCTTACAAATGCAATTTTACAACATTTCATGTTGTTTCAGGTCAGAACAGACTTGATTTCAAGAATTTGATTAATTGTAATGTTTACTTGCAAATACACTTGTAAACTCTACACCTATGATAGATAATGCCCTTTTGTATAGTGTGGGAGCATATCAAGCTGAGAGAAGCTTGATTTGGATGGTTTTGCAATATCTTTATTCTGTAAAGTTAGATGTGCTCAACTGCATTACATATGCTTACAAATGCAATTTCACAACATTTCATGTTGTTTCAGGTCAGAACTGACTTGATTTCAAGAGTTTGATGAATTGTAATGTTTACTTGCAAATACACTTTTAAACTCTTCACCTCTGATAGATAATGCCCTTTTGTATAGTGTGGGAGCATATCAAACTGAGAGATGCTTGATTTGGATGGTTTTGCAATATCTTTATTCTGTAAAGTTAGATGTGCTTAACTGCATTACATATGCTTACAAATGCAATTTTACAACATTTCATGTTGTTTCAGGTCAGAACTGACTTGGTTTCAAGATTTTGATGAATTGTAATGTTTACTTGCAAATACACTTGTAAACTCTTCTCCTCTGATAGATAATGCCCTTTTGTATAGTGTGGGAGCAAATCAAGCTGAGAGAAGCTTGTTTTGGATGGTTTTGCAATATCCTTATTCTGTAAAGTTAGATGTGCTCAACTGCAATACATATGCTTACAAATGCAATTTTACAACATTTCATGTTGTTTCAGGTCAGAACTGACTTGATTTCAAGAGTTTGATGAATTGTAATGTTTACTTGCAAATACACTTGTAAACTCTTCTCCTCTGATAGATAATGCCCTTTTGTATAGTGTGGGAGCATATCAAGCTGAGAGATGCTTGATTTGGATGGTTTTGCAATATCTTTATTCTGTAAAGTTAGATGTGCTTAACTGCAATACATTTGCTTACAAATGCAATTTTACAACATTTGATGTTGTTTCAGGTCAGAAATGACTTGGTTTCAAGATTTTGATGAATTGTAATGTATACTTGCAAATACACTTGTAAACTCTTCTCCTCTGATAGATAATGCCCTTTTGTATAGTGTGGGAGCAAATCAAGCTGAGAGAAGCTTGTTTTGGATGGTTTTGCAATATCCTTATTCTGTAAAGTTAGATGTGCTTAACTGCAATACATATGCTTACAAATGCAATTTTACAACATTTCATGTTGTTTCAGGTCAGAACTGACTTGATTTCAAGAGTTAGATGAATTGTAATGTATACTTGCAAATACACTTTTAAACTCTTCACCTCTGATGGATAATGCCCTTTTGTATAGTGTGGGAGCATATCAAGCTGAGAGAAGCTTGTTTTGGATGGTTTTGCAATATCTTTATTTAGTAAAGTTATATGTGCTTAACTGCAATACATTTGCTTACAAATGCAATTTTACAACATTTCATGTTGTTTCAGGTCAGAACTGACTTGGTTTCAAGATTTTGATGAATTGTAATGTATACTTGCAAATACACTTGTAAACTCTTCTCCTCTGATAGATAATGCCTTTTTGTATAGTGTGGGAGCAAATCAAGCTGAGAGAAGCTTGTTTTGGAAGGTTTTGCAATATCTTTATTCTGTAAAGTTAGATGTGATTAACTGCAATACATATGCTTACAAATGCAATTTTACAACATTTCATGTTGTTTTAGGTCAGAACTGACTTGGTTTCAAGAGTTTGATGAATTGTAATGTATACTTGCAAATACACTTGTTAACTCTACACCTATGATAGATAATGCCCTTTTGTATAGTGTGGGAGCATATCAAGCTGAGAGAAGCTTGATTTGGATTGTTTTGCAATATCTTTATTCTGTAAAGTTAGATGTGCTCAACTCCATTACATATGCTTGCAAATGCAATTTCACAACATTTCATGTTGTATCAGGTCAGAACTGACTTGATTTCAAGAGTTTGATGAATTGTAATGTATACTTGCAAATACACTTGTAAACTCTTCTCCTCTGATAGATAATGCCCTTTTGTATAGTGTGGGAGCAAATCAAGCTGAGAGAAGCTTGTTTTGGATGGTTTTGCAATATCCTTATTCTGTAAAGTTAGATGTGCTCATCTGCATTACATATGCTTACAAATGCAATTTCACAACATTTCATGTTGTTTCAGGTCAGAACTGACTTGGTTTCAAGAGTTTGATTAATTGTAATGTATACTTGCAAATACACTTTTAAACTCTTCACCTCTGATAGATAATGCCCTTTTGTATAGTGTGGGAGCATATAAAGCTGAGAGAAGCTTGTTTTGGATGGTTTTGCAATATCTTTATTCTGTAAAGTTAGATGTGCTTAACTGCAATACATTTGCTTACAATTGCAATTTTACAACATTTCATGTTGTTTCAGGTCAGAACTGACTTGGTTTCAAGAGTTTGATGAATTGTAATGTTTACTTGCAAATACACTTGTAAACTCTTCTCCTCTGATAGATAATGCCCTTTTGTATAGTGTGGGAGCAAATCAAGCTGAGAGAAGCTTGTTTTGGATGGTTTTGCAATATCCTTATTCTGTAAAGTTAGATGTGCTTAACTGCAATACATATGCTTACAAATGCAATTTTACAACATTTCATGTTGTTTCAGGTCAGAACAGACTTGATTTCAAGAATTTGATGAATTGTAATGTTTACTTGCAAATACACTTGTAAACTCTACACCTATGATAGATAATGCCCTTTTGTATAGTGTGGGAGCATATCAAGCTGAGAGAAGCTTGATTTGGATGGTTTTGCAATATCCTTATTCTGTAAAGTTAGATGTGCTTAACTGCAATACATATGCTTACAAATGCAATTTTACAACATTTCATGTTGTTTCAGGTCAGAACAGACTTGATTTCAAGAATTTGATTAATTTTAATGTTTACTTGCAAATACACTTGTAAACTCTACACCTATGATAGATAATGCCCTTTTGTATAGTGTGGGAGCATATCAAGCTGAGAGAAGCTTGATTTGGATGGTTTTGCAATATCTTTATTCTGTAAAGTTAGATGTGCTCAACTGCATTACATATGCTTACAAATGCAATTTCACAACATTTCATGTTGTTTCAGGTCAGAACTGACTTGATTTCAAGAGTTTGATGAATTGTAATGTTTACTTGCAAATACACTTTTAAACTCTTCACCTCTGATAGATAATGCCCTTTTGTATAGTGTGGGAGCATATCAAACTGAGAGATGCTTGATTTGGATGGTTTTGCAATATCTTTATTCTGTAAAGTTAGATGTGCTTAACTGCATTACATATGCTTACAAATGCAATTTTACAACATTTCATGTTGTTTCAGCTCAGAACTGACTTGGTTTCAAGATTTTGATGAATTGTAATGTTTACTTGCAAATACACTTGTAAACTCTTCTCCTCTGATAGATAATGCCCTTTTGTATAGTGTGGGAGCAAATCAAGCTGAGAGAAGCTTGTTTTGGATGGTTTTGCAATATCCTTATTCTGTAAAGTTAGATGTGCTCAACTGCAATACATATGCTTACAAATGCAATTTTACAACATTTCATGTTGTTTCAGGTCAGAACTGACTTGATTTCAAGAGTTTGATGATTTGTAATGTTTACTTGCAAATACACTTGTAAACTCTTCTCCTCTGATAGATAATGCCCTTTTGTATAGTGTGGGAGCATATCAAGCTGAGAGATGCTTGATTTGGATGGTTTTGCAATATCTTTATTCTGTAAAGTTAGATGTGCTCAACTGCAATACATTTGCTTACAAATGCAATTTTACAACATTTGATGTTGTTTCAAGTCAGAAATGACTTGGTTTCAAGATTTTGATGAATTGTAATGTATACTTGCAAATACACTTGTAAACTCTTCTCCTCTGATAGATAATGCCCTTTTGTATAGTGTGGGAGCAAATCAAGCTGAGAGAAGCTTGTTTTGGATGGTTTTGCAATATCCTTATTCTGTAAAGTTAGATGTGCTTAACTGCAATACATATGCTTACAAATGCAATTTTACAACATTTCATGTTGTTTCAGGTCAGAACTGACTTGATTTCAAGAGTTAGATGAATTGTAATGTATACTTGCAAATACACTTTTAAACTCTTCACCTCTGATGGATAATGCCCTTTTGTATAGTGTGGGAGCATATCAAGCTGAGAGAAGCTTGTTTTGGAAGGTTTTGCAATATCTTTATTTAGTAAAGTTATATGTGCTTAACTGCAATACATTTGCTTACAAATGCAATTTTACAACATTTCATGTTGTTTCAGGTCAGAACTGACTTGGTTTCAAGATTTTGATGAATTGTAATGTATACTTGCAAATACACTTGTAAACTCTTCTCCTCTGATAGATAATGCCTTTTTGTATAGTGTGGGAGCAAATCAAGCTGAGAGAAGCTTGTTTTGGAAGGTTTTGCAATATCCTTATTCTGTAAAGTTAGATGTGCTTAACTGCAATACATATGCTTACAAATGCAATTTTACAACATTTCATGTTGTTTCAGGTCAGAACAGACTTGATTTCAAGAATTTGATGAATTGTAATGTTTACTTGCAAATACACTTGTAAACTCTACACCTATGATAGATAATGCCCTTTTGTATAGTGTGGGAGCATATCAAGCTGAGAGAAGCTTGATTTGGATGGTTTTGCAATATCCTTATTCTGTAAAGTTAGATGTGCTTAACTGCAATACATATGCTTACAAATGCAATTTTACAACATTTCATGTTGTTTCAGGTCAGAACAGACTTGATTTCAAGAATTTGATTAATTTTAATGTTTACTTGCAAATACACTTGTAAACTCTACACCTATGATAGATAATGCCCTTTTGTATAGTGTGGGAGCATATCAAGCTGAGAGAAGCTTGATTTGGATGGTTTTGCAATATCTTTATTCTGTAAAGTTAGATGTGCTCAACTGCATTACATATGCTTACAAATGCAATTTCACAACATTTCATGTTGTTTCAGGTCAGAACTGACTTGATTTCAAGAGTTTGATGAATTGTAATGTTTACTTGCAAATACACTTTTAAACTCTTCACCTCTGATAGATAATGCCCTTTTGTATAGTGTGGGAGCATATCAAACTGAGAGATGCTTGATTTGGATGGTTTTGCAATATCTTTATTCTGTAAAGTTAGATGTGCTTAACTGCATTACATATGCTTACAAATGCAATTTTACAACATTTCATGTTGTTTCAGCTCAGAACTGACTTGGTTTCAAGATTTTGATGAATTGTAATGTTTACTTGCAAATACACTTGTAAACTCTTCTCCTCTGATAGATAATGCCCTTTTGTATAGTGTGGGAGCAAATCAAGCTGAGAGAAGCTTGTTTTGGATGGTTTTGCAATATCCTTATTCTGTAAAGTTAGATGTGCTCAACTGCAATACATATGCTTACAAATGCAATTTTACAACATTTCATGTTGTTTCAGGTCAGAACTGACTTGATTTCAAGAGTTTGATGATTTGTAATGTTTACTTGCAAATACACTTGTAAACTCTTCTCCTCTGATAGATAATGCCCTTTTGTATAGTGTGGGAGCATATCAAGCTGAGAGATGCTTGATTTGGATGGTTTTGCAATATCTTTATTCTGTAAAGTTAGATGTGCTCAACTGCAATACATTTGCTTACAAATGCAATTTTACAACATTTGATGTTGTTTCAAGTCAGAAATGACTTGGTTTCAAGATTTTGATGAATTGTAATGTATACTTGCAAATACACTTGTAAACTCTTCTCCTCTGATAGATAATGCCCTTTTGTATAGTGTGGGAGCAAATCAAGCTGAGAGAAGCTTGTTTTGGATGGTTTTGCAATATCCTTATTCTGTAAAGTTAGATGTGCTTAACTGCAATACATATGCTTACAAATGCAATTTTACAACATTTCATGTTGTTTCAGGTCAGAACTGACTTGATTTCAAGAGTTAGATGAATTGTAATGTATACTTGCAAATACACTTTTAAACTCTTCACCTCTGATGGATAATGCCCTTTTGTATAGTGTGGGAGCATATCAAGCTGAGAGAAGCTTGTTTTGGAAGGTTTTGCAATATCTTTATTTAGTAAAGTTATATGTGCTTAACTGCAATACATTTGCTTACAAATGCAATTTTACAACATTTCATGTTGTTTCAGGTCAGAACTGACTTGGTTTCAAGATTTTGATGAATTGTAATGTATACTTGCAAATACACTTGTAAACTCTTCTCCTCTGATAGATAATGCCTTTTTGTATAGTGTGGGAGCAAATCAAGCTGAGAGAAGCTTGTTTTGGAAGGTTTTGCAATATCTTTATTCTGTAAAGTTAGATGTGATTAACTGCAATACATATGCTTACAAATGCAATTTTACAACATTTCATGTTGTTTTAGGTCAGAACTGACTTGGTTTCAAGAGTTTGATGAATTGTAATGTATACTTGCAAATACACTTGTTAACTCTACACCTATGATAGATAATGCCCTTTTGTATAGTGTGGGAGCATATCAAGCTGAGAGAAGCTTGATTTGGATTGTTTTGCAATATCTTTATTCTGTAAAGTTAGATGTGCTCAACTCCATTACATATGCTTGCAAATGCAATTTCACAACATTTCATGTTGTATCAGGTCAGAACTGACTTGATTTCAAGAGTTTGATGAATTGTAATGTATACTTGCAAATACACTTGTAAACTCTTCTCCTCTGATAGATAATGCCCTTTTGTATAGTGTGGGAGCATATCAAGCTGAGAGAAGCTTGATTTGGATGGTTTTGCAATATCTTTATTCTGTAAAGTTAGATGTGCTCAACTGCAATACATATGCTTACAAATGTAATTTCACAACATTTCATGTTGTTTCAGGTCAGAACTGACTTGATTTCAAGAGTTTGATTAATTGTAATGTTTACTTGCAAATACACTTGTAAACTCTTCTCCTCTGATAGATAATGCCCTTTTGTATAGTGTGGGAGCATATCAAGCTGAGAGTTGCTTGATTTGGATGGTTTTGCAATATCCTTATTCTGTAAAGTTAGATGTGCTTAACTGCAATACATATGTTTACAAATGCACTTTACAACATTTCAATTTGTTTCAGTTCAGAACTGACTTGGTTTCAAGAGTTTGATGACTTGTAATGTATACTTGCAAATACACATGAAAACTCATCACCTATGATAGAGAATGCCCTTAAGTATAGTGTGGGAGCATATCAAGCTGAGAGATGCTTGATTTGGGTGGTTTTGCAATATCTTTATTCTGTAAAGTTAGATGTGCTTAACTGCAATACATATGCTTACAAATGCAATTTTACAACATTTCATGTTGTTTCAGGTCAGAACAGACTTGATTTCAAGAGTTGGATGAATTGTAATGTTTACTTGCAAATACACTTGTAAACTCTTCTCCTCTGATAGATAATGCCCTTTTGTATAGTGTGGGAGCAAATCAAGCTGAGAGAAGCTTGTTTTGGATGGTTTTGCAATATCCTTATTCTGTAAAGTTAGATGTGCTTAACTGCAATACATATGCTTACAAATGCAATTTTACAACATTTCATGTTGTTTCAGGTCAGAACAGACTTGATTTCAAGAGTTTGATGAATTGTAATGTTTACTTGCAAATACACTTGTAAACTCTACACCTATGATAGATAATGCCCTTTTGTATAGTGTAGGAGCATATCAAGCTGAGAGAAGCTTGTTTTGGATGGTTTTGCAATATCTTTATTCTGTAAAGTTAGATGTGCTTAACTGCAATACATTTGCTTAGAAATGCAATTTTACAACATTTCATGTTGTTTCAGGTCAGAACAGACTTGGTTTCAAGATTTTGATGAATTGTAATGTATACTTGCAAATACACTTGTAAACTCTACACCTATGATAGATAATGCCCTTTTATATAGTGTGGGAGCATATCAAGCTGAGAGAAGCTTGTTTTGGATGGTTTTGCAATATCTTTATTCTGTAAAGTTAGTTGTGCTTAACTGCAATACATTTGCTTACAAATGCAATTTTACAACATTTCATGTTGTTTCAGGTCAGAACAGACTTGATTTCAAGAGTTTGATGAATTGTAATGTATACTTGCAAATACACTTGTAAACTCTTCTCCTCTGATAGATAATGCCCTTTTGTATAGTGTGGGAGCATATCAAGCTGAGAGATGCTTGATTTGGATGGTTTTGCAATATCTTTATTCTGTAAAGTTAGATGTGCTTAACTGCAATACATATGCTTACAAATGCAATTTTACAACATTTCATGTTGTTTCAGGTCAAAATTAACTTGATTTCAAGAGTTTGATGAATTGTAATGTATACTTGCAAATACACTTGTTAACTCTTCTCCTCTGATAGATAATGCCCTTTTGTATAGTGTGGGAGCAAATCAAGCTGAGAGAAGCTTGTTTTGGATGGTTTTGCAATATCCTTATTCTGTAAAGTTAGATGTGCTTAACTGCAATACATATGCTTACAAATTCAATTTTACAACATTTCATTTTGTTTCAGGTCAGAAATGACTTGGTTTCAAGAGTTTGATGACTTGTAATGTATACTTGCAAATACACATGAAAACTCATAACCTATGATAGAGAATGACCTTAAGTATAGTGTGGGAGCATATCAAGCTGAGAGATGCTTGATTTGGATGGTTTTGCAATATCTTTATTCTGTAAAGTTAGATGTGCTTAACTGCAATACATATGCTTACAAATGCAATTTTACAACATTTCATTTTGTTTCAGGTCAGAACTGACTTGATTTCAAGAGTTTGATGAATTGTAATGTATACTTGCAAATACACTTTTAAACTCTTCACCTCTGATAGATAATGCCCTTTTGTATAGTGTGGGAGCATATCAAGCTGAGAGATGCTTGATTTGGATGGTTTTGCAATATCTTTATTCTGTAAAGTTAGATGTGCTTAACTGCAATACATATGTTTACAAATGCAATTTTACAACATTTCATTTTGTTTCAGGTCAGAACTGACTTGGTTTCAAGTGTTTGATGACTTGTAAAGTATACTTGCAAATACACATGAAAACTCATCACCTATGATAGAGAATGCCCTTAAGTATAGTGTGGGAGCATATCAAGCTGAGAGATGCTTGATTTGGATGGTTTTGCAATATCTTTATTCTGTAAAGTTAGATGTGCTTAACTGCAATACATATGCTTACAAATGCAATTTTACAACATTTCATGTTGTTTCAGGTCAGAACAGACTTGATTTCAAGAGTTTGATGAATTGTAATGTTTACTTGCAAATACACTTGTAAACTCTTCTCCTCTGATAGATAATGCCTTTTTGTATAGTGTGGGAGCAAATCAAGCTGAGAGAAGCTTGTTTTGGATGGTTTTGCAATATCTTTATTCTGTAAAGTTAGATGTGCTTAACTGCAATACATATGCTTACAAATGCAATTTTACAGCATTTCATGTTGTTTTAGGTCAGAACTGACTTGGTTTCAAGAGTTTGATGAATTGTAATGTATACTTGCAAATACACTTGTTAACTCTACACCTATGATAGATAATGCCCTTTTGTATAGTGTGGGAGCATATCATTCTGAGAGAAGCTTGATTTGGATTGTTTTGCAATATCTTTATTCTGTAAAGTTAGATGTGCTCAACTGCATTACATATGCTTGCAAATGCAATTTCACAACATTTCATGTTGTATCAGGTCAGAACTGATTTGATTTCAAGAGTTTGATGAATTGTAATGTATACTTGCAAATACACTTGTAAACTCTTCTCCTCTGATAGATAATGCCCTTTTGTATAGTGTGGGAGCATATCAAGCTGAGAGAAGCTTGATTTGGATGGTTTTGCAATATCCTTATTCTGTAAAGTTAGATGTGCTCAAATGCAATACATATGCTTACAAATCCAATTTCACAACATTTCATGTTGTATCAGGTCAGAACTGACTTGATTTCAAGAGTTTGATGAATTGTAATGTATACTTGCAAATACACTTGTAAACTCTTCTCCTCTGATAGATAATGCCCTTTTGTATAGTGTGGGAGCAAATCAAGCTGAGAGAAGCTTGTTTTGGATGGTTTTGCAATATCTTTATTCTGTAAAGTTAGATGTGCTTAACTGCAATACATATGCTTACAAATGCACTTTACAACATTTCAATTTGTTTCAGTTCAGAACTGACTTGGTTTCAAGAGTTTGATGAATTGTAATGTATACTTGCAAATACACTTGTAAACTCTTCTCCTCTGATAGATAATGCCCATTTGTATAGTGTGGGAGCAAATCAAGCTGAGAGAAGCTTGTTTTGGATGGTTTTGCAATATCCTTATTCTGTAAAGTTAGATGTGCTTAACTGCAATACATATGCTTACAAATGCAATTTTACAACATTTCATGTTGTTTCAGGTCAGAACAGACTTGATTTCAAGAGTTTGATGAATTGTAATGTTTACTTGCAAATACACTTGTAAACTCTACACCTATGATAGATAATGCCCTTTTGTATAGTGTAGGAGCATATCAAGCTGAGAGAAGCTTGTTTTGGATGGTTTTGCAATATCTTTATTCTGTAAAGTTAGATGTGCTTAACTGCAATACATTTGCTTAGAAATGCAATTTTACAACATTTCATGTTGTTTCAGGTCAGAACAGACTTGGTTTCAAGATTTTGATGAATTGTAATGTATACTTGCAAATACACTTGTAAACTCTTCTCCTATGATAGATAATGCCCTTTTGTATAGTGTGGGAGCATATCAAGCTGAGAGATGCTTGATTTGGATGGTTTTGCAATATCTTTATTCTGTAAAGTTAGATGTGCTTAACTGCAATACATATGCTTACAAATGCAATTTTACAACATTTCATGTTGTTTCAGGTCAAAATTGACTTGATTTCAAGAGTTTGATGAATTGTAATGTATACTTGCAAATACACTTGTAAACTCTTCTCCTCTGATAGATAATGCCCTTTTGTATAGTGTGGGAGCAAATCAAGCTGAGAGAAGCTTGTTTTGGATGGTTTTGCAATATCCTTATTCTGTAAAGTTAGATGTGCTTAACTGCAATACATATGCTTACAAATGCAATTTTACAACATTTCATTTTGTTTCAGGTCAGAAATGACTTGGTTTCAAGAGTTTGATGACTTGTAATGTATACTTGCAAATACACATGAAAACTCATCACCTATGATAGAGAATGACCTTAAGTATAGTGTGGGAGCATATCAAGCTGAGAGATGCTTGATTTGGATGGTTTTGCAATATCTTTATTCTGTAAAGTTAGATGTGCTTAACTGCAATACATATGCTTACAAATGCAATTTTACAACATTTCATGTTGTTTCAGGTCAGAACTGACTTGGTTTCAAGAGTTTGATGACTTGTAATGTATACTTGCAAATACACATGAAAACTCATCACCTATGATAGAGAATGCCCTTAAGTATAGTGTGGGAGCATATCAAGCTGAGAGATGCTTGATTTGGATGGTTTTGCAATATCTTTATTCTGTAAAGTTAGATGTGCTTAACTGCAATACATTTGCTTACAAATGCAATTTTACAACATTTCATGTTGTTTCAGGTCAGAACAGACTTGATTTCAAGAGTTTGATGAATTGTAATGTTTACTTGCAAATACACTTGTAAACTCTTCTCCTCTGATAGATAATGCCCTTTTGAATAGTGTGGGAGCATATCAAGCTGAGAGATGCCTGATTTGGATGGTTTTGCAATATCTTTATTCTGTAAAGTTAGATGTGCTTAACTGCAATACATATGCTTACAAATGCAATTTTACAACATTTCATGTTGTTTCAGGTCAGAACAGACTTGATTTCAAGAGTTTGATGAATTGTAATGTTTACTTGCAAATACACATGAAAACTCATCACCTATGATAGAGAATGCCCTTAAGTGTAGTGTGGGAGCATATCAAGCTGAGAGATGCTTGATTTGGATGGTTTTGCAATATCTTTATTCTGTAAAGTTAGATGTGCTTAACTGCAATACATATGCTTACAAATGCAATTTTACAACATTTCATATTGTTTCAGGTCAGAACAGTCTTGATTTCAAGAGTTTGATGAATTGTAATGTATACCTGCAAATACACTTGTAAACTCTACACCTATGATAGATAATGCCCTTTTGTATAGTGTGGGAGCATATCAAGCTGAGAGAAGCTTGTTTTGGATGGTTTTGCAATATCTTTATTCTGTAAAGTTAGATGTGCTTAACTGCAATACATATGCTTACAAATGCAATTTTACAACATTTCATATTGTTTCAGGTTAGAACAGACTTGATTTCAAGAGTTTGATGAATTGTAATGTTTACTTTCAAATACACTTGTAAACTCTACACCTATGATAGATAATGCCCTTTTGTATAGTGTGGGAGCATATCAAGCTGAAAGATGCTTGTTTTGGATGGTTTTGCAATATCCTTATTCTGTAAAGTTAGATGTGCTTAACTGCAATACATATGCTTACAAATGCAATTTTACAACATTTCATTTTGTTTCAGGTCAGAACTGACTTGGTTTCAAGAGTTTGATGACTTGTAATGTATACTTGCAAATACACATGAAAACTCATCACCTATGATAGAGAATGCCCTTAAGTATAGTGTGGGAGCATATCAAGCTGAGAGATGCTTGATTTGGATGGTTTTGCAATATCTTTATTCTGTAAAGTTAGATGTGCTTAACTGCAATACATATGCTTACAAATGCAATTTTACAACATTTCATGTTGTTTCAGGTCAGAACAGACTTGATTTCAAGAGTTTGATGAATTGTAATGTTTACTTGCAAATACACTTGTAAACTCTACACCTATGATAGATAATGCCCTTTTGTATAGTGTGGGAGCATATCAAGCTGAGAGAAGCTTGTTTTGGATGGTTTTGCAATATCTTTATTCTGTAAAGTTAGATGTGCTTAAGTGCAATACATTTGCTTACAAATGCAATTTTACAACATTTCATGTTGTTTCAGGTCAGAACAGACTTGATTTCAAGAGTTTGATGAATTGTAATGTTTACTTGCAAATACACTTGTAAACTCTTCTCCTCTGATAGATAATGCCCTTTTGAATAGTGTGGGAGCATATCAAGCTGAGAGATGCTTGATTTGGATGGTTTTGCAATATCTTTATTCTGTAAAGTTAGATGTGCTTAACTGCAATACATATGCTTACAAATGCAATTTTACAACATTTCATGTTGTTTCAGGTCAGAACAGACTTGATTTCAAGAGTTTGATGAATTGTAATGTTTACTTGCAAATACACATGAAAACTCATCACCTATGATAGAGAATGCCCTTAAGTATAGTGTGGGAGCATATCATGCTGAGAGATGCTTGATTTGGATGGTTTTGCAATATCTTTATTCTGTAAAGTTAGATGTGCTTAACTGCAATACATATGCTTACAAATGCAATTTTACAACATTTCATGTTGTTTCAGGTCAGAACAGACTTGATTTCAAGAGTTTGATGAATTGTAATGTTTACTTGCAAATACACTTGTAAACTCTTCTCCTCTGATAGATAATGCCCTTTTGTATAGTGTGGGAGCATATCAAGCTGAGAGATGCTTGATTTGGATGGTTTTGCAATATCTTTATTCTGTAAAGTTAGATGTGCTTAACTGCAATACATATGCTTACAAATGCAATTTCACAACATTTCATGTTGTTTCAGGTCAGAACAGTCTTGATTTCAAGAGTTTGATGAATTGTAATGTTTACTTGCAAATACACTTGTAAACTCTTCTCCTCTGATAGATAATGCCCTTTTGTATAGTGTGGGAGCATATCAAGCTGAGAGATGCTTGATTTGGATGGTTTTGCAATATCTTTATTCTGTAAAGTTAGATGTGCTTAACTGCAATACATATGCTTACAAATGCAATTTTACAACATTTCATGTTGTTTCAGGTCAAAACTGACTTGATTTCAAGAGTTTGATGAATTGTAATGTATACTTGCAAATACACATGAAAACTCATCACCTATGATAGAGAATGCCCTTAAGTATAGTGTGGGAGCATATCAAGCTGAGAGATGCTTGATTTGGATGGTTTTGCAATATCTTTATTTTGTAAAGTTAGACGTGCTTAACTGCAATACATATGCTTACAAATGCAATTTTACAACATTTCATGTTGTTTCAGGTCAAAACTGACTTGATTTCAAGAGTTTGATGAATTGTAATGTATACTTGCAAATACACTTGTAAACTCTTCTCCTCTGATAGATAATGCCCTTTTGTATAGTGTGGGAGCAAATCAAGCTGAGAGAAGCTTGTTTTGGATGGTTTTGCAATATCCTTATTCTGTAAAGTTAGATGTGCTTAACTGCAATACATATGCTTACAAATGCAATTTTACAACATTTCATTTTGTTTCAGGTCAGAACTGACTTGGTTTCAAGAGTTTGATGACTTGTAATGTATACTTGCAAATACACATGAAAACTCATCACCTATGATAGAGAATGACATTAAGTATAGTGTGGGAGCAAATCAAGCTGAGAGAAGCTTGTTTTGGATGGTTTTGCAATATCCTTATTCTGTAAAGTTAGATGTGCTTAACTGCAATACATATGCTTACAAATGCAATTTTACAACATTTCATTTTGTTTCAGGTCAGAACTGACTTGGTTTCAAGAGTTTGATGACTTGTAATGTATACTTGCAAATACACATGAAAACTCATCACCTATGATAGAGAATGACCTTAAGTATAGTGTGGGAGCATATCAAGCTGAGAGATGCTTGATTTGGATGGTTTTGCAATATCTTTATTCTGTAAAGTTAGATGTGCTTAACTGCAATACATATGCTTACAAATGCAATTTTACAACATTTCATGTTGTTTCAGGTCAGAACAGACTTGATTTCAAGAGTTTGATGAATTGTAATGTTTACTTGCAAATACACTTGTAAGCTCTTCTCCTCTGATAGATAATGCCCTTTTGTATAGTGTGGGAGCATATCAAGTTGAGAGATGCTTGATTTGGATGGTTTTGCAATATCTTTATTCTGTAAAGTTAGATGTGCTTAACTGCAATACATATGCTTACAAATGCAATTTTACAACATTTCATGTTGTTTCAGGTCAGAACAGACTTGATTTCAAAAGTTTGATGAATTGTAATGTATACTTGCAAATACACTTGTAAACTCTTCTCCTCTGATAGATAATGCCCTTTTGTATAGTGTGGGAGCATATCAAGCTGAGAGATGCTTGATTTGGATGGTTTTGCAATATCTTTATTCTGTAAAGTTAGATTTGCTTAACTGCAATACATTTGCTTACAAATGCAATTTTACAAACATTTCATGTTGTTTCAGGTCAGAACTGACTTGGTTTCAAGATTTTGATGAATTGTAATGTATACTTGCAAATACACTTGTAAACTCATCACCTATGATAGAGAATGCCCTTAAGTATAGTGTGGGAGCATATCAAGCTGAGAGATGCTTGATTTGGATGGTTTTGCAATATCTTTATTCTGTAAAGTTAGATGTGCATAACTGCAATACATATGCTTACAAATGCAATTTTACAACATTTCATGTTGTTTCAGGTCAGAACAGACTTGATTTCAAGAGTTTGATGAATTGTAATGTTTACTTGCAAATACACTTGTAAACTCTTCTCCTCTGATAGATAATGCCCTTTTGTATAGTGTGGGAGCATATCAAGCTGAGAGATGCTTGATTTGGATGGTTTTGCTATATTTTTATTCTGTAAAGTTAGATGTGCTTAACTGCAATACATATGCTTACAAATGCAATTTTACAACATTTCATGTTGTTTCAGGTCAGAACAGTCTTGATTTCAAGAGTTTGATGAATTGTAATGTTTACTTGCAAATACACTTGTAAACTCTTCTCCTCTGATAGATAATGCCCTTTTGTATAGTGTGGGAGCATATCAAGCTGAGAGATGCTTGATTTGGATGGTTTCGCAATATCTTTATTCTGTAAAGTTAGATGTGCTTAACTGCAATACATATGCTTACAAATGCAATTTTACAACATTTCATTTTGTTTCAGGTCAGAACTGACTTGGTTTCAAGAGTTTGATGACTTGTAATGTATACTTGCAAATACACATGAAAACTCATCACCTATGATAGAGAATGACCCTAAGTATAGTGTGGGAGCATATCAAGCTGAGAGATGCTTGATTTGGATGGTTTTGAAATATCTTTATTCTGTAAAGTTAGATGTGCTTAACTGCAATACATATGCTTACAAATGCAATTTTACAACATTTCATTTTGTTTCAGGTCAGAACTGACTTGGTTTCAAGAGTTTGATGACTTGTAATGTATACTTGCAAATACACATGAAAACTCATCACCTATGATAGAGAATGACCTTAAGAATAGTGTGGGAGCATATCAAGCTGAGAGATGCTTGTTTTGGATGGTTTTGCAATATCTTTATTCTGTAAAGTTAGATGTGCTTAACTGCAATACATATGCTTACAAATGCAATTTTACAACATTTCATTTTGTTTCAGTTCAGAACTGACTTGGTTTCAAGAGTTTGATGACTTGTAATGTATACTTGCAAATACACATGAAAACTCATCACCTATGATAGAGAATGCCCTTAAGTATAGTGTGGGAGCATATCAAGCTGAGAGATGCTTGATTTGGATGGTTTTGCAATATCTTTATTCTGTAAAGTTAGATGTGCTTAACTGCAATACATATGCTTACAAATGCAATTTTACAACATTTCATGTTGTTTCAGGTCAAAACTGACTTGATTTCAAGAGTTTGATGAATTGTAATGTATACTTGCAAATACACATGAAAACTCATCACCTATGATAGAGAATGCCCTTAAGTATAGTGTGGGAGCATATCAAGCTGAGAGATGCTTGATTTGGATGGTTTTGCAATATCTTTATTTTGTAAAGTTAGACGTGCTTAACTGCAATACATATGCTTACAAATGCAATTTTACAACATTTCATTTTTATTCAGTTCAGAACTGACTTGGTTTCAAGAGTTTGATGACTTGTAATGTATACTTGCAAATACACATGAAAACTCATCACCTATGATAGAGAATGCCCTTAAGTATAGTGTGGGAGCATATCAAGCTGAGAGATGCTTGATTTGGATGGTTTTGCAATATCTTTATTCTGTAAAGTTAGATGTGCTTAACTGCAATACATATGCTTACAAATGCAATTTTACAACATTTCATGTTGTTTCAGATCAGAACAGACTTGATTTCAAGAGTTTGATGAATTGTAATGTTTACTTGCAAATACACTTGTAAACTCTTCTCCTCTGATAGATAATGCCCTTTTGTATAGTGTGGGAGCATATCAAGCTGAGAGATGCTTGATTTGGATGGTTTTGCAATATCTTTATTCTGTAAAGTTAGATGTGCTTAACTGCAATACATATGCTTACAAATGCAATTTTACAACATTTCATGTTGTTTCAGGTCAAAACTGACTTGATTTCAAGAGTTTGATGAATTGTAATGTATACTTGCAAATACACTTGTAAACTCTTCTCCTCTGATAGATAATGCCCTTTTGTATAGTGTGGGAGCAAATCAAGCTGAGAGAAGCTTGTTTTGGATGGTTTTGCAATATCCTTATTCTGTAAAGTTAGATGTGCTTAACTGCAATACATATGCTTACAAATGCAATTTTACAACATTTCATTTTGTTTCAGGTCAGAACTGACTTGGTTTCAAGAGTTTGATGACTTGTAATGTATACTTGCAAATACACATGAAAACTCATCACCTATGATAGAGAATGACATTAAGTATAGTGTGGGAGCATATCAAGCTGAGAGATGCTTGATTTGGATGGTTTTGCAATATCTTTATTCTGTAAAGTTAGATGTGCTTAACTGCAATACATATGCTTACAAATGCAATTTTACAACATTTCATTTTGTTTCAGGTCAGAACTGACTTGGTTTCAAGAGTTTGATAACTTGTAATGTATACTTGCAAATACACATGAAAACTCATCACCTATGATAGAGAATGACCTTAAGTATAGTGTGGGAGCATATCAAGCTGAGAGATGCTTGATTTGGATGGTTTTGCAATATCTTTATTCTGTAAAGGTAGATGTGCTTAACTGCAATACATATGCTTACAAATGCAATTTTACAACATTTCATGTTGTTTCAGGTCAGAACAGACTTGATTTCAAGAGTTTGATGAATTGTAATGTTTACTTGCAAATACACTTGTTAACTCTTCTCCTCTGATAGATAATGCCCTTTTGTATAGTGTGGGAGCATATCAAGCTGAGAGATGCTTGATTTGGATGGTTTTGCAATATCTTTATTCTGTAAAGTTAGATGTGCTTAACTGCAATACATATGCTTACAAATGCAATTTTACAACATTTCATGTTGTTTCAGGTCAGAACAGACTTGATTTCAAGAGTTTGATGAATTGTAATGTATACTTGCAAATTCACTTGTAAACTCTTCTCCTCTGATAGATAATGCCCTTTTGTATAGTGTGGGAGCATATCAAGCTGAGAGATGCTTGATTTGGATGGTTTTGCAATATCTTTATTCTGTAAAGTTAGATGTGCTTAACTGCAATACATTTGCTTACAAATGCAATTTTACAACATTTCATGTTGTTTCAGGTCAGAACTGACTTGGTTTCAAGATTTTGATGAATTGTAATGTATACTTGCAGATACACTTGTAAACTCTTCTCCTCTGATAGATAATGCCCTTTTGTATAGTGTGGGTGCAAATCAAGCTGAGAGAAGCTTGTTTTGGATGGTTTTGCAATATCTTTATTCTGTAAAGTTAGATGTGCTTAACTGCAATACATAGGCTTACAAATGCAATTTTACAGCATTTCATGTTGTTTCAGGTCAGAACTGACTTGGTTTCAAGATTTTGATGAATTGTAATGTATACTTGCAAATACACTTGTAAACTCTTCTCCTCTGATAGATAATGCCCTTTTGTATAGTGTGGGTGCAAATCAAGCTGAGAGAAGCTTGTTTTGGATGGTTTTGCAATATCTTTATTCTGTAAAGTTAGATGTGCTTAACTGCAATACATATGCTTACAAATGCAATTTTACAGCATTTCATGTTGTTTCAGGTCAGAACTGACTTGATTTCATGAGTTTGATGAATTGTAATGTATACTTGCAAATACACTTGTAAACTCTTCTCCTCTGATAGATAATGCCCTTTTGTATAGTGTGGGAGCATATCAAGCTGAGAGATGCTTGATTTGGATGGTTTTGCAATATCTTTATTCTGTAAAGTTAGATGTGCTTAACTGCAATACATTTGCTTACAAATGCAATTTTACAACATTTCATGTTGTTTCAGGTCAGAACTGACTTGGTTTCAAGATTTTGATGAATTGTAATGTATACTTGCAAATACACTTGTAAACTCTTCTCCTCTGATAGATAATGCCCTTTTGTATAGTGTGGGTGCAAATCAAGCTGAGAGAAGCTTGTTTTGGATGGTTTTGCAATATCTTTATTCTGTAAAGTTAGATGTGCTTAACTGCAATACATAGGCTTACAAATGCAATTTTACAGCATTTCATGTTGTTTCAGGTCAGAACTGACTTGGTTTCAAGAGTTTGATGACTTGTAATGTATACTTGCAAATACACATGAAAACTCATCACCTATGATAGAGAATGCCATTAAGTATAGTGTGGGAGCATATCAAGCTGAGAGATGCTTGATTTGGATGGTTTTGAAATATCTTTATTCTGTAAAGTTAGATGTGCTTAACTGCAATACATATGCTTACAAATGCAATTTTACAACATTTAATTTTGTTTCAGGTCAGAACTGACTTGGTTTCAAGAGTTTGATGACTTGTAATGTATACTTGCAAATACACATGAAAACTCATCACCTATGATAGAGAATGCCCTTAAGTATAGTGTGGGAGCATATCAAGCTGAGAGATGCTTGATTTGGATCGTTTTGCAATATCTTTATTCTGTAAAGTTAGATGTGCTTAACTGCAATACATATGCTTACAAATGCAATTTCACAACATTTCATGTTGTTTCAGGTCAGAACTGACTTGATTTCAAGAGTTTGATGAATTGTAATGTATACTTGCAAATACACTTGTAAACTCTTCTCCTCTGATAGATAATGCCCTTTTGTATAGTGTGGGAGCAAATCAAGCTGAGAGAAGCTTGTTTTGGATGGTTTTGCAATATCCTTATTCTGTCAAGTTAGATGTGCTTAACTGCAATACATATGCTTACAAATGCAATTTTACAACATTTCATTTTGTTTCAGGTCAGAACTGACTTGGTTTCAAGAGTTTGATGACTTGTAATGTATACTTGCAAATACACATGAAAACTCATCACCTATGATAGAGAATGCCCTTAAGTATAGTGTGGGAGCATATCAAGCTGAGAGATGCTTGATTTGGATGGTTTTGCAATATCTTTATTCTGTAAAGTTAGATGTGCTTAACTGCAATACATATGCTTACAAATGCAATTTTACAACATTTCATGTTGTTTCAAGTCAGAACAGACTTGATTTCAAGAGTTTGATGAATTGTAATGTTTACTTGCAAGTACACTTGTAAACTCTTCTCCTCTGATAGATAATGCCCTTTTGTATAGTGTGGGAGCATATCAAGCTGAGAGATGCTTGATTTGGATGGTTTTGCAATATCTTTATTCTGTAAAGTTAGATATGCTTAACTGCAATATATTTGCTTACAAATGCAATTTTACAACATTTCATGTTGTTTCAGGTCAGAACTGACTTGGTTTCAAGATTTTGATGAATTGTAATGTATACTTGCAAATACACTTGTAAACTCTTCTCCTCTGATAGATAATGCCCTTTTGTATAGTGTGGGTGCAAATCAAGCTGAGAGAAGCTTGTTTTGGATGGTTTTGCAATATCCTTATTCTGTAAAGTTATATGTGCTTAACTGCAATACATATGCTTACAAATGCAATTTTACAACATTTAATTTTGTTTCAGTTCAGAACTGACTTGGTTTCAAGAGTTTGATGACTTGTAATGTATACTTGCAAATACACATGAAAACTCATCACCTATGATAGTGAATGCCCGTAAGTATAATGTGGGAGCATATCAAGCTGAGAGATGCTTGATTTGGATGGTTTTGCAATATCTTTATTCTGTAAAGTTAGATGTGCTTAACTGCAATACATATGCTTACAAATGCAATTTTACAACATTTCATGTTGTTTCAGGTCAGAACAGACTTGATTTCAAGAGTTTGATGAATTGTAATGTTTACTTGCAAATACACTTGTAAACTCTTCTCCTCTGATAGATAATGCCCTTTTGTATAGTGTGGGAGCAAATCAAGCTGAGAGAAGCTTTTTTTGGATGGTTTTGCAATATCTTTATTCTGTAAAGTTAGATGTGCTTAACTGCAATACATATGCTTACAAATGCAATTTTACAGCATTTCATGTTGTTTTAGGTCAGAACTGACTTGGTTTCAAGAGTTTGATGAATTGTAATGTATACTTGCAAATACACTTGTAAACTCTACACCTATGATAGATAATGCCCTTTTGTATAGTGTGGGAGCAAATCAAGCTGAGAGAAGCTTGTTTTGGATGGTTTTGCAATATCCTTATTCTGTAAAGTTAGATGTGCTTAACTGCAATACATATGCTTACAAATGCAATTTTACAACATTTCATGTTGTTTCAGGTCAGAACAGACTTGATTTCAAGAGTTTGATGAATTGTAATGTTTACTTGCAAATACACTTGTAAACTCTTCTCCTCTGATAGATAATGCCCTTTTGTATAGTGTGGGAGCATATAAAGCTGAGAGATGCTTGATTTGGATGGTTTTGCAATATCTTTATTCTGTAAAGTTAGATGTGCTTAACTGCAATACATATGCTTACAAATGCAATTTTACAGCATTTCATGTTGTTTTAGGTCAGAACTGACTTGGTTTCAAGAGTTTGATGAATTGTAATGTATACTTGCAAATACACTTGTAAACTCTACACCTATGATAGATAATGCCCTTTTGTATAGTGTGGGAGCAAATCAAGCTGAGAGAAGCTTGTTTTGGATGGTTTTGCAATATCCTTATTCTGTAAAGTTAGATGTGCTTAACTGCAATACATATGCTTACAAATGCAATTTTACAACATTTCATGTTGTTTCAGGTCAGAACAGACTTGATTTCAAGAGTTTGATGAATTGTAATGTTTACTTGCAAATACACTTGTAAACTCTTCTCCTCTGATAGATAATGCCCTTTTGTATAGTGTGGGAGCATATAAAGCTGAGAGATGCTTGATTTGGATGGTTTTGCAATATCTTTATTCTGTAAAGTTAGATGTGCTTAACTGCAATACATATGCTTACAAAAGCAATTTTACAACATTTCATGTTGTTTCAGGTCAAAACTGACTTGATTTCAAGAGTTTGATGAATTGTAATGTATACTTGCAAATACACTTGTAAACTCTTCTCCTCTGATAGATAATGCCCTTTTGTATAGTGTGGGAGCAAATCAAGCTGAGAGAAGCTTGTTTTGGATGGTTTTGCAATATCCTTATTCTGTAAAGTTAGATGTGGTAAACTGCAATACATATACTTACAAATGCAATTTTACAACATTTAATTTTGTTTCAGGTCAGAACTGACTTGGTTTCAAGAGTTTGATGACTTGTAATGTATACTTGCAAATACACATGAAAACTCATCACCTATGATAGAGAATGCCCTTAAGTATAGTGTGGGAGCATATCAAGCTGAGAGATGCTTGATTTGGATGGTTTTGCAATATCTTTATTCTGTAAAGTTAGATGTGCTTAACTGCAATACATATGCTTACAAATGCAATTTTACAACATTTCATGTTGTTTCAGGTCAGAACAGACTTGATTTCAAGAGTTTGATGAATTGTAATGTTTACTTGCAAATACACATGAAAACTCATCACCTATGATAGAGAATGCCCTTAAGTATAGCGTGGGAGCATATCAAGCTGAGAGATGCTTGATTTGGATGGTTTTGCAATATCTTTATTCTGTAAAGTTAGATGTGCTTAACTGCAATACATATGCTTACAAATGCAATTTTACAACATTTCATGTTGTTTCAGGTCAGAACAGACTTGATTTCAAGAGTTTGATGAATTGTAATGTATACTTGCAAATACACTTGTAAACTCTTCTCCTCTGATAGATAATGCCCTTTTGTATAGTGTGGGTGCAAATCAAGCTGAGAGAAGCGTGTTTTGGATGGTTTTGCAATATCTTTATTCTGTAAAGTTAGATGTGCTTAACTGCAATACATATGCTTACAAATGCAATTTTACAGCATTTCATGTTGTTTCAGGTCAGAACTGACTTGATTTCAAGAGTTTGATGAATTGTAATGTATACTTGCAAATACACTTGTAAACTCTTCTCTGATAGATAATGCCCTTTTGTATAGTGTGGGAGCAAATCAAGCTGAGAGAAGCTTGTTTTTGGATGGTTTTGCAATATCCTTATTCTGTAAAGTTAGATGTGCTTAACTGCAATACATATGCTTACAAATGCAATTTTACAACATTTCATTTTGTTTCAGTTCAGAACTGACTTGGTTTCAAGAGTTTGATGACTTGTAATGTATACTTGCAAATACACATGAAAACTCATCACCTATGATAGTGAATGCCCGTAAGTATAATGTGGGAGCATATCAAGCTGAGAGATGCTTGATTTGGATGGTTTTGCAATATCTTTATTCTGTAAAGTTAGATGTGCTTAACTGCAATACATATGCTTACAAATGCAATTTAACAACATTTCATTTTGTTTCAGGTCAGAACTGACTTGATTTCAAGAGTTTGATGAATTGTAATGTATACTTGCAAATACACTTGTAAACTCTACACCTATGATAGATAATGCCCTTTTGTATAGTGTGGGAGCATATCAAGCTGAGAGAAGCTTGATTTGGATGGTTTTGCAATATCTTTATTCTGTAAAGTTAGATGTGCTCAACTGCATTACATATGCTTACAAATGCAATTTCACAACATTTCATGTTGTTTCAGGTCAGAACTGACTTGATTTCAAGAGTTTGATGAATTGTAATGTATACTTGCAAATACACTTGTAAGCTCTTCTCCTCTGATAGATAATGCCCTTTTGTATAGTGTGGGAGCAAATCAAGCTGAGAGAAGCTTGTTTTGGATGGTTTTGCAATATCTTTATTCTGTAAAGTTAGATGTGCTTAACTGCAATACATATGCTTACAAATGCAATTTTACAGCATTTCATGTTGTTTTAGGTCAGAACTGACTTGGTTTCAAGAGTTTGATGAATTGTAATGTATACTTGCAAATACACTTGTAAACTCTACACCTATGATAAATAATGCCCTTTTGTATAGTGTGGGAGCAAATCAAGCTGAGAGAAGCTTGTTTTGGATGGTTTTGCAATATCCTTATTCTGTAAAGTTAGATGTGCTTAACTGCAATACATATGCTTACAAATGCAATTTTACAACATTTCATGTTGTTTCAGGTCAGAACAGACTTGATTTCAAGAGTTTGATGAATTGTAATGTTTACTTGCAAATACACTTGTAAATTCTTCTCCTCTGATAGATAATGCCCTTTTGTATAGTGTGGGAGCATATCAAGCTGAGAGAAGCTTGATTTGGATGGTTTTGCAATATCTTTATTCTGTAAAGTTAGATGTGCTCAACTGCATTACATTTGCTTACAAATGCAATTTCACAACATTTGATGTTGTTTCAGGTCAGAACTGACTTGGTTTCAAGATTTTGATGAATTGTAATGTGTACATGCAAATACACTTGTAAACTCTTCTCCTCTGATAGATAATGCCCTTTTGTATAGTGTGGGAGCAAATCAAGCTGAGAGAAGCTTGTTTTGGATGGTTTTGCAATATCCTTATTCTGTAAAGTTAGATGTGCTTAACTGCAATACATATGCTTACAAATGCAATTTTACAACATTTCATTTTGTTTCAGTTCAGAACTGACTTGGTTTCTAGAGTTTGATGACTTGTAATGTATACTTGCAAATACACATGAAAACTCATCACCTATGATAGAGAATGCCCTTAAGTATAGTGTGGGAGTATATCAAGCTAAGAGATGCTTGATTTGGATGGTTTTGCAATATCTTTATTCTGTAAAGTTAGATGTGCTTAACTGCAATACATATGCTTACAAATGCAATTTTACAACATTTCATGTTGTTTCAGGTCAGAGCAGACTTGATTTCAAGAGTTTGATGAATTGTAATGTTTACTTGCAAATACACTTGTAAACTCTACACCTATGATAGATAATGCCCTTTTGTATAGTGTGGGAGCATATCAAGTTGAGAGCAGCTTGATTTGGATGGTTTTGCAATATCTTTATTCTGTAAAGTTAGATGTGCTCAACTGCATTACATATGCTTACAAATGCAATTTCACAACATTTCATGTTGTTTCAGGTCAGAACTGACTTGATTTCAAGAGTTTGATGAATTGTAATGTATACTTGCAAATACACTTTTAAACTCTTCACCTCTGATAGATAATTCCCTTTTGTATAGTGTGGGAGCAAATCAAGCTGAGAGAAGCTTGTTTTGGATGGTTTTGCAATATCCTTATTCTGTAAAGTTAGATGTGCTTAACTGCAATACATATGCTTACAAATGCAATTTTACAACATTTCATGTTTTTTCCGGTCAGAACAGACTTGATTTCAAGAGTTTGATGAATTGTAATGTATACTTGCAAATACACTTGTAAACTCTTCTCCTCTGATAGATAATGCCCTTTTGTATAGTGTGGGAGCATATCAAGCTGAGAGATGCTTGATTTGGATGGTTTTGCAATATCTTTATTCTGTAAAGTTAGATATGCTTAACTGCAATACATTTGCTTACAAATGCAATTTTACAACATTTCATGTTGTTTCAGGTCAGAACTGACTTGGTTTCAAGATTTTGATGAATTGTAATGTATACTTGCAAATACACTTGTTAACTCTTCTCCTCTGATAGATAATGCCCTTTTGTATAGTGTGGGAGCAAATCAAGCTGAGAGAAGCTTGTTTTTGGATGGTTTTGCAATATCCTTATTCTGTAAAGTTAGATGTGCTTAACTGCAATACATATGCTTACAAATGCAATTTTACAACATTTCATTTTGTTTCAGTTCAGAACTGACTTGGTTTCAAGAGTTTGATGACTTGTAATGTATACTTGCAAATACACTTGTAAACTCTTCTCCTCTGATAGATAATGCCCTTTTGTATAGTGTGGGAGCATATCAAGCTGAGAGATGCTTGATTTGGATGGTTTTGCAATATCTTTATTCTGTAAAGTTAGATATGCTTAACTGCAATACATTTGCTTACAAATGCAATTTTACAACATCTCATGTTGTTTCAGGTCAGAACTGACTTGGTTTCAAGATTTTGATGAATTGTAATGTATACTTGCAAATACACTTGTAAACTCTTCTCCTCTGATAGATAATGCCCTTTTGTATAGTGTGGGAGCATATCAAGCTGAGAGATGCTTGATTTGGATGGTTTTGCAATATCTTTATTCTGTAAAGTTAGATTTGCTTAACTGCAATACATTTGCTTACAAATGCAATTTTACAAACATTTCATGTTGTTTCAGGTCAGAACTGACTTGGTTTCAAGATTTTGATGAATTGTAATGTATACTTGCAAATACACTTGTAAACTCATCACCTATGATAGAGAATGCCCTTAAGTATAGTGTGGGAGCATATCAAGCTGAGAGATGCTTGATTTGGATGGTTTTGCAATATCTTTATTCTGTAAAGTTAGATGTGCATAACTGCAATACATATGCTTACAAATGCAATTTTACAACATTTCATGTTGTTTCAGGTCAGAACAGACTTGATTTCAAGAGTTTGATGAATTGTAATGTTTACTTGCAAATACACTTGTAAACTCTTCTCCTCTGATAGATAATGCCCTTTTGTATAGTGTGGGAGCATATCAAGCTGAGAGATGCTTGATTTGGATGGTTTTGCTATATTTTTATTCTGTAAAGTTAGATGTGCTTAACTGCAATACATATGCTTACAAATGCAATTTTACAACATTTCATGTTGTTTCAGGTCAGAACAGTCTTGATTTCAAGAGTTTGATGAATTGTAATGTTTACTTGCAAATACACTTGTAAACTCTTCTCCTCTGATAGATAATGCCCTTTTGTATAGTGTGGGAGCATATCAAGCTGAGAGATGCTTGATTTGGATGGTTTCGCAATATCTTTATTCTGTAAAGTTAGATGTGCTTAACTGCAATACATATGCTTACAAATGCAATTTTACAACATTTCATTTTGTTTCAGGTCAGAACTGACTTGGTTTCAAGAGTTTGATGACTTGTAATGTATACTTGCAAATACACATGAAAACTCATCACCTATGATAGAGAATGACCCTAAGTATAGTGTGGGAGCATATCAAGCTGAGAGATGCTTGATTTGGATGGTTTTGAAATATCTTTATTCTGTAAAGTTAGATGTGCTTAACTGCAATACATATGCTTACAAATGCAATTTTACAACATTTCATTTTGTTTCAGGTCAGAACTGACTTGGTTTCAAGAGTTTGATGACTTGTAATGTATACTTGCAAATACACATGAAAACTCATCACCTATGATAGAGAATGACCTTAAGAATAGTGTGGGAGCATATCAAGCTGAGAGATGCTTGTTTTGGATGGTTTTGCAATATCTTTATTCTGTAAAGTTAGATGTGCTTAACTGCAATACATATGCTTACAAATGCAATTTTACAACATTTCATTTTGTTTCAGTTCAGAACTGACTTGGTTTCAAGAGTTTGATGACTTGTAATGTATACTTGCAAATACACATGAAAACTCATCACCTATGATAGAGAATGCCCTTAAGTATAGTGTGGGAGCATATCAAGCTGAGAGATGCTTGATTTGGATGGTTTTGCAATATCTTTATTCTGTAAAGTTAGATGTGCTTAACTGCAATACATATGCTTACAAATGCAATTTTACAACATTTCATGTTGTTTCAGGTCAAAACTGACTTGATTTCAAGAGTTTGATGAATTGTAATGTATACTTGCAAATACACATGAAAACTCATCACCTATGATAGAGAATGCCCTTAAGTATAGTGTGGGAGCATATCAAGCTGAGAGATGCTTGATTTGGATGGTTTTGCAATATCTTTATTTTGTAAAGTTAGACGTGCTTAACTGCAATACATATGCTTACAAATGCAATTTTACAACATTTCATTTTTATTCAGTTCAGAACTGACTTGGTTTCAAGAGTTTGATGACTTGTAATGTATACTTGCAAATACACATGAAAACTCATCACCTATGATAGAGAATGCCCTTTTGTATAGTGTGGGAGCATATCAAGCTGAGAGATGCTTGATTTGGATGGTTTTGCAATATCTTTATTCTGTAAAGTTAGATGTGCTTAACTGCAATACATATGCTTACAAATGCAATTTTACAACATTTCATGTTGTTTCAGATCAGAACAGACTTGATTTCAAGAGTTTGATGAATTGTAATGTTTACTTGCAAATACACTTGTAAACTCTTCTCCTCTGATAGATAATGCCCTTTTGTATAGTGTGGGAGCATATCAAGCTGAGAGATGCTTGATTTGGATGGTTTTGCAATATCTTTATTCTGTAAAGTTAGATGTGCTTAACTGCAATACATATGCTTACAAATGCAATTTTACAACATTTCATGTTGTTTCAGGTCAAAACTGACTTGATTTCAAGAGTTTGATGAATTGTAATGTATACTTGCAAATACACTTGTAAACTCTTCTCCTCTGATAGATAATGCCCTTTTGTATAGTGTGGGAGCAAATCAAGCTGAGAGAAGCTTGTTTTGGATGGTTTTGCAATATCCTTATTCTGTAAAGTTAGATGTGCTTAACTGCAATACATATGCTTACAAATGCAATTTTACAACATTTCATTTTGTTTCAGGTCAGAACTGACTTGGTTTCAAGAGTTTGATGACTTGTAATGTATACTTGCAAATACACATGAAAACTCATCACCTATGATAGAGAATGACATTAAGTATAGTGTGGGAGCATATCAAGCTGAGAGATGCTTGATTTGGATGGTTTTGCAATATCTTTATTCTGTAAAGTTAGATGTGCTTAACTGCAATACATATGCTTACAAATGCAATTTTACAAAATTTCATTTTGTTTCAGGTCAGAACTGACTTGGTTTCAAGAGTTTGATGACTTGTAATGTATACTTGCAAATACACATGAAAACTCATCACCTATGATAGAGAATGACCTTAAGTATAGTGTGGGAGCATATCAAGCTGAGAGATGCTTGATTTGGATGGTTTTGCAATATCTTTATTCTGTAAAGGTAGATGTGCTTAACTGCAATACATATGCTTACAAATGCAATTTTACAACATTTCATGTTGTTTCAGGTCAGAACAGACTTGATTTCAAGAGTTTGATGAATTGTAATGTTTACTTGCAAATACACTTGTTAACTCTTCTCCTCTGATAGATAATGCCCTTTTGTATAGTGTGGGAGCATATCAAGCTGAGAGATGCTTGATTTGGATGGTTTTGCAATATCTTTATTCTGTAAAGTTAGATGTGCTTAACTGCAATACATATGCTTACAAATGCAATTTTACAACATTTCATGTTGTTTCAGGTCAGAACAGACTAGATTTCAAGAGTTTGATGAATTGTAATGTATACTTGCAAATTCACTTGTAAACTCTTCTCCTCTGATAGATAATGCCCTTTTGTATAGTGTGGGAGCATATCAAGCTGAGAGATGCTTGATTTGGATGGTTTTGCAATATCTTTATTCTGTAAAGTTAGATGTGCTTAACTGCAATACATTTGCTTACAAATGCAATTTTACAACATTTCATGTTGTTTCAGGTCAGAACTGACTTGGTTTCAAGATTTTGATGAATTGTAATGTATACTTGCAAATACACTTGTAAACTCTTCTCCTCTGATAGATAATGCCCTTTTGTATAGTGTGGGTGCAAATCAAGCTGAGAGAAGCTTGTTTTGGATGGTTTTGCAATATCTTTATTCTGTAAAGTTAGATGTGCTTAACTGCAATACATAGGCTTACAAATGCAATTTTACAGCATTTCATGTTGTTTCAGGTCAGAACTGACTTGGTTTCAAGATTTTGATGAATTGTAATGTATACTTGCAAATACACTTGTAAACTCTTCTCCTCTGATAGATAATGCCCTTTTGTATAGTGTGGGTGCAAATCAAGCTGAGAGAAGCTTGTTTTGGATGGTTTTGCAATATCTTTATTCTGTAAAGTTAGATGTGCTTAACTGCAATACATATGCTTACAAATGCAATTTTACAGCATTTCATGTTGTTTCAGGTCAGAACTGACTTGATTTCATGAGTTTGATGAATTGTAATGTATACTTGCAAATACACTTGTAAACTCTTCTCCTCTGATAGATAATGCCCTTTTGTATAGTGTGGGTGCAAATCAAGCTGAGAGAAGCTTGTTTTGGATGGTTTTGCAATATCTTTATTCTGTAAAGTTAGATGTGCTTAACTGCAATACATATGCTTACAAATGCAATTTTACAACATTTCATGTTGTTTCAGGTCAGAACAGACTTGATTTCAAGAGTTTGATGAATTGTAATGTTTACTTGCAAATACACATGAAAACTCATCACCTATGATAGAGAATGCCCTTAAGTATAGTGTGGGAGCATATCAAGCTGAGAGATGCTTGATTTGGATGGTTTTGCAATATCTTTATTCTGTAAAGTTAGATGTGCTTAACTGCAATACATATGCTTACAAATGCAATTTTACAACATTTCATTTTGTTTCAGGTCAGAACTGACTTGGTTTCAAGAGTTTGATGACTTGTAATGTATACTTGCAAATACACATGAAAACTCATCACCTATGATAGAGAATGCCCTTAAGTATAGTGTGGGAGCATATCAAGCTGAGAGATGCTTGATTTGGATGGTTTTGCAATATCTTTATTCTGTAAAGTTAGATGTGCTTAACTGCAATACATATGCTTACAAATGCAATTTTACAACATTTCATGTTGTTTCAGGTCAGAACAGACTTGATTTCAAGAGTTTGATGAATTGTAATGTATACTTGCAAATTCACTTGTAAACTCTTCTCCTCTGATAGATAATGCCCTTTTGTATAGTGTGGGAGCATATCAAGCTGAGAGATGCTTGATTTGGATGGTTTTGCAATATCTTTATTCTGTAAAGTTAGATGTGCTTAACTGCAATACATTTGCTTACAAATGCAATTTTACAACATTTCATGTTGTTTCAGGTCAGAACTGACTTGGTTTCAAGATTTTGATGAATTGTAATGTATACTTGCAAATACACTTGTAAACTCTTCTCCTCTGATAGATAATGCCCTTTTGTATAGTGTGGGTGCAAATCAAGCTGAGAGAAGCTTGTTTTGGATGGTTTTGCAATATCTTTATTCTGTAAAGTTAGATGTGCTTAACTGCAATACATAGGCTTACAAATGCAATTTTACAGCATTTCATGTTGTTTCAGGTCAGAACTGACTTGGTTTCAAGAGTTTGATGACTTGTAATGTATACTTGCAAATACACATGAAAACTCATCACCTATGATAGAGAATGCCATTAAGTATAGTGTGGGAGCATATCAAGCTGAGAGATGCTTGATTTGGATGGTTTTGAAATATCTTTATTCTGTAAAGTTAGATGTGCTTAACTGCAATACATATGCTTACAAATGCAATTTTACAACATTTAATTTTGTTTCAGGTCAGAACTGACTTGGTTTCAAGAGTTTGATGACTTGTAATGTATACTTGCAAATACACATGAAAACTCATCACCTATGATAGAGAATGCCCTTAAGTATAGTGTGGGAGCATATCAAGCTGAGAGATGCTTGATTTGGATGGTTTTGCAATATCTTTACTCTGTAAAGTTAGATGTGCTTAACTGCAATACATATGCTTACAAATGCAATTTTACAACATTTCATGTTGTTTCAAGTCAGAACAGACTTGATTTCAAGAGTTTGATGAATTGTAATGTTTACTTGCAAGTACACTTGTAAACTCTTCTCCTCTGATAGATAATGCCCTTTTGTATAGTGTGGGAGCATATCAAGCTGAGAGATGCTTGATTTGGATGGTTTTGCAATATCTTTATTCTGTAAAGTTAGATATGCTTAACTGCAATATATTTGCTTACAAATGCAATTTTACAACATTTCATGTTGTTTCAGGTCAGAACTGACTTGGTTTCAAGATTTTGATGAATTGTAATGTATACTTGCAAATACACTTGTAAACTCTTCTCCTCTGATAGATAATGCCCTTTTGTATAGTGTGGGTGCAAATCAAGCTGAGAGAAGCTTGTTTTGGATGGTTTTGCAATATCCTTATTCTGTAAAGTTATATGTGCTTAACTGCAATACATATGCTTACAAATGCAATTTTACAACATTTAATTTTGTTTCAGTTCAGAACTGACTTGGTTTCAAGAGTTTGATGACTTGTAATGTATACTTGCAAATACACATGAAAACTCATCACCTATGATAGTGAATGCCCGTAAGTATAATGTGGGAGCATATCAAGCTGAGAGATGCTTGATTTGGATGGTTTTGCAATATCTTTATTCTGTAAAGTTAGATGTGCTTAACTGCAATACATATGCTTACAAATGCAATTTTACAACATTTCATGTTGTTTCAGGTCAGAACAGACTTGATTTCAAGAGTTTGATGAATTGTAATGTTTACTTGCAAATACACTTGTAAACTCTTCTCCTCTGATAGATAATGCCCTTTTGTATAGTGTGGGAGCAAATCAAGCTGAGAGAAGCTTTTTTTGGATGGTTTTGCAATATCTTTATTCTGTAAAGTTAGATGTGCTTAACTGCAATACATATGCTTACAAATGCAATTTTACAGCATTTCATGTTGTTTTAGGTCAGAACTGACTTGGTTTCAAGAGTTTGATGAATTGTAATGTATACTTGCAAATACACTTGTAAACTCTACACCTATGATAGATAATGCCCTTTTGTATAGTGTGGGAGCAAATCAAGCTGAGAGAAGCTTGTTTTGGATGGTTTTGCAATATCCTTATTCTGTAAAGTTAGATGTGCTTAACTGCAATACATATGCTTACAAATGCAATTTTACAACATTTCATGTTGTTTCAGGTCAGAACAGACTTGATTTCAAGAGTTTGATGAATTGTAATGTTTACTTGCAAATACACTTGTAAACTCTTCTCCTCTGATAGATAATGCCCTTTTGTATAGTGTGGGAGCATATAAAGCTGAGAGATGCTTGATTTGGATGGTTTTGCAATATCTTTATTCTGTAAAGTTAGATGTGCTTAACTGCAATACATATGCTTACAAAAGCAATTTTACAACATTTCATGTTGTTTCAGGTCAAAACTGACTTGATTTCAAGAGTTTGATGAATTGTAATGTATACTTGCAAATACACTTGTAAACTCTTCTCCTCTGATAGATAATGCCCTTTTGTATAGTGTGGGAGCAAATCAAGCTGAGAGAAGCTTGTTTTGGATGGTTTTGCAATATCCTTATTCTGTAAAGTTAGATGTGGTAAACTGCAATACATATACTTACAAATGCAATTTTACAACATTTAATTTTGTTTCAGGTCAGAACTGACTTGGTTTCAAGAGTTTGATGACTTGTAATGTATACTTGCAAATACACATGAAAACTCATCACCTATGATAGAGAATGCCCTTAAGTATAGTGTGGGAGCATATCAAGCTGAGAGATGCTTGATTTGGATGGTTTTGCAATATCTTTATTCTGTAAAGTTAGATGTGCTTAACTGCAATACATATGCTTACAAATGCAATTTTACAACATTTCATGTTGTTTCAGGTCAGAACAGACTTGATTTCAAGAGTTTGATGAATTGTAATGTTTACTTGCAAATACACATGAAAACTCATCACCTATGATAGAGAATGCCCTTAAGTATAGCGTGGGAGCATATCAAGCTGAGAGATGCTTGATTTGGATGGTTTTGCAATATCTTTATTCTGTAAAGTTAGATGTGCTTAACTGCAATACATATGCTTACAAATGCAATTTTACAACATTTCATGTTGTTTCAGGTCAGAACAGACTTGATTTCAAGAGTTTGATGAATTGTAATGTATACTTGCAAATACACTTGTAAACTCTTCTCCTCTGATAGATAATGCCCTTTTGTATAGTGTGGGTGCAAATCAAGCTGAGAGAAGCGTGTTTTGGATGGTTTTGCAATATCTTTATTCTGTAAAGTTAGATGTGCTTAACTGCAATACATATGCTTACAAATGCAATTTTACAGCATTTCATGTTGTTTCAGGTCAGAACTGACTTGATTTCAAGAGTTTGATGAATTGTAATGTATACTTGCAAATACACTTGTAAACTCTTCTCTGATAGATAATGCCCTTTTGTATAGTGTGGGAGCAAATCAAGCTGAGAGAAGCTTGTTTTTGGATGGTTTTGCAATATCCTTATTCTGTAAAGTTAGATGTGCTTAACTGCAATACATATGCTTACAAATGCAATTTTACAACATTTCATTTTGTTTCAGTTCAGAACTGACTTGGTTTCAAGAGTTTGATGACTTGTAATGTATACTTGCAAATACACATGAAAACTCATCACCTATGATAGTGAATGCCCGTAAGTATAATGTGGGAGCATATGAAGCTGAGAGATGCTTGATTTGGATGGTTTTGCAATATCTTTATTCTGTAAAGTTAGATGTGCTTAACTGCAATACATATGCTTACAAATGCAATTTAACAACATTTCATTTTGTTTCAGGTCAGAACTGACTTGATTTCAAGAGTTTGATGAATTGTAATGTATACTTGCAAATACACTTGTAAACTCTACACCTATGATAGATAATGCCCTTTTGTATAGTGTGGGAGCATATCAAGCTGAGAGAAGCTTGATTTGGATGGTTTTGCAATATCTTTATTCTGTAAAGTTAGATGTGCTCAACTGCATTACATATGCTTACAAATGCAATTTCACAACATTTCATGTTGTTTCAGGTCAGAACTGACTTGATTTCAAGAGTTTGATGAATTGTAATGTATACTTGCAAATACACTTGTAAGCTCTTCTCCTCTGATAGATAATGCCCTTTTGTATAGTGTGGGAGCAAATCAAGCTGAGAGAAGCTTGTTTTGGATGGTTTTGCAATATCTTTATTCTGTAAAGTTAGATGTGCTTAACTGCAATACATATGCTTACAAATGCAATTTTACAGCATTTCATGTTGTTTTAGGTCAGAACTGACTTGGTTTCAAGAGTTTGATGAATTGTAATGTATACTTGCAAATACACTTGTAAACTCTACACCTATGATAAATAATGCCCTTTTGTATAGTGTGGGAGCAAATCAAGCTGAGAGAAGCTTGTTTTGGATGGTTTTGCAATATCCTTATTCTGTAAAGTTAGATGTGCTTAACTGCAATACATATGCTTACAAATGCAATTTTACAACATTTCATGTTGTTTCAGGTCAGAACAGACTTGATTTCAAGAGTTTGATGAATTGTAATGTTTACTTGCAAATACACTTGTAAATTCTTCTCCTCTGATAGATAATGCCCTTTTGTATAGTGTGGGAGCATATCAAGCTGAGAGAAGCTTGATTTGGATGGTTTTGCAATATCTTTATTCTGTAAAGTTAGATGTGCTCAACTGCATTACATTTGCTTACAAATGCAATTTCACAACATTTGATGTTGTTTCAGGTCAGAACTGACTTGGTTTCAAGATTTTGATGAATTGTAATGTGTACTTGCAAATACACTTGTAAACTCTTCTCCTCTGATAGATAATGCCCTTTTGTATAGTGTGGGAGCAAATCAAGCTGAGAGAAGCTTGTTTTGGATGGTTTTGCAATATCCTTATTCTGTAAAGTTAGATGTGCTTAACTGCAATACATATGCTTACAAATGCAATTTTACAACATTTCATTTTGTTTCAGTTCAGAACTGACTTGGTTTCTAGAGTTTGATGACTTGTAATGTATACTTGCAAATACACATGAAAACTCATCACCTATGATAGAGAATGCCCTTAAGTATAGTGTGGGAGTATATCAAGCTAAGAGATGCTTGATTTGGATGGTTTTGCAATATCTTTATTCTGTAAAGTTAGATGTGCTTAACTGCAATACATATGCTTACAAATGCAATTTTACAACATTTCATGTTGTTTCAGGTCAGAGCAGACTTGATTTCAAGAGTTTGATGAATTGTAATGTTTACTTGCAAATACACTTGTAAACTCTACACCTATGATAGATAATGCCCTTTTGTATAGTGTGGGAGCATATCAAGTTGAGAGCAGCTTGATTTGGATGGTTTTGCAATATCTTTATTCTGTAAAGTTAGATGTGCTCAACTGCATTACATATGCTTACAAATGCAATTTCACAACATTTCATGTTGTTTCAGGTCAGAACTGACTTGATTTCAAGAGTTTGATGAATTGTAATGTATACTTGCAAATACACTTTTAAACTCTTCACCTCTGATAGATAATTCCCTTTTGTATAGTGTGGGAGCAAATCAAGCTGAGAGAAGCTTGTTTTGGATGGTTTTGCAATATCCTTATTCTGTAAAGTTAGATGTGCTTAACTGCAATACATATGCTTACAAATGCAATTTTACAACATTTCATGTTTTTTCCGGTCAGAACAGACTTGATTTCAAGAGTTTGATGAATTGTAATGTATACTTGCAAATACACTTGTAAACTCTTCTCCTCTGATAGATAATGCCCTTTTGTATAGTGTGGGAGCATATCAAGCTGAGAGATGCTTGATTTGGATGGTTTTGCAATATCTTTATTCTGTAAAGTTAGATATGCTTAACTGCAATACATTTGCTTACAAATGCAATTTTACAACATTTCATGTTGTTTCAGGTCAGAACTGACTTGGTTTCAAGATTTTGATGAATTGTAATGTATACTTGCAAATACACTTGTTAACTCTTCTCCTCTGATAGATAATGCCCTTTTGTATAGTGTGGGAGCAAATCAAGCTGAGAGAAGCTTGTTTTTGGATGGTTTTGCAATATCCTTATTCTGTAAAGTTAGATGTGCTTAACTGCAATACATATGCTTACAAATGCAATTTTACAACATTTCATTTTGTTTCAGTTCAGAACTGACTTGGTTTCAAGAGTTTGATGACTTGTAATGTATACTTGCAAATACACATGAAAACTCATCACCTATGATAGTGAATGCCCGTAAGTATAATGTGGGAGCATATCAAGCTGAGAGATGCTTGATTTGGATGGTTTTGCAATATCTTTATTCTGTAAAGTTAGATGTGCTTAACTGCAATACATATGCTTACAAATGCAATTTAACAACATTTCATGTTGTTTCAGGTCAGAACAGACTCGATTTCAAGAGTTTGATGAATTGTAATGTATACTTGCAAATACACTTGTAAACTCTTCTCCTCTGATAGATAATGCTCTTTTGTATAGTGTGGGAGCATATCAAGCTGAGAGATGCTTGATTTGGATGGTTTTGCAATATCTTTATTCTGTAAAGTTAGATATGCTTTACTGCAATACATTTGCTTACAAATGCAATTTTACAACATTTCATGTTGTTTCAGGTCAGAACTGACTTGGTTTCAAGATTTTGATGAATTGTAATGTATACTTGCAAATACACTTGTAAACTCTTCTCCTCTGATAGATAATGCCCTTTTGTATAGTGTGGGTGCAAATCAAGCTGAGAGAAGCTTGTTTTGGATGGTTTTGCAATATCTTTATTCTGTAAAGTTAGATGTGCTTAACTGCAATACATATGCTTACAAATGCAATTTTACAGCATTTCATGTTGTTTCAGGTCGGAACTGACTTGATTTCAAGAGTTTGATGAATTGTAATGTATACTTGCAAATACACTTGTAACCTCTTCTCCTCTGATAGATAATGCCCTTTTGTATAGTGTGGGAGTAAATCAAGCTGAGAGAAGCTTGTCTTGGATGGTTTTGCAATATCCTTATTCTGTAAAGTTAGATGTGCTCAACTGCATTACATATGCTTACAAATGCAATTTCACAACATTTCATGTTGTTTCAGGTCAGAACTGACTTGATTTCAAGAGTTTGATGAATTGTAATGTATACTTGCAAATACACTTTTAAACTCTTCACCTCTGATAGATAATTCCCTTTTGTATAGTGTGGGAGCAAATCAAGCTGAGAGAAGCTTGTTTTGGATGGTTTTGCAATATCCTTATTCTGTAAAGTTAGATGTGCTTAACTGCAATACATATGCTTACAAATGCAATTTTACAACATTTCATGTTTTTTCCGGTCAGAACAGACTTGATTTCAAGAGTTTGATGAATTGTAATGTATACTTGCAAATACACTTGTAAACTCTTCTCCTCTGATAGATAATGCCCTTTTGTATAGTGTGGGAGCATATCAAGCTGAGAGATGCTTGATTTGGATGGTTTTGCAATATCTTTATTCTGTAAAGTTAGATATGCTTAACTGCAATACATTTGCTTACAAATGCAATTTTACAACATTTCATGTTGTTTCAGGTCAGAACTGACTTGGTTTCAAGATTTTGATGAATTGTAATGTATACTTGCAAATACACTTGTTAACTCTTCTCCTCTGATAGATAATGCCCTTTTGTATAGTGTGGGAGCAAATCAAGCTGAGAGAAGCTTGTTTTTGGATGGTTTTGCAATATCCTTATTCTGTAAAGTTAGATGTGCTTAACTGCAATACATATGCTTACAAATGCAATTTTACAACATTTCATTTTGTTTCAGTTCAGAACTGACTTGGTTTCAAGAGTTTGATGACTTGTAATGTATACTTGCAAATACACATGAAAACTCATCACCTATGATAGTGAATGCCCGTAAGTATAATGTGGGAGCATATCAAGCTGAGAGATGCTTGATTTGGATGGTTTTGCAATATCTTTATTCTGTAAAGTTAGATGTGCTTAACTGCAATACATATGCTTACAAATGCAATTTAACAACATTTCATGTTGTTTCAGGTCAGAACAGACTCGATTTCAAGAGTTTGATGAATTGTAATGTATACTTGCAAATACACTTGTAAACTCTTCTCCTCTGATAGATAATGCTCTTTTGTATAGTGTGGGAGCATATCAAGCTGAGAGATGCTTGATTTGGATGGTTTTGCAATATCTTTATTCTGTAAAGTTAGATATGCTTAACTGCAATACATTTGCTTACAAATGCAATTTTACAACATTTCATGTTGTTTCAGGTCAGAACTGACTTGGTTTCAAGATTTTGATGAATTGTAATGTATACTTGCAAATACACTTGTAAACTCTTCTCCTCTGATAGATAATGCCCTTTTGTATAGTGTGGGTGCAAATCAAGCTGAGAGAAGCTTGTTTTGGATGGTTTTGCAATATCTTTATTCTGTAAAGTTAGATGTGCTTAACTGCAATACATATGCTTACAAATGCAATTTTACAGCATTTCATGTTGTTTCAGGTCGGAACTGACTTGATTTCAAGAGTTTGATGAATTGTAATGTATACTTGCAAATACACTTGTAACCTCTTCTCCTCTGATAGATAATGCCCTTTTGTATAGTGTGGGAGTAAATCAAGCTGAGAGAAGCTTGTCTTGGATGGTTTTGCAATATCCTTATTCTGTAAAGTTAGATGTGCTCAACTGCATTACATATGCTTACAAATGCAATTTCACAACATTTCATGTTGTTTCAGGTCAGAACAGACTTGATTTCAAGAGTTTGATGATATGTAATGTTTACTTGCAAATACACTTGTAAACTCTACACCTATGATAGATAATGCCCTTTTGTATAGTGTGGGAGCATATCAAGCTGAGAGATGCTTGATTTGGATGGTTTTGCAATATCTTTATTCTGTAAAGTTAGATGTGCTCAACTCCATTACATATGCTTGCAAATGCAATTTCACAACATTTCATGTTGTATCAGGTCAGAACTGACTTGATTTCAAGAGTTTGATGAATTGTAATGTATACTTGCAAATACACTTGTAAACTCTTCTCCTCAGATAGATAATGCCCTTTTGTATAGTGTGGGAGCAAATCAAGCTGAGAGAAGCTTGTTTTGGATGGTTTTGCAATATCCTTATTCTGTAAAGTTAGATGTGCTTAACTGCAATACATATGCTTACAAATGCAATTTTACAACATTTCATGTTGTTTCAGGTCAGAACAGACTTGATTTCAAGAATTTTATCAATTGTAATGTTTACTTGCAAATACACTTGTAAACTCTACACCTATGATAGATAATGCCCTTTTGTATAGTGTGGGAGCATATCAAGCTGAGAGAAGCTTGATTTGGATGGTTTTGCAATATCTTTATTCTGTAAAGTTAGATGTGCTCAACTGCATTACATATGCTTACAATTGCAATTTCACAACATTTCATGTTGTTTCAGGTCAGAACAGACTTGATTTCAAGAATTTGATGAATTGTAATGTTTACTTGCAAATACACTTGTAAACTCTACACCTATGATAGATAATGCCCTTTTGTATAGTGTGGGAGCATATCAAGCTGAGAGAAGCTTGATTTGGATGGTTTTGCAATATCCTTATTCTGTAAAGTTAGATGTGCTTAACTGCAATACATATGCTTACAAATGCAATTTTACAACATTTCATGTTGTTTCAGGTCAGAACAGACTTGATTTCAAGAATTTGATCAATTGTAATGTTTACTTGCAAATACACTTGTAAACTCTACACCTATGATAGATAATGCCCTTTTGTATAGTGTGGGAGCATATCAAGCTGAGAGAAGCTTGATTTGGATGGTTTTGCAATATCTTTATTCTGTAAAGTTAGATGTGCTCAACTGCATTACATATGCTTACAATTGCAATTTCACAACATTTCATGTTGTTTCAGGTCAGAACAGACTTGATTTCAAGAATTTGATGAATTGTAATGTTTACTTGCAAATACACTTGTAAACTCTACACCTATGATAGATAATGCCCTTTTGTATAGTGTGGGAGCATATCAAGCTGAGAGAAGCTTGATTTGGATGGTTTTGCAATATCCTTATTCTGTAAAGTTAGATGTGCTTAACTGCAATACATATGCTTACAAATGCAATTTTACAGCATTTCATGTTGTTTTAGGTCAGAACTGACTTGGTTTCAAGAGTTTGATGAATTGTAATGTATACTTGCAAATACACTTGTTAACTCTACACCTATGATAGATAATGCCTTTTTGTATAGTGTGGGAGCAAATCAAGCTGAGAGAAGCTTGTTTTGGATGGTTTTGCAATATCCTTATTCTGTAAAGTTAGATGTGCTTAACTGCAATACATATGCTTACAAATGCAATTTTACAACATTTCATGTTGTTTCAGGTCAGAACAGACTTGATTTCAAGAATTTGATGAATTGTAATGTTTACTTGCAAATACACTTGTAAACTCTACACCTATGATAGATAATGCCCTTTTGTATAGTGTGGGAGCATATCAAGCTGAGAGAAGCTTGATTTGGATGGTTTTGCAATATCTTTATTCTGTAAAGTTAGATGTGCTTAACTGCAATACATATGCTTACAAATGTAATTTCACAACATTTCATGTTGTTTCAGGTCAGAACTGACTTGATTTCAAGAGTTTGATGAATTGTAATGTATACTTGCAAATACACTTTTAAACTCTTCTCCTCTGATAGATAATGCCCTTTTGTATAGTGTGGGAGCAAATCAAGCTGAGAGAAGCTTGTTTTGGATGGTTTTGCAATATCTCTATTCTGTAAAGTTAGATGTGCTTAACTGCAATACATATGCTTACAAATGCAATTTTACAACATTTCATTTTGTTTCAGGTCAGAACAGACTTGATTTCAAGAGTTTGATGAATTGTAATGTTTACTTGCAAATACACTTGTAAACTCTACACCTATGATAGATAATGCCCTTTTGTATAGTGTGGGAGCATATCAAGCTGAGAGAAGCTTGATTTGGATGGTTTTGCAATATCCTTATTCTGTAAAGTTAGATGTGCTTAACTGCAATACATATGCTTACAAATGCAATTTTACAGCATTTCATGTTGTTTCAGGTCAGAACTGACTTGGTTTCAAGATCTTGATGATTTGTAATGTATACTTGCAAATACACTTGTAAACTCTTCTCCTCTGATAGATAATGCCCTTTTGTATAGTGTGGGAGCAAATCAAGCTGAGAGAAGCTTGTTTTGGATGGTTTTGCAATATCTTTATTCTGTAAAGTTAGATGTGCTTAACTGCAATACATATGCTTACAAATGCAATTTTACAACATTTCATGTTGTTTCAGGTCAGAACAGTTTTGATTTCAAGAGTTTGATGAATTGTAATGTTTACTTGCAAATACACTTGTAAACTCTACACCTATGATAGATAATGCCCTTTTGTATAGTGTGGGAGCATATCAAGCTGAGAGAAGCTTGATTTGGATGGTTTTGCAATATCTTTATTCTGTAAAGTTAGATGTGCTCAACTGCATTACATATGCTTACAAATGCAATTTTACAACATTTCATGTTGTTTTAGGTCAGAACTGACTTGGTTTCAAGAGTTTGATGAATTGTAATGTATACTTGCAAATACACTTTTAAGCTCTTCACCTCTGAAAGATAATGCCCTTTTGTATAGTGTGGGAGCATATCAAGCTGAGAGAAGCTTGTTTTGGATGGTTTTGCAATATCTTTATTCAGTAAAGTTATATGTGCTTAACTGCAATACATTTGCTTGCAAATGCAATTTCTCAACACTTCATGTTGTATCAGGTCAGAACTGACTTGATTTCAAGAGTTTGATGAATTGTAATGTATACTTGCAAATACACTTGTAAACTCTTCTCCTCTGATAGATAATGCCCTTTTGTATAGTGTGGGAGCATATCAAGCTGAGAGAAGCTTGATTTGGATGGTTTTGCAAATATCTTTATTCTGTAAAGTTAGATGTGCTCAACTGCAATACATATGCTTACAAATGTAATTTCACAACATTTCATGTTGTTTCTGGTCAGAACTGACTTGATTTCAAGAGTTTGATGAATTGTAATGTTTACTTGCAAGTACACTTGTAAACTCTTCTCCTCTGATAGATAATGCCCTTTTGTATAGTGTGGGAGCATATCAAGCTGAGAGATGCTTGATTTGGATGGTTTTGCAATATCTTTATTCTGTAAAGTTAGATGTGCTTAACTGCAATACATATGCTTACAAATGCAATTTTAAAACATTTCATGTTGTTTCAGGTCAGAACAGACTTGATTTCAAGAGTTTGATGAATTGTAATGTTTACTTGCAAATACACTTGTAAACTCTACACCTATGATAGATAATGCCCTTTTGTATAGTGTGGGAGCATATCAAGCTGAGAGAAGCTTGATTTGGATGGTTTTGCAATATCTTTATGCTGTAAAGTTAGATGTGCTCAACTGCATTACATATGCTTACAAATGCAATTTCACAACATTTCATGTTGTTTCAGGTCAGAACTGACTTGATTTCAAGAGTTTGATGAATTGTAATGTATACTTGCAAATACACTTTTAAACTCTTCACCTCTGATAGATAATGCCCTTTTGTATAGTGTGGGAGCATATCAAGCTGAGAGAAGCTTGATTTGGATGGTTTTGCAATATCTTTATTCTGTAAAGTTAGATGTGCTCAACTGCATTACATATGCTTACAAATGCAATTTCACAACATTTCATGTTGTTTCAGGTCAGAACTGACTTGGTTTCAAGATTTTGATGAATTGTAATGTATACTTGCAAATACACTTGTAAACTCTTCTCCTCTGATAGATAATGCCCTTTTGTATAGTGTGGGAGCAAGTCAAGCTGAGAGAAGCTTGTTTTGGATGGTTTTGCAATATCTTTATTCTGTAAAGTTAGATGTGCTCAACTCCATTACATATGCTTGCAAATGCAATTTCACAACATTTCATGTTGTATCAGGTCAGAACTGACTTGATTTCAAGAGTTTGATGAATTGTAATGTATACTTGCAAATACACTTGTAAACTCTTCTCCTCTGATAGATAATGCCCTTAAGTATAGTGTGGGAGCATATCAAGCTGAGAGATGCTTGATTTGGATGGTTTTGCAATATCTTTATTCTGTAAAGTTAGATGTGCTTAACTGCAATACATATGCTTACAAATGCAATTTTACAACATTTCATGTTGTTTCAGGTCAGAACAGACTTGATTTCAAGAGTTTGATGAATTGTAATGTTTACTTGCAAATACACTTGTAAACTCTACACCTATGATAGATAATGCCCTTTTGTATAGTGTGGGAGCATATCAATCTGAGAGAAGCTTGATTTGGATGGTTTTGCAATATCTTTATTCTGTAAAGTTAGATGTGCTCAACTGCATTACATATGCTTACAAATGCAATTTCACAACATTTCATGTTGTTTCAGGTCAGAACTGACTTGATTTCAAGAGTTTGATGAATTGTAATGTTTACTTGCAAATACACTTGTAAACTCTTCTCCTCTGATAGATAATGCCCTTTTGTATAGTGTGGGAGCATATCAAGCTGAGAGAAGCTTGTTTTGGATGGTTTTGCAATATCTTTATTCTGTAAAGTTAGATGTGCTTAACTGCAATACATTTGCTTACAAATGCAATTTTACAACATTTGATGTTGTTTCAGGTCAGAACTGACTTGGTTTCAAGATTTTGATGAATTGTAATGTATACTTGCAAATACACTTGTAAACTCTTCTTCTCTGATAGATTAATGCCCTTTTGTATAGTGTGGGTGCAAATCAAGCTGAGAGAAGCTTGTTTTGGATGGTTTTGCAATATCTTTATTCTGTAAAGTTAGATGTGCTCAACTGCATTACATATGCTTACAAATGCAATTTCACAACATTTCATGTTGTTTCAGGTCAGAACTGACTTGATTTCAAGAGTTTGATGAATTGTAATGTATACTTGCAAATACACTTTTAAACTCTTCACCTCTGATAGATAATGCCCTTTTGTATAGTGTGGGAGCATATCAAGCTGAGAGAAGCTTGTTTTGGATGGTTTTGCAATATCTTTATTCAGTAAAGTTAGATGTGCTTAACTGCAATACATTTGCTTACAAATGCAATTTTACAACATTTCATGTTGTTTCAGGTCAGAACTGACTTGGTTTCAAGATTTTGATGAATTGTAATGTATACTTGCAAATACACTTGTAAACTCTTCTCCTCTGATAGATAATGCCCTTTTGTATAGTGTGGGAGCAAATCAAGCTGAGAGAAGCTTGTTTTGGATGGTTTTGCAATATCTTTATTCTGTAAAGTTAGATGTGCTCAACTCCATTACATATGCTTGCAAATGCAATTTCACAACATTTCATGTTGTATCAGGTCAGAACTGACTTGATTTCAAGAGTTTGATGAATTGTAATGTATACTTGCAAATACACTTGTAAACTCTTCTCCTCTGATAGATAATGCCCTTAAGTATAGTGTGGGAGCATATCAAGCTGAGAGATGCTTGATTTGGATGGTTTTGCAATATCCTTATTCTGTAAAGTTAGATGTGCTTAACTGCAATACATATGCTTACAAATGCAATTTTACAACATTTCATGTTGTTTCAGGTCAGAACAGACTTGATTTCAAGAGTTTGATGAATTGTAATGTTTACTTGCAAATACACTTGTAAAATCTTCTCCTCTGATAGATAATGCCCTTTTGTATAGTGTGGGAGCATATCAAGCTGAGAGATGCTTGATTTGGATGGTTTTGCAATATCTTTATTCTGTAAAGTTAGATGTGCTTAACTGCAATACATTTGCTTACAAATGCAATTTTACAACATTTCATGTTGTTTCAGGTCAGAACAGACTTGATTTCAAGAGTTTGATGAATTGTAATGTTTACTTGCAAATACACATGAAAACTCATCACCTATGATAGAGAATGCCCTTAATTATAGTGTGGGAGCATATCAAGCTGAGAGATGCTTGATTTGGATGGTTTTGCAATATCTTTATTCTGTAAAGTTAGATGTGCTTAACTGCAATACATATGCTTACAAATGCAATTTTACAACATTTCATATTGTTTCAGGTCAGAACAGACTTGATTTCAAGAGTTTGATGAATTGTAATGTATACTTGCAAATACACTTGTAAACTCTTCTCCTCTGATAGATAATGCTCTTTTGTATAGTGTGGGAGCATATCAAGCTGAGAGAAGCTTGTTTTGGATGGTTTTGCAATATCCTTATTCTGTAAAGTTAGATGTGCTTAACTGCAATACATATGCTTACAAATGCAATTTTACAACATTTCATTTTGTTTCAGGTCAGAACTGACATGGTTTCAAGAGTTTGATGACTTGTAATGTATACTTGCAAATACACATGAAAACTCATCACCTATGATAGAGAATGACCTTAAGTATAGTGTGGGAGCATATCAAGCTGAGAGATGCTTGATTTGGATGGTTTTGCAATATCTTTATTCTGTAAAGTTAGATGTGCTTAACTGCAATACATATGCTTACAAATGCAATTTTACAACATTTCATGTTGTTTCAGGTCAGAACAGACTTGATTTCAAGAGTTTGATGAATTGTAATGTTTACTTGCAAATACACTTGTAAACTCTACACCTATGATAGATAATGCCCTTTTGTATAGTGTGGGAGCATATCAAGCTGAGAGAAGCTTGTTTTGGATGGTTTTGCAATATCTTTATTCTGTAAAGTTAGATGTGCTTAACTGCAATACATTTGCTTACAAATGCAATTTTACAACATTTCATGTTGTTTCAGGTCAGAACTGACTTGATTTCAAGAGTTTGATGAATTGTAATGTATACTTGCAAAAACACTTGTAAACTCTTCTCCTCTGATAGATAATGCCCTTTTGTATAGTGTGGGAGCAAATCAAGCTGAGAGAAGCTTGTTTTGGATGGTTTTGCAATTTCCTTATTCTGTAAAGTTAGATGTGCTTAACTGCAATACATATGCTTACAAATGCAATTTTACAACATTTCATTTTGTTTCAGGTCAGAACTGACTTGGTTTCAAGAGTTTGATGACTTGTAATGTATACTTGCAAATACACATGAAAACTCATCACCTATGATAGAGAATGACCTTAAGTATAGTGTGGGAGCATATCAAGCTGAGAGATGCTTGATTTGGATGGTTTTGCAATATCTTTATTCTGTAAAGTTAGATGTGCTTAACTGCAATACATATGCTTACAATTGCAATTTTACAACATTTCATGTTGTTTCAGGTCAGAACAGACTTGATTTCAAGAGTTTGATGAATTGTAATGTTTACTTGCAAATACACTTGTAAACTCTACACCTATGATAGATAATTCCCTTTTGTATAGTGTGGGAGCATATCAAGCTGAGAGATACTTGATTTGGATGGTTTTGCAATATCTTTATTCTGTAAAGTTAGATGTGCTTAACTGCAATACATATGCTTACAAATGCAATTTTACAACATTTCATGTTGTTTCAGGTCAAAACTGACTTGATTTCAAGAGTTTGATTAATTGTAATGTATACTTGCAAATACACTTGTAAACTCTTCTCCTCTGATAGATAATGCCCTTTTGTATAGTGTGGGAGCAAATCAAGCTGAGAGAAGCTTGTTTTGGATGGTTTTGCAATATCCTTATTCTGTAAAGTTAGATGTGCTTAACTGCAATACATATGCTTACAAATGCAATTTTACAACATTTCATTTTGTTTCAGGTCAGAACTGACTTGGTTTCAAGAGTTTGATGACTTGTAATGTATACTTGCAAATACACATGAAAACTCATCACCTATGATAGAGAATGACCTTAAGTATAGTGTGGGAGCATATCAAGCTGAGAGATGCTTGATTTGGATGGTTTTGCAATATCTTTATTCTGTAAAGTTAGATGTGCTTAACTGCAATACATATGCTTACAAATGCAATTTTACAACATTTCATGTTGTTTCAGGTCAGAACAGACTTGATTTCAAGAGTTTGATGAATTGTAATGTTTACTTGTAAATACACTTGTAAACTCTTCTCCTCTGATAGATAATGCCCTTTTGTATAGTGTGGGAGCAAATCAAGCTGAGAGAAGCTTGTTTTGGATGGTTTTACAATATCCTTATTCTGTAAAGTTAGATGTGCTTAACTGCAATACATATGCTTACAAATGCAATTTTACAACATTTCATTTTGTTTCAGGTCAGAACTGACTTGGTTTCAAGAGTTTGATGACTTGTAATGTATACTTGCAAATACACATGAAAACTCATCACCAATGATAGAGAATGACCTTAAGTATAGTGTGGGAGCATATCAAGCTGAGAGATGCTTGATTTGGATGGTTTTGCAATATCTTTATTCTGTAAAGTTAGATGTGCTTAACTGCAATACATATGCTTACAAATGCAATTTTACAACATTTCATGTTGTTTCAGGTCAGAACAGACTTGATTTCAAGAGTTTGATGAATTGTAATGTTTACTTGCAAATACACTTGTAAACTCTACACCAATGATAGATAATGCCCTTTTGTATAGTGTGGGAGCATATCAAGCTGAGAGAAGCTTGTTTTGGATGGTATTGCAATATCCTTATTCTGTAAAGTTAGATGTGCTTAACTGCAATACATATGCTTACAAATGCAATTTTACAACATTTCATGTTGTTTCAGGTCAGAACTGGCTTGATTTCAAGAGTTTGATGAATTGTAATGTTTACTTGCAAATACACTTGTAAACTCTACACCTATGATAGATAATGGCCTTTTGTATAGAGTGGGAGCATATCAAGCTGAGAGAAGCTTGTTTTGGATGGTTTTGCAATTTCCATATTCTGTAAAGTTAGATGTGCTTAACTGCAATACATATGCTTACAAATGCAATTTTACAACATTTCATTTTGTTTCAGGTCAGAACAGACTTGATTTCAAGAGTTTGATGAATTGTAATGTTTACTTGCAAATACACTTGTAAACTCTACACCTATGATAGATAATGCCCTTTTGTATAGTGTGGGAGCATATCAAGCTGAGAGAAGCTTGTTTTGGATGGTTTTGCAATATCTTTATTCTGTAAAGTTAGATGTGCTTAACTGCAATACATTTGCTTACAAATGCAATTTTACAACATTTCATGTTGTTTCAGGTCAGAACTGACTTGGTTTCAAGATTTTGATGAATTGTAATGTATACTTGCAAATACACTTGTAAACTCTTCTCCTCTGATAGAGAATGACCTTAAGTATAGTGTGGGAGCATATCAAGCTGAGAGATGCTTGATTTGGATGGTTTTGCAATATCTTTATTCTGTAAAGTTAGATGTGCTTAACTGCAATACATATGCTTACAAATGCAATTTTACAACATTTCATGTTGTTTCAGGTCAGAACAGACTTGATTCAAGAGTTTGATGAATTGTAATGTTTACTTGCAAATACACATGAAAACTCATCACCTATGACAGAGAATGCCATTAAGTATAGTGTGGGAGCATATCAAGCTGAGAGATGCTTGATTTGGATGGTTTTGCAATATCTTTATTCTGTAAAGTTAGATGTGCTTAACTGCAATACATATGCTTACAAATGCAATTTTACAACATTTCATTTTGTTTCAGGTCAGAACTGACTTGGTTTCAAGAGTTTGATGACTTGTAATGTATACTTGCAAAAACACATGAAAACTCATCACCTATGATAGATAATGCCCTGTTGTATAGTGTGGGTGCAAATCAAGCTGAGAGAAGCTTGTTTTGGATGGTTTTGCAATATCCTTATTCTGTAAAGTTAGATGTGCTTAACTGCAATACATATGCTTACAAATGCAATTTTACAACATTTCATGTTGTTTCATGTCAGAACTGACTTGGTTTCAAGATTTTGATGAATTGTAATGTATACTTGCAAATACACTTGTAAACTCTTCTCCTCTGATAGATAATGCCCTTTTGTATAGTGTGGGTGCAAATCAAGCTGAGAGAAGCTTGTTTTGGATGGTTTTGCAACATCCTTATTCTGTAAAGTTAGATGTGCTTAACTGCATTACATATGCTTACAAATGCAATTTTACAACATTTCATTTTGTTTCAGGTCAGAACTGACTTGGTTTCAAGAGTTTGATGACTTGTAATGTATACTTGCAAATACACATGAAAACTCATCACCTATGATAGAGAATGCCCTTAAGTATAGTGTGGGAGCATATCAAGCTGAGAGATGCTTGATTTGGATGGTTTTGCAATATCTTTATTCTGTAAAGTTAGATGTGCTTAACTGCAATACATATGCTTACAAATGCAATTTTACAACATTTCATGTTGTTTCATGTCAGAACTGACTTGGTTTCAAGATTTTGATGAATTGTAATGTATACTTGCAAATACACTTGTAAACTCTTCTCCTCTGATAGATAATGCCCTTTTGTATAGTGTGGGTGCAAATCAAGCTGAGAGAAACTTGTTTTGGATGGTTTTGCAACATCCTTATTCTGTAAAGTTAGATGTGCTTAACTGCATTACATATGCTTACAAATGCAATTTTACAACATTTCATTTTGTTTCAGGTCAGAACTGACTTGGTTTCAAGAGTTTGATGACTTGTAATGTATACTTGCAAATACACATGAAAACTCATCACCTATGATAGAGAATGCCCTTAAGTATAGTGTGCGAGCATATCAAGCTGAGAGATGCTTGATTTGGATGGTTTTGCAATATCTTTATTCTGTAAAGTTAGATGTGCTTAACTGCAATACATATGCTTACAAATGCAATTTTACAACATTTCATGTTGTTTCAGGTCAGAACTGACTTGATTTCAAGAGTTTGATGAATTGTAATGTTTACTTGCAAATACACTTGTAAACTCTTCTCCTCTGATAGATAATGCCCTTTTGTATAGTGTGGTAGCATATCAAGCTGAGAGATGCTTGATTTGGATGGTTTTGCAATATCTTTATTCTGTAAAGTTAGATGTGCTTAACTGCAATACATTTGCTTACAAATGCAATTTTACAACATTTCATGTTGTTTCAGGTCAAAACTGACTTGATTTCAAGAGTTTGATGAATTGTAATGTATACTTGCAAATACACTTGTAAACTCTTCTCCTCTGATAGATAATGCCCTTTTGTATAGTGTGGGAGCAAATCAAGCTGAGAGAAGCTTGTTTTGGATGGTTTTGCAATATCCTTATTCTGTAAAGTTAGATGTGCTTAACTGCAATACATATGCTTACAAATGCAATTTTACAACATTTCATTTTGTTTCAGGTCAGAACTGACTTGGTTTCAAGAGTTTGATGACTTGTAATGTATACTTGCAAATACACATGAAAACTCATCACCTATGATAGAGAATGCCCTTAAGTATAGTGTGGGAGCATATCAAGCTGAGAGAAGCTTGTTTTGGATGGTTTTGCAATATCTTTATTCTGTAAAGTTAGATGTGCTTAACTGCAATACATTTGCTTACAAATGCAATTTTACAACATTTAATGTTGTTTCAGGTCAGAACTGACTTGGTTTCAAGATTTTGATGAATTGTAATGTATACTTGCAAATACACTTGTAAACTCTTCTCCTCTGATAGATAATGCCCTTTTGTATAGTGTGGGTGCAAATCAAGCTGAGAGAAGCTTGTTTTGGATGGTTTTGCAATATCCTTATTCTGTAAAGTTAGATGTGCTTAACTGCAATACATATGCTTACAAATGCAATTTTACAACATTTCGTGTTGTTTCAGGTCAGAACTGACTTGGTTTCAAGATTTTGATGAATTGTAATGTATACTTGCAAATACACATGAAAACTCATCACCTATGATAGAGAATTACCTTAAGTATAGTGTGGGAGCATATCAAGCTGAGAGATGCTTGATTTGGATGGTTTTGCAATATCTTTATTCTGTAAAGTTAGATGTGCTTTACTGCAATACATATGCTTACAAATGCAATTTTACAACATTTCATGTTGTTTCAGGTCAGAACAGACTTGATTCAAGAGTTTGATGAATTGTAATGTTTACTTGCAAATACACATGAAAACTCATCACCTATGACAGAGAATGCCCTTAAGTATAGTGTGGGAGCATATCAAGCTGAGAGATGCTTGATTTGGATGGTTTTGCAATATCTTTATTCTGTAAAGTTAGATGTGCTTAACTGCAATACATATGATTACAAATGCAATTTTACAACATTTCATGTTGTTTCAGGTCAGAACAGACTTGATTTCAAGAGTTTGATGAATTGTAATGTTTACTTGCAAATACACTTGTAAACTCTACACCAATGATAGATAATGCCCTTTTGTATAGTGTGGGAGCATATCAAGCTGAGAGAAGCTTGTTTTGGATGGTATTGCAATATCCTTATTCTGTAAAGTTAGATGTGCTTAACTGCAATACATATGCTTACAAATGCAATTTTACAACATTTCATGTTGTTTCAGGTCAGAACTGGCTTGATTTCAAGAGTTTGATGAATTGTAATGTTTACTTGCAAATACACTTGTAAACTCTACACCTATGATAGATAATGGCCTTTTGTATAGAGTGGGAGCATATCAAGCTGAGAGAAGCTTGTTTTGGATGGTTTTGCAATTTCCATATTCTGTAAAGTTAGATGTGCTTAACTGCAATACATATGCTTACAAATGCAATTTTACAACATTTCATTTTGTTTCAGGTCAGAACAGACTTGATTTCAAGAGTTTGATGAATTGTAATGTTTACTTGCAAATACACTTGTAAACTCTACACCTATGATAGATAATGCCCTTTTGTATAGTGTGGGAGCATATCAAGCTGAGAGAAGCTTGTTTTGGATGGTTTTGCAATATCTTTATTCTGTAAAGTTAGATGTGCTTAACTGCAATACATTTGCTTACAAATGCAATTTTACAACATTTCATGTTGTTTCAGGTCAGAACTGACTTGGTTTCAAGATTTTGATGAATTGTAATGTATACTTGCAAATACACTTGTAAACTCTTCTCCTCTGATAGAGAATGACCTTAAGTATAGTGTGGGAGCATATCAAGCTGAGAGATGCTTGATTTGGATGGTTTTGCAATATCTTTATTCTGTAAAGTTAGATGTGCTTAACTGCAATACATATGCTTACAAATGCAATTTTACAACATTTCATGTTGTTTCAGGTCAGAACAGACTTGATTCAAGAGTTTGATGAATTGTAATGTTTACTTGCAAATACACATGAAAACTCATCACCTATGACAGAGAATGCCATTAAGTATAGTGTGGGAGCATATCAAGCTGAGAGATGCTTGATTTGGATGGTTTTGCAATATCTTTATTCTGTAAAGTTAGATGTGCTTAACTGCAATACATATGCTTACAAATGCAATTTTACAACATTTCATTTTGTTTCAGGTCAGAACTGACTTGGTTTCAAGAGTTTGATGACTTGTAATGTATACTTGCAAAAACACATGAAAACTCATCACCTATGATAGATAATGCCCTGTTGTATAGTGTGGGTGCAAATCAAGCTGAGAGAAGCTTGTTTTGGATGGTTTTGCAATATCCTTATTCTGTAAAGTTAGATGTGCTTAACTGCAATACATATGCTTACAAATGCAATTTTACAACATTTCATGTTGTTTCATGTCAGAACTGACTTGGTTTCAAGATTTTGATGAATTGTAATGTATACTTGCAAATACACTTGTAAACTCTTCTCCTCTGATAGATAATGCCCTTTTGTATAGTGTGGGTGCAAATCAAGCTGAGAGAAGCTTGTTTTGGATGGTTTTGCAACATCCTTATTCTGTAAAGTTAGATGTGCTTAACTGCATTACATATGCTTACAAATGCAATTTTACAACATTTCATTTTGTTTCAGGTCAGAACTGACTTGGTTTCAAGAGTTTGATGACTTGTAATGTATACTTGCAAATACACATGAAAACTCATCACCTATGATAGAGAATGCCCTTAAGTATAGTGTGGGAGCATATCAAGCTGAGAGATGCTTGATTTGGATGGTTTTGCAATATCTTTATTCTGTAAAGTTAGATGTGCTTAACTGCAATACATATGCTTACAAATGCAATTTTACAACATTTCATGTTGTTTCATGTCAGAACTGACTTGGTTTCAAGATTTTGATGAATTGTAATGTATACTTGCAAATACACTTGTAAACTCTTCTCCTCTGATAGATAATGCCCTTTTGTATAGTGTGGGTGCAAATCAAGCTGAGAGAAGCTTGTTTTGGATGGTTTTGCAACATCCTTATTCTGTAAAGTTAGATGTGCTTAACTGCATTACATATGCTTACAAATGCAATTTTACAACATTTCATTTTGTTTCAGGTCAGAACTGACTTGGTTTCAAGAGTTTGATGACTTGTAATGTATACTTGCAAATACACATGAAAACTCATCACCTATGATAGAGAATGCCCTTAAGTATAGTGTGGGAGCATATCAAGCTGAGAGATGCTTGATTTGGATGGTTTTGCAATATCTTTATTCTGTAAAGTTAGATGTGCTTAACTGCAATACATATGCTTACAAATGCAATTTTACAACATTTCATGTTGTTTCAGGTCAGAACTGACTTGATTTCAAGAGTTTGATGAATTGTAATGTTTACTTGCAAATACACTTGTAAACTCTTCTCCTCTGATAGATAATGCCCTTTTGTATAGTGTGGTAGCATATCAAGCTGAGAGATGCTTGATTTGGATGGTTTTGCAATATCTTTATTCTGTAAAGTTAGATGTGCTTAACTGCAATACATTTGCTTACAAATGCAATTTTACAACATTTCATGTTGTTTCAGGTCAAAACTGACTTGATTTCAAGAGTTTGATGAATTGTAATGTATACTTGCAAATACACTTGTAAACTCTTCTCCTCTGATAGATAATGCCCTTTTGTATAGTGTGGGAGCAAATCAAGCTGAGAGAAGCTTGTTTTGGATGGTTTTGCAATATCCTTATTCTGTAAAGTTAGATGTGCTTAACTGCAATACATATGCTTACAAATGCAATTTTACAACATTTCATTTTGTTTCAGGTCAGAACTGACTTGGTTTCAAGAGTTTGATGACTTGTAATGTATACTTGCAAATACACATGAAAACTCATCACCTATGATAGAGAATGCCCTTAAGTATAGTGTGGGAGCATATCAAGCTGAGAGAAGCTTGTTTTGGATGGTTTTGCAATATCTTTATTCTGTAAAGTTAGATGTGCTTAACTGCAATACATTTGCTTACAAATGCAATTTTACAACATTTAATGTTGTTTCAGGTCAGAACTGACTTGGTTTCAAGATTTTGATGAATTGTAATGTATACTTGCAAATACACTTGTAAACTCTTCTCCTCTGATAGATAATGCCCTTTTGTATAGTGTGGGTGCAAATCAAGCTGAGAGAAGCTTGTTTTGGATGGTTTTGCAATATCCTTATTCTGTAAAGTTAGATGTGCTTAACTGCAATACATATGCTTACAAATGCAATTTTACAACATTTCGTGTTGTTTCAGGTCAGAACTGACTTGGTTTCAAGAGTTTGATGACTTGTAATGTATACTTGCAAATACACATGAAAACTCATCACCTATGATAGAGAATTACCTTAAGTATAGTGTGGGAGCATATCAAGCTGAGAGATGCTTGATTTGGATGGTTTTGCAATATCTTTATTCTGTAAAGTTAGATGTGCTTTACTGCAATACATATGCTTACAAATGCAATTTTACAACATTTCATGTTGTTTCAGGTCAGAACAGACTTGATTCAAGAGTTTGATGAATTGTAATGTTTACTTGCAAATACACATGAAAACTCATCACCTATGACAGAGAATGCCCTTAAGTATAGTGTGGGAGCATATCAAGCTGAGAGATGCTTGATTTGGATGGTTTTGCAATATCTTTATTCTGTAAAGTTAGATGTGCTTTACTGCAATACATATGATTACAAATGCAATTTTACAACATTTCACTTTGTTTCAGGTCAGAACTGACTTGGTTTCAAGAGTTTGATGACTTGTAATGTATACTTGCAAAAACACATGAAAACTCATCACCTATGATAGATAATGCCCTGTTGTATAGTGTGGGTGCAAATCAAGCTGAGAGAAGCTTGTTTTGGATGGTTTTGCAATATCCTTATTCTGTAAAGTTAGATGTGCTTAACTGCAATACATATGCTTACAAATGCAATTTTACAACATTTCATGTTGTTTCATGTCAGAACTGACTTGGTTTCAAGATTTTGATGAATTGTAATGTATACTTGCAAATACACTTGTAAACTCTTCTCCTCTGATAGATAATGCCCTTTTGTATAGTGTGGGTGCAAATCAAGCTGAGAGAAGCTTGTTTTGGATGGTTTTGCAACATCCTTATTCTGTAAAGTTAGATGTGCTTAACTGCATTACATATGCTTACAAATGCAATTTTACAACATTTCATTTTGTTTCAGGTCAGAACTGACTTGGTTTCAAGAGTTTGATGACTTGTAATGTATACTTGCAAATACACATGAAAACTCATCACCTATGATAGAGAATGCCCTTAAGTATAGTGTGGGAGCAAATCAAGCTGAGAGATGCTTGATTTGGATGGTTTTGCAATATCTTTATTCTGTAAAGTTAGATGTGCTTAACTGCAATACATATGCTTACAAATGCAATTTTACAACATTTCATGTTGTTTCAGGTCAGAACAGACTTGATTTCAAGAGTTTGATGAATTGTAATGTTTACTTGCAAATACACTTGTAAACTCTTCTCCTCTGATAGATAATGCCCTTTTGTATAGTGTGGTAGCATATCAAGCTGAGAGATGCTTGATTTGGATGGTTTTGCAATATCTTTATTCTGTAAAGTTAGATGTGCTTAACTGCAATACATATGCTTACAAATGCAATTTTACAACATTTCATGTTGTTTCAGGTCAGAACTGACTTGATTCAAGATTTTGATGAATTGTAATGTTTACTTGCAAATACACATGAAAACTCATCACCTATGATAGAGAATGCCCTTTTGTATAGTGTGGGTGCAAATCAAGCTGAGAGAAGCTTGTTTTGGATGGTTTTGCAACATCCTTATTCTGTAAAGTTAGATGTGCTTAACTGCATTACATATGCTTACAAATGCAATTTTACAACATTTCATTTTGTTTCAGGTCAGAACTGACTTGGTTTCAAGAGTTTGATGACTTGTAATGTATACTTGCAAATACACATGAAAACTCATCACCTATGATAGAGAATGCCCTTAAGTATAGTGTGGGAGCATATCAAGCTGAGAGATGCTTGATTTGGATGGTTTTGCAATTTCCTTATTCTGTAAAGTTAGATGTGCTTAACTGCAATACATATGCTTACAAATGCAATTTTACAACATTTCATGTTGTTTCAGGTCAGAACTGACTTGATTTCAAGAGTTTGATGAATTGTAATGTATACTTGCAAATACACTTGTAAACTCTTCTCCTCTGATAGATAATGCCCTTTTGTATAGTGTGGGAGCATATCAAGCTGAGAGAAGCTTGATTTGGATGGTTTTGCAATATCTTTATTCTGTAAAGTTAGATGTGCTTAACTGCAATACATATGCTTACAAATGCAATTTTACAACATTTCATGTTGTTTCAGGTCAGAACAGACTTGATTTCAAGAGTTTGATGAATTGTAATGTTTACTTGCAAATACACTTGTAAACTCTACACCTTTGATAGATAATGCCCTTTTGTATAGTGTGGGAGCATATCAAGCTGAGAGAAGCTTGTTTTGGATGGTTTTGCAATATCTTTATTCTGTAAAGTTAGATGTGCTTAACTGCAATACATTTGCTTACAAATGCAATTTTACAACATTTCATGTTGTTTCAGGTCAGAACTGACTTGGTTTCAAGATTTTGATGAATTGTAATGTATACTTGCAAATACACTTGTAAACTCTTCTCCTCTGATAGATAATGCCCTTTTGTATAGTGTGGGTGCAAATCAAGCTGAGAGAAGCTTGTTTTGGATGGTTTTGCAATATCCTTATTCTGTAAAGTTAGATGTGCTTAACTGCAATACATATGCTTACAAATGCAATTTTACAACATTTCATGTTGTTTCAGGTCAGAACTGACTTGGTTTCAAGATTTTGATGAATTGTAATGTATACTTGCAAATACACTTGTAAACTCTTCTCCTCTGATAGATAATGCCCTTTTGTATAGTGTGGGTGCAAATCAAGCTGAGAGAAGCTTGTATTGGATGGTTTTGCAACATCCTTATTCTGTAAAGTTAGATGTGCTTAACTGCATTACATATGCTTACAAATGCAATTTTACAACATTTCATTTTGTTTCAGGTCAGAACTGACTTGGTTTCAAGAGTTTGATGACTTGTAATGTATACTTGCAAATACACATGAAAACTCATCACCTATGATAGAGAATGCCCTTAAGTATAGTGTGGGAGCATATCAAGCTGAGAGATGCTTGATTTGGATGGTTTTGCAATTTCCTTATTCTGTAAAGTTAGATGTGCTTAACTGCAATACATATGCTTACAAATGCAATTTTACAACATTTCATGTTGTTTCAGGTCAGAACTGACTTGATTTCAAGAGTTTGATGAATTGTAATGTATACTTGCAAATACACATGTAAACTCTTCTCCTCTGATAGATAATGCCCTTTTGTATAGTGTGGGAGCAAATCAAGCTGAGAGATGCTTGATTTGGATGGTTTTGCAATATCTTTATTCTGTAAAGTTAGATGTGCTTAACTGCAATACATATGCTTACAAATGCAATTTTACAACATTTAATGTTGTTTCAGGTCAGAACAGACTTGATTTCAAGAGTTTGATGAATTGTAATGTTTACTTGCAAATACACTTGTAAACTCTACACCTATGATAGATAATGCCCTTTTGTATAGTGTGGGAGCATATCAAGCTGAGAGAAGCTTGTTTTGGATGGTTTTGCAATATCTTTATTCTGTAAAGTTAGATGTGCTTAACTGCAATACATTTGCTTACAAATGCAATTTTACAACATTTCATGTTGTTTCAGGTCAGAACTGACTTGGTTTCAAGATTTTGATGAATTGTAATGTATACTTGCAAATACACTTGTAAACTCTTCTCCTGTGATAGATAATGCCCTTTTGTATAGTGTGGGTGCAAATCAAGCTGAGAGAAGCTTGTTTTGGATGGTTTTGCAATATCCTTATTCTGTAAAGTTAGATGTGCTTAACTGCAATACATATGCTTACAAATGCAATTTTACAACATTTCATGTTGTTTCAGGTCAGAACTGACTTGGTTTCAAGATTTTGATGACTTGTAATGTATACTTGCAAATACACATGAAAACTCATCACCTATGATAGAGAATGCCCTTAAGTATAGTGTGGGAGCATATCAAGCTGAGAGATGCTTGATTTGGATGGTTTTGCAATATCTTTATTCTGTAAAGTTAGATGTGCTTAACTGCAATACATATGCTTACAAATGCAATTTTACAACATTTCATGTTGTTTCAGGTCAGAACAGACTTGATTTCAAGAGTTTGATGAATTGTAATGTTTACTTGCAAATACACTTGTAAACTCTACACCTATGATAGATAATGCCCTTTTGTATAGTGTGGGAGCATATCAAGCTGAGAGAAGCTTGTTTTGGATGGTTTTGCAATATCCTTATTCTGTAAAGTTAGATGTGCTTAACTGCAATACATATGCTTACAAATGCAATTTTACAACATTTCATTTTGTTTCAGGTCAGAACTGACTTGGTTTCAAGAGTTTGATGACTTGTAATGTATACTTGCAAATACACATGAAAACTCATCACCTATGATAGAGAATGACCTTAAGTATAGTGTGGGAGCATATCAAGCTGAGAGATGCTTGATTTGGATGGTTTTGCAATATCTTTATTCTGTAAAGTTAGATGTGCTTAACTGCAATACATATGCTTACAAATGCAATTTTACAACATTTCATGTTGTTTCAGGTCAGAACAGACTTGATTTCAAGAGTTTGATGAATTGTAATGTTTACTTGTAAATACACTTGTAAACTCTACACCTATGATAGATAATGCACTTTTGTATAGTGTGGGAGCATATCAAGCTGAGAGATGCTTGATTTGGATGGTTTTGCAATATCTTTATTCTGTAAAGTTAGATGTGCTTAACTGCAATACATATGCTTACAAATGCAATTTTACAACATTTCATGTTGTTTCAGGTCAAAACTGACTTGATTTCAAGAGTTTGATGAATTGTAATGTATACTTGCAAATACACTTGTAAACTCTTCTCCTCTGATAGATAATGCCCTTTTGTATAGTGTGGGAGCATATCAAGCTGAGAGATGCTTGATTTGGATGGTTTTGCAATATCTTTATTCTGTAAAGTTAGATGTGATTAACTGCAATACATATGCTTACAAATGCAATTTTACAACATTTCATGTTGTTTCAGGTCAGAACAGACTTGATTTCAAGAGTTTGATGAATTGTAATGTATACTTGCAAATACACTTGTAAACTCTACACCAATGATAGATAATGCCCTTTTGTATAGTGTGGGAGCATATCAAGCTGAGAGAAGCTTGTTTTGGATGGTTTTGCAACATCCTTATACTGTAAAGTTAGATGTGCTTAACTGCAATACATATGCTTACAAATGCAATTTTACAACATTTCATGTTGTTTCAGGTCAGAACAGACTTGATTTCAAGAGTTTGATGAATTGTAATGTTTACTTGCAAATACACATGAAAACTCATCACCTATGATAGAGAATGCCCTTAAGTATAGTGTGGGAGCATATCAAGCTGAGGGATGCTTGATTTGGATGGTTTTGCAATATCTTTATTCTGTAATGTTAGATGTGCTTAACTGCAATACATATGCTTTCAAATGCAATTTTACAACATTTCATGTTGTTTCAGGTCAGAACAGACTTGATTTCAAGAGTTTGATGAATTGTAATGTTTACTTGCAAATACACTTGTAAACTCTACACCTATGATAGATAATGCCCTGTTGTATAGTGTGGGAGCATATCAAGATGAGAGAAGCTTGTTTTGGATGGTTTTGCAATATCCTTATTCTGTAAAGTTAGATGTGCTTAACTGCAATACATATGCTTACAAATGCAATTTTACAACATTTCATGTTGTTTCAGGTCAGAACTGACTTGATTTCAAGAGTTTGATGAATTGTAATGTATACTTGCAAATACACATGAAAACTCATCACCTATGATAGAGAATGCCCTTAAGTATAGTGTGGGAGCATATCAAGCTGAGAGATGCTTGATTTGGATGGTTTTGCAATATCTTTATTCTGTAAAGTTAGATGTGCTTAACTGCAATACATATGCTTACAAATGCAATTTTACAACATTTCATGTTGTTTCAGGTCAGAACTGACTTGATTTCAAGAGTTTGATGAATTGTAATGTATACTTGCAAATACACTTGTAAACTCTTCTCCTCTGATAGATAATGCCCTTTTGTATAGTGTGGGAGCAAATCAAGCTGAGAGAAGCTTGTTTTGGATGGTTTTGCAATATCCTTATTCTGTAAAGTTAGATGTGCTTAACTGCAATACATATGCTTACAAATGCAATTTTACAACATTTAATTTTGTTTCAGGTCAGAACAGACTTGATTTCAAGAGTTTGATGAATTGTAATGTTTACTTGCAAATACACATGAAAACTCATCACCTATGATAGAGAATGCCCTTAAGTATAGTGTGGGAGCATATCAAGCTGAGAGATGCTTGATTTGGATGGTTTTGCAATATCTTTATTCTGTAAAGTTAGATGTGCTTAACTGCAATACATATGCTTACAAATGCAATTTTACAACATTTCATGTTGTTTCAGGTCAGAACAGACTTGATTTCAAGAGTTTGATGAATTGTAATGTTTACTTGCAAATACACATGAAAACTCATCACCTATGATAGAGAATGCCCTTAAGTATAGTGTGGGAGCATATCAAGCTGAGGGATGCTTGATTTGGATGGTTTTGCAATATCTTTATTCTGTAATGTTAGATGTGCTTAACTGCAATACATATGCTTTCAAATGCAATTTTACAACATTTCATTTTGTTTCAGGTCAGAACAGACTTGATTTCAAGAGTTTGATGAATTGTAATGTTTACTTGCAAATACACTTGTAAACTCTACACCTATGATAGATAATGCCCTGTTGTATAGTGTGGGAGCATATCAAGATGAGAGAAGCTTGTTTTGGATGGTTTTGCAATATCCTTATTCTGTAAAGTTAGATGTGCTTAACTGCAATACATATGCTTACAAATGCAATTTTACAACATTTCATGTTGTTTCAGGTCAGAACTGACTTGATTTCAAGAGTTTGATGAATTGTAATGTATACTTGCAAATACACTTGTAAACTCATCTCCTCTGATAGATAATGCCCTTTTGTATAGTGTGGGAGCAAATCAAGCTGAGAGAAGCTTGTTTTGGATGGTTTTGCAATATCCTTATTCTGTAAAGTTAGATGTGCTTAACTGCAATACATATGCTTACAAATGCAATTTTACAACATTTCATTTTGTTTCAGGTCAGAACTGACTTGGTTTCAAGAGTTTGATGACTTGTAATGTATACTTGCAAATACACATGAAAACTCATCACCTATGATAGAGAATGCCCTTAAGTATAGTGTGGGAGCATATCAAGCTGAGAGATGCTTGATTTGGATGGCTTTGCAATATCTTTATTCTGTAAAGTTAGATGTGCTTAACTGCAATACATATGCTTACAAATGCAGTTTTACAACATTTCATGTTGTTTCAGGTCAGAACAGACTTGATTTCAAGAGTTTGATGAATTGTAATGTTTACTTGCAAATACACTTGTAAACTCTTCTCCTCTGATAGATAATGCCCTTAAGTATAGTGTGGGTGCAAATCAAGCTGAGAGAAGCTTGTTTTGGATGGTTTTGCAATATCTTTACTCTGTAAAGTTAGATGTGCTTAACTGCAATACATATGCTTACAAATGCAATTTTACAACATTTCATGTTGTTTCAGGTCAGAACAGACTTGATTTCAAGAGTTTGATGAATTGTAATGTTTACTTGCAAATACACATGAAAACTCATCACCTATGATAGAGAATGCCCTTAAGTATAGTGTGGGAGCATATCAAGCTGAGGGATGCTTGATTTGGATGGTTTTGCAATATCTTTATTCTGTAATGTTAGATGTGCTTAACTGCAATACATATGCTTTCAAATGCAATTTTACAACATTTCATGTTGTTTCAGGTCAGAACAGACTTGATTTCAAGAGTTTGATGAATTGTAATGTTTACTTGCAAATACACTTGTAAACTCTACACCTATGATAGATAATGCCCTGTTGTATAGTGTGGGAGCATATCAAGATGAGAGAAGCTTGTTTTGGATGGTTTTGCAATATCCTTATTCTGTAAAGTTAGATGTGCTTAACTGCAATACATATGCTTACAAATGCAATTTTACAACATTTCATGTTGTTTCAGGTCAGAACTGACTTGATTTCAAGAGTTTGATGAATTGTAATGTATACTTGCAAATACACTTGTAAACTCATCTCCTCTGATAGATAATGCCCTTTTGTATAGTGTGGGAGCAAATCAAGCTGAGAGAAGCTTGTTTTGGATGGTTTTGCAATATCCTTATTCTGTAAAGTTAGATGTGCTTAACTGCAATACATATGCTTACAAATGCAATTTTACAACATTTCATTTTGTTTCAGGTCAGAACTGACTTGGTTTCAAGAGTTTGATGACTTGTAATGTATACTTGCAAATACACATGAAAACTCATCACCTATGATAGAGAATGCCCTTAAGTATAGTGTGGGAGCATATCAAGCTGAGAGATGCTTGATTTGGATGGCTTTGCAATATCTTTATTCTGTAAAGTTAGATGTGCTTAACTGCAATACATATGCTTACAAATGCAGTTTTACAACATTTCATGTTGTTTCAGGTCAGAACAGACTTGATTTCAAGAGTTTGATGAATTGTAATGTTTACTTGCAAATACACTTGTAAACTCTTCTCCTCTGATAGATAATGCCCTTAAGTATAGTGTGGGTGCAAATCAAGCTGAGAGAAGCTTGTTTTGGATGGTTTTGCAACATCCTTATTCTGTAAAGTTAGATGTGCTTAACTGCATTACATATGCTTACAAATGCAATTTTACAACATTTCATTTTGTTTCAGGTCAGAACTGACTTGGTTTCAAGAGTTTGATGACTTGTAATGTATACTTGCAAATACACATGAAAACTCATCACCTATGATAGAGAATGCCCTTAAGTATAGTGTGGGAGCATATCAAGCTGAGAGATGCTTGATTTGGATGGTTTTGCAATATCTTTATTCTGTAAAGTTAGATGTGCTTAACTGCAATACATATGCTTACAAATGCAATTTTACAACATTTCATGTTGTTTCAGGTCAGAACAGACTTGATTTCAAGAGTTTGATGAATTGTAATGTTTACTTGCAAATACACTTGTAAGCTCTTCTCCTCTGATAGATAATGCCCTTTTGTATAGTGTGGGAGCAAATCAAGCTGAGAGAAGCTTGTTTTGGATGGTTTTGCAATATCCTTATTCTGTAAAGTTAGATGTGCTTAACTGCAATACATATGCTTACAAATGCAATTTTACAACATTTCATTTTGTTTCAGGTTAGAACAGACTTGATTTCAAGAGTTTGATGAATTGTAATGTTTACTTGCAAATACACATGAAAACTCATCACCTATGATAGAGAATGCCCTTAAGTATAGTGTGGGAGCATATCAAGCTGAGAGATGCTTGATTTGGATGGTTTTGCAATATCTTTATTCTGTAAAGTTAGATGTGCTTAACTGCAATACATATGCTTACAAATGCAATTTTACAACATTTCATGTTGTTTCAGGTCAGAACAGACTTGATTTCAAGAGTTTGATGAATTGTAATGTTTACTTGCAAATACACATGAAAACTCATCACCTATGATAGAGAATGCCCTTAAGTATAGTGTGGGAGCATATCAAGCTGAGAGATGCTTGATTTGGATGGTTTTGCAATATCTTTATTCTGTAAAGTTAGATGTGCTTAACTGCAATACATATGCTTACAAATGCAATTTTACAACATTTCATGTTGTTTCAGGTCAGAACAGACTTGATTTCAAGAGTTTGATGAATTGTAATGTTTACTTGCAAATACACATGAAAACTCATCACCTATGATAGAGAATGCCCTTAAGTATAGTGTGGGAGCATATCAAGCTGAGGGATGCTTGATTTGGATGGTTTTGCAATATCTTTATTCTGTAATGTTAGATGTGCTTAACTGCAATACATATGCTTTCAAATGCAATTTTACAACATTTCATGTTGTTTCAGGTCAGAACAGACTTGATTTCAAGAGTTTGATGAATTGTAATGTTTACTTGCAAATACACTTGTAAACTCTACACCTATGATAGATAATGCCCTGTTGTATAGTGTGGGAGCATATCAAGATGAGAGAAGCTTGTTTTGGATGGTTTTGCAATATCCTTATTCTGTAAAGTTAGATGTGCTTAACTGCAATACATATGCTTACAAATGCAATTTTACAACATTTCATGTTGTTTCAGGTCAGAACTGACTTGATTTCAAGAGTTTGATGAATTGTAATGTATACTTGCAAATACACTTGTAAACTCATCTCCTCTGATAGATAATGCCCTTTTGTATAGTGTGGGAGCAAATCAAGCTGAGAGAAGCTTGTTTTGGATGGTTTTGCAATATCCTTATTCTGTAAAGTTAGATGTGCTTAACTGCAATACATATGCTTACAAATGCAATTTTACAACATTTCATTTTGTTTCAGGTCAGAACTGACTTGGTTTCAAGAGTTTGATGACTTGTAATGTATACTTGCAAATACACATGAAAACTCATCACCTATGATAGAGAATGCCCTTAAGTATAGTGTGGGAGCATATCAAGCTGAGAGATGCTTGATTTGGATGGCTTTGCAATATCTTTATTCTGTAAAGTTAGATGTGCTTAACTGCAATACATATGCTTACAAATGCAGTTTTACAACATTTCATGTTGTTTCAGGTCAGAACAGACTTGATTTCAAGAGTTTGATGAATTGTAATGTTTACTTGCAAATACACTTGTAAACTCTTCTCCTCTGATAGATAATGCCCTTAAGTATAGTGTGGGTGCAAATCAAGCTGAGAGAAGCTTGTTTTGGATGGTTTTGCAACATCCTTATTCTGTAAAGTTAGATGTGCTTAACTGCATTACATATGCTTACAAATGCAATTTTACAACATTTCATTTTGTTTCAGGTCAGAACTGACTTGGTTTCAAGAGTTTGATGACTTGTAATGTATACTTGCAAATACACATGAAAACTCATCACCTATGATAGAGAATGCCCTTAAGTATAGTGTGGGAGCATATCAAGCTGAGAGATGCTTGATTTGGATGGTTTTGCAATATCTTTATTCTGTAAAGTTAGATGTGCTTAACTGCAATACATATGCTTACAAATGCAATTTTACAACATTTCATGTTGTTTCAGGTCAGAACAGACTTGATTTCAAGAGTTTGATGAATTGTAATGTTTACTTGCAAATACACTTGTAAGCTCTTCTCCTCTGATAGATAATGCCCTTTTGTATAGTGTGGGAGCATATCAAGCTGAGAGATGCTTGATTTGGATGGTTTTGCAATATCTTTACTCTGTAAAGTTAGATGTGCTTAACTGCAATACATATGCTTACAAATGCAATTTTACAACATTTCATGTTGTTTCAGGTCAGAACTGACTTGATTTCAAGAGTTTGATGAGTTGTAATGTATACTTGCAAATACACTTGTAAACTCTTCTCCTCTGATAGATAATGCCCTTTTGTATAGTGTGGGAGCAAATCAAGCTGAGAGAAGCTTGTTTTGGATGGTTTTGCAATATCCTTATTCTGTAAAGTTAGATGTGCTTAACTGCAATACATATGCTTACAAATGCAATTTTACAACATTTCATTTTGTTTCAGGTTAGAACAGACTTGATTTCAAGAGTTTGATGAATTGTAATGTTTACTTGCAAATACACATGAAAACTCATCACCTATGATAGAGAATGCCCTTAAGTATAGTGTGGGAGCATATCAAGCTGAGAGATGCTTGATTTGGATGGTTTTGCAATATCTTTATTCTGTAAAGTTAGATGTGCTTAACTGCAATACATATGCTTACAAATGCAATTTTACAACATTTCATGTTGTTTCAGGTCAGAACAGACTTGATTTCAAGAGTTTGATGAATTGTAATGTTTACTTGCAAATACACATGAAAACTCATCACCTATGATAGAGAATGCCCTTAAGTATAGTGTGGGAGCATTTCAAGTTGAGGGATGCTTGATTTGGATGGTTTTGCAATATCTTTATTCTGTAAAGTTAGATGTGCTTAACTGCAATACATATGCTTTCAAATGCAATTTTACAACATTTCATGTTGTTTCAGGTCAGAACAGACTTGATTTCAAGAGTTTGATGAATTGTAATGTTTACTTGCAAATACACTTGTAAGCTCTTCTCCTCTGATAGATAATGCCCTTTTGTATAGTGTGGGAGCATATCAAGCTGAGAGATGCTTGATTTGGATGGTTTTGCAATATCTTTACTCTGTAAAGTTAGATGTGCTTAACTGCAATACATATGCTTACAAATGCAATTTTACAACATTTCATGTTGTTTCAGGTCAGAACTGACTTGATTTCAAGAGTTTGATGAATTGTAATGTATACTTGCAAATACACTTGTAAACTCTTCTCCTCTGATAGATAATGCCCTTTTGTATAGTGTGGGAGCAAATCAAGCTGAGAGAAGCTTGTTTTGGATGGTTTTGCAATATCCTTATTCTGTAAAGTTAGATGTGCTTAACTGCAATACATATGCTTACAAATGCAATTTTACAACATTTCATTTTGTTTCAGGTTAGAACAGACTTGATTTCAAGAGTTTGATGAATTGTAATGTTTACTTGCAAATACACATGAAAACTCATCACCTATGATAGAGAATGCCCTTAAGTATAGTGTGGGAGCATATCAAGCTGAGAGATGCTTGATTTGGATGGTTTTGCAATATCTTTATTCTGTAAAGTTAGATGTGCTTAACTGCAATACATATGCTTACAAATGCAATTTTACAACATTTCATGTTGTTTCAGGTCAGAACAGACTTGATTTCAAGAGTTTGATGAATTGTAATGTTTACTTGCAAATACACATGAAAACTCATCACCTATGATAGAGAATGCCCTTAAGTATAGTGTGGGAGCATTTCAAGCTGAGGGATGCTTGATTTGGATGGTTTTGCAATATCTTTATTCTGTAAAGTTAGATGTGCTTAACTGCAATACATATGCTTTCAAATGCAATTTTACAACATTTCATGTTGTTTCAGGTCAGAACAGACTTGATTTCAAGAGTTTGATGAATTGTAATGTTTACTTGCATATACACTTGTAAACTCTACACCTATGATAGATAATGCCCTGTTGTATAGTGTGGGAAAATATCAAGCTGAGAGAAGCTTGTTTTGGATGGTTTTGCAATATCCTTATTCTGTAAAGATAGATGAGCTTAACTGCAATACATATGCTTACAAATGCAATTTTACAACATTTCATGTTGTTTCAGGTCAGAACAGACTTGATTTCAAGAGTTTGATGAATTGTAATGTTTACTTGCAAATACACATGAAAACTCTTCTCCTCTGATAGATAATGCCCTTTTGTATAGTGTGGGAGCAAATCAAGCTGAGAGAAGCTTGTTTTGGATGGTTTTGCAATATCCTTATTCTGTAAAGTTAGATGTGCTTAACTGCAATACATATGCTTACAAATGCAATTTTACAACATTTCATTTTGTTTCAGGTTAGAACAGACTTGATTTCAAGAGTTTGATGAATTGTAATGTTTACTTGCAAATACACATGAAAACTCATCACCTATGATAGAGAAAGCCCTTAAGTATAGTGTGGGAGCATATCAAGCTGAGAGATGCTTGATTTGGATGGTTTTGCAATATCTTTATTCTGTAAAGTTAGATGTGCTTAACTGCAATACATATGCTTACAAATGCAATTTTACAACATTTCATGTTGTTTCAGGTCAGAACAGACTTGATTTCAAATTTTTGATGAATTGTAATGTTTACTTGCAAATACACATGAAAACTCATCACCTATGATAGAGAATGCCCTTAAGTATAGTGTGGGAGCATTTCAAGCTGAGGGATGATTGATTTGGATGGTTTTGCAATATCTTTATTCTGTAAAGTTAGATGTGCTTAACTGCAATACATATGCTTTCAAATGCAATTTTACAACATTTCATGTTGTTTCAGGTCAGAACAGACTTGATTTCAAGAGTTTGATGAATTGTAATGTTTACTTGCAAATACACTTGTAAGCTCTTCTCCTCTGATAGATAATGCCCTTTTGTATAGTGTGGGAGCATATCAAGCTGAGAGATGCTTGATTTGGATGGTTTTGCAATATCTTTACTCTGTAAAGTTAGATGTGCTTAACTGCAATACATATGCTTACAAATGCAATTTTACAACATTTCATGTTGTTTCAGGTCAGAACTGACTTGATTTCAAGAGTTTGATGAATTGTAATGTATACTTGCAAATACACTTGTAAACTCTTCTCCTCTGATAGATAATGCCCTTTTGTATAGTGTGGGAGCAAATCAAGCTGAGAGAAGCTTGTTTTGGATGGTTTTGCAATATCCTTATTCTGTAAAGTTAGATGTGCTTAACTGCAATACATATGCTTACAAATGCAATTTTACAACATTTCATTTTGTTTCAGGTTAGAACAGACTTGATTTCAAGAGTTTGATGAATTGTAATGTTTACTTGCAAATACACATGAAAACTCATCACCTATGATAGAGAATGCCCTTAAGTATAGTGTGGGAGCATATCAAGCTGAGAGATGCTTGATTTGGATGGTTTTGCAATATCTTTATTCTGTAAAGTTAGATGTGCTTAACTGCAATACATATGCTTACAAATGCAATTTTACAACATTTCATGTTGTTTCAGGTCAGAACAGACTTGATTTCAAGAGTTTGATGAATTGTAATGTTTACTTGCAAATACACATGAAAACTCATCACCTATGATAGAGAATGCCCTTAAGTATAGTGTGGGAGCATTTCAAGCTGAGGGATGCTTGATTTGGATGGTTTTGCAATATCTTTATTCTGTAAAGTTAGATGTGCTTAACTGCAATACATATGCTTTCAAATGCAATTTTACAACATTTCATGTTGTTTCAGGTCAGAACAGACTTGATTTCAAGAGTTTGATGAATTGTAATGTTTACTTGCATATACACTTGTAAACTCTACACCTATGATAGATAATGCCCTGTTGTATAGTGTGGGAGCATATCAAGCTGAGAGAAGCTTGTTTTGGATGGTTTTGCAATATCCTTATTCTGTAAAGTTAGATGAGCTTAACTGCAATACATATGCTTACAAATGCAATTTTACAACATTTCATGTTGTTTCAGGTCAGAACAGACTTGATTTCAAGAGTTTGATGAATTGTAATGTTTACTTGCAAATACACTTGTAAACTCTACACCTATGATAGATAATGCCCTTTTGTATAGTGTGGGAGCATATCAAGCTGAGAGAAGCTTGTTTTGGATGGTTTTGCAATATCCTTATTCTGTAAAGTTAGATGTGCTTAACTGCAATACATATGCTTACAAATGCAATTTTACAACATTTCATTTTGTTTCAGGTCAGAACTGACTTGGTTTCAAGAGTTTGATGACTTGTAATGTATACTTGCAAATACACATGAAAACTCATCACCTATGATAGAGAATGACCTTAAGTATAGTGTGGGAGCATATCAAGCTGAGAGATGCTTGATTTGGATGGTTTTGCAATATCTTTATTCTGTAAAGTTAGATGTGCTTAACTGCAATACATATGCTTACAAATGCAATTTTACAACATTTCATGTTGTTTCAGGTCAGAACAGACTTGATTTCAAGAGTTTGATGAATTGTAATGTTTACTTGTAAATACACTTGTAAACTCTACACCTATGATAGATAATGCACTTTTGTATAGTGTGGGAGCATATCAAGCTGAGAGATGCTTGATTTGGATGGTTTTGCAATATCTTTATTCTGTAAAGTTAGATGTGCTTAACTGCAATACATATGCTTACAAAAGCAATTTTACAACATTTCATGTTGTTTCAGGTCAAAACTGACTTGATTTCAAGAGTTTGATGAATTGTAATGTATACTTGCAAATACACTTGTAAACTCTTCTCCTCTGATAGATAATGCCCTTTTGTATAGTGTGGGAGCATATCAAGCTGAGAGATGCTTGATTTGGATGGTTTTGCAATATCTTTATTCTGTAAAGTTAGATGTGCTTAACTGCAATACATATGCTTACAAATGCAATTTTACAACATTTCATGTTGTTTCAGGTCAGAACAGACTTGATTTCAAATTTTTGATGAATTGTAATGTTTACTTGCAAATACACATGAAAACTCATCACCTATGATAGAGAATGCCCTTAAGTATAGTGTGGGAGCATTTCAAGCTGAGGGATGATTGATTTGGATGGTTTTGCAATATCTTTATTCTGTAAAGTTAGATGTGCTTAACTGCAATACATATGCTTTCAAATGCAATTTTACAACATTTCATGTTGTTTCAGGTCAGAACAGACTTGATTTCAAGAGTTTGATGAATTGTAATGTTTACTTGCAAATACACTTGTAAGCTCTTCTCCTCTGATAGATAATGCCCTTTTGTATAGTGTGGGAGCATATCAAGCTGAGAGATGCTTGATTTGGATGGTTTTGCAATATCTTTACTCTGTAAAGTTAGATGTGCTTAACTGCAATACATATGCTTACAAATGCAATTTTACAACATTTCATGTTGTTTCAGGTCAGAACTGACTTGATTTCAAGAGTTTGATGAATTGTAATGTATACTTGCAAATACACTTGTAAACTCTTCTCCTCTGATAGATAATGCCCTTTTGTATAGTGTGGGAGCAAATCAAGCTGAGAGAAGCTTGTTTTGGATGGTTTTGCAATATCCTTATTCTGTAAAGTTAGATGTGCTTAACTGCAATACATATGCTTACAAATGCAATTTTACAACATTTCATTTTGTTTCAGGTTAGAACAGACTTGATTTCAAGAGTTTGATGAATTGTAATGTTTACTTGCAAATACACATGAAAACTCATCACCTATGATAGAGAATGCCCTTAAGTATAGTGTGGGAGCATATCAAGCTGAGAGATGCTTGATTTGGATGGTTTTGCAATATCTTTATTCTGTAAAGTTAGATGTGCTTAACTGCAATACATATGCTTACAAATGCAATTTTACAACATTTCATGTTGTTTCAGGTCAGAACAGACTTGATTTCAAGAGTTTGATGAATTGTAATGTTTACTTGCAAATACACATGAAAACTCATCACCTATGATAGAGAATGCCCTTAAGTATAGTGTGGGAGCATTTCAAGCTGAGGGATGCTTGATTTGGATGGTTTTGCAATATCTTTATTCTGTAAAGTTAGATGTGCTTAACTGCAATACATATGCTTTCAAATGCAATTTTACAACATTTCATGTTGTTTCAGGTCAGAACAGACTTGATTTCAAGAGTTTGATGAATTGTAATGTTTACTTGCATATACACTTGTAAACTCTACACCTATGATAGATAATGCCCTGTTGTATAGTGTGGGAGCATATCAAGCTGAGAGAAGCTTGTTTTGGATGGTTTTGCAATATCCTTATTCTGTAAAGTTAGATGAGCTTAACTGCAATACATATGCTTACAAATGCAATTTTACAACATTTCATGTTGTTTCAGGTCAGAACAGACTTGATTTCAAGAGTTTGATGAATTGTAATGTTTACTTGCAAATACACTTGTAAACTCTACACCTATGATAGATAATGCCCTTTTGTATAGTGTGGGAGCATATCAAGCTGAGAGAAGCTTGTTTTGGATGGTTTTGCAATATCCTTATTCTGTAAAGTTAGATGTGCTTAACTGCAATACATATGCTTACAAATGCAATTTTACAACATTTCATTTTGTTTCAGGTCAGAACTGACTTGGTTTCAAGAGTTTGATGACTTGTAATGTATACTTGCAAATACACATGAAAACTCATCACCTATGATAGAGAATGACCTTAAGTATAGTGTGGGAGCATATCAAGCTGAGAGATGCTTGATTTGGATGGTTTTGCAATATCTTTATTCTGTAAAGTTAGATGTGCTTAACTGCAATACATATGCTTACAAATGCAATTTTACAACATTTCATGTTGTTTCAGGTCAGAACAGACTTGATTTCAAGAGTTTGATGAATTGTAATGTTTACTTGTAAATACACTTGTAAACTCTACACCTATGATAGATAATGCACTTTTGTATAGTGTGGGAGCATATCAAGCTGAGAGATGCTTGATTTGGATGGTTTTGCAATATCTTTATTCTGTAAAGTTAGATGTGCTTAACTGCAATACATATGCTTACAAATGCAATTTTACAACATTTCATGTTGTTTCAGGTCAAAACTGACTTGATTTCAAGAGTTTGATGAATTGTAATGTATACTTGCAAATACACTTGTAAACTCTTCTCCTCTGATAGATAATGCCCTTTTGTATAGTGTGGGAGCATATCAAGCTGAGAGATGCTTGATTTGGATGGTTTTGCAATATCTTTATTCTGTAAAGTTAGATGTGATTAACTGCAATACATATGCTTACAAATGCAATTTTACAACATTTCATGTTGTTTCAGGTCAGAACAGACTTGATTTCAAGAGTTTGATGAATTGTAATGTATACTTGCAAATACACTTGTAAACTCTACACCAATGATAGATAATGCCCTTTTGTATAGTGTGGGAGCATATCAAGCTGAGAGAAGCTTGTTTTGGATGGTTTTGCAACATCCTTATACTGTAAAGTTAGATGTGCTTAACTGCAATACATATGCTTACAAATGCAATTTTACAACATTTCATGTTGTTTCAGGTCAGAACAGACTTGATTTCAAGAGTTTGATGAATTGTAATGTTTACTTGCAAATACACATGAAAACTCATCACCTATGATAGAGAATGCCCTTAAGTATAGTGTGGGAGCATATCAAGCTGAGGGATGCTTGATTTGGATGGTTTTGCAATATCTTTATTCTGTAATGTTAGATGTGCTTAACTGCAATACATATGCTTTCAAATGCAATTTTACAACATTTCATGTTGTTTCAGGTCAGAACAGACTTGATTTCAAGAGTTTGATGAATTGTAATGTATACTTGCAAATACACATGAAAACTCATCACCTATGATAGAGAATGCCCTTAAGTATAGTGTGGGAGCATATCAAGCTGAGAGATGCTTGATTTGGATGGTTTTGCAATATCTTTATTCTGTAAAGTTAGATGTGCTTAACTGCAATACATATGCTTACAAATGCAATTTTACAACATTTCATGTTGTTTCAGGTCAGAACTGACTTGATTTCAAGAGTTTGATGAATTGTAATGTATACTTGCAAATACACTTGTAAACTCTTCTCCTCTGATAGATAATGCCCTTTTGTATAGTGTGGGAGCAAATCAAGCTGAGAGAAGCTTGTTTTGGATGGTTTTGCAATATCCTTATTCTGTAAAGTTAGATGTGCTTAACTGCAATACATATGCTTACAAATGCAATTTTACAACATTTAATTTTGTTTCAGGTCAGAACAGACTTGATTTCAAGAGTTTGATGAATTGTAATGTTTACTTGCAAATACACATGAAAACTCATCACCTATGATAGAGAATGCCCTTAAGTATAGTGTGGGAGCATATCAAGCTGAGAGATGCTTGATTTGGATGGTTTTGCAATATCTTTATTCTGTAAAGTTAGATGTGCTTAACTGCAATATATATGCTTACAAATGCAATTTTACAACATTTCATGTTGTTTCAGGTCAGAACAGACTTGATTTCAAGAGTTTGATGAATTGTAATGTTTACTTGCAAATACACATGAAAACTCATCACCTATGATAGAGAATGCCCTTAAGTATAGTGTGGGAGCATATCAAGCTGAGGGATGCTTGATTTGGATGGTTTTGCAATATCTTTATTCTGTAATGTTAGATGTGCTTAACTGCAATACATATGCTTTCAAATGCAATTTTACAACATTTCATTTTGTTTCAGGTCAGAACAGACTTGATTTCAAGAGTTTGATGAATTGTAATGTTTACTTGCAAATACACTTGTAAACTCTACACCTATGATAGATAATGCCCTGTTGTATAGTGTGGGAGCATATCAAGATGAGAGAAGCTTGTTTTGGATGGTTTTGCAATATCCTTATTCTGTAAAGTTAGATGTGCTTAACTGCAATACATATGCTTACAAATGCAATTTTACAACATTTCATGTTGTTTCAGGTCAGAACTGACTTGATTTCAAGAGTTTGATGAATTGTAATGTATACTTGCAAATACACTTGTAAACTCATCTCCTCTGATAGATAATGCCCTTTTGTATAGTGTGGGAGCAAATCAAGCTGAGAGAAGCTTGTTTTGGATGGTTTTGCAATATCCTTATTCTGTAAAGTTAGATGTGCTTAACTGCAATACATATGCTTACAAATGCAATTTTACAACATTTCATTTTGTTTCAGGTCAGAACTGACTTGGTTTCAAGAGTTTGATGACTTGTAATGTATACTTGCAAATACACATGAAAACTCATCACCTATGATAGAGAATGCCCTTAAGTATAGTGTGGGAGCATATCAAGCTGAGAGATGCTTGATTTGGATGGCTTTGCAATATCTTTATTCTGTAAAGTTAGATGTGCTTAACTGCAATACATATGCTTACAAATGCAGTTTTACAACATTTCATGTTGTTTCAGGTCAGAACAGACTTGATTTCAAGAGTTTGATGAATTGTAATGTTTACTTGCAAATACACTTGTAAACTCTTCTCCTCTGATAGATAATGCCCTTAAGTATAGTGTGGGTGCAAATCAAGCTGAGAGAAGCTTGTTTTGGATGGTTTTGCAATATCTTTACTCTGTAAAGTTAGATGTGCTTAACTGCAATACATATGCTTACAAATGCAATTTTACAACATTTCATGTTGTTTCAGGTCAGAACAGACTTGATTTCAAGAGTTTGATGAATTGTAATGTTTACTTGCAAATACACATGAAAACTCATCACCTATGATAGAGAATGCCCTTAAGTATAGTGTGGGAGCATATCAAGCTGAGGGATGCTTGATTTGGATGGTTTTGCAATATCTTTATTCTGTAATGTTAGATGTGCTTAACTGCAATACATATGCTTTCAAATGCAATTTTACAACATTTCATGTTGTTTCAGGTCAGAACAGACTTGATTTCAAGAGTTTGATGAATTGTAATGTTTACTTGCAAATACACTTGTAAACTCTACACCTATGATAGATAATGCCCTGTTGTATAGTGTGGGAGCATATCAAGATGAGAGAAGCTTGTTTTGGATGGTTTTGCAATATCCTTATTCTGTAAAGTTAGATGTGCTTAACTGCAATACATATGCTTACAAATGCAATTTTACAACATTTCATGTTGTTTCAGGTCAGAACTGACTTGATTTCAAGAGTTTGATGAATTGTAATGTATACTTGCAAATACACTTGTAAACTCATCTCCTCTGATAGATAATGCCCTTTTGTATAGTGTGGGAGCAAATCAAGCTGAGAGAAGCTTGTTTTGGATGGTTTTGCAATATCCTTATTCTGTAAAGTTAGATGTGCTTAACTGCAATACATATGCTTACAAATGCAATTTTACAACATTTCATTTTGTTTCAGGTCAGAACTGACTTGGTTTCAAGAGTTTGATGACTTGTAATGTATACTTGCAAATACACATGAAAACTCATCACCTATGATAGAGAATGCCCTTAAGTATAGTGTGGGAGCATATCAAGCTGAGAGATGCTTGATTTGGATGGCTTTGCAATATCTTTATTCTGTAAAGTTAGATGTGCTTAACTGCAATACATATGCTTACAAATGCAGTTTTACAACATTTCATGTTGTTTCAGGTCAGAACAGACTTGATTTCAAGAGTTTGATGAATTGTAATGTTTACTTGCAAATACACTTGTAAACTCTTCTCCTCTGATAGATAATGCCCTTAAGTATAGTGTGGGTGCAAATCAAGCTGAGAGAAGCTTGTTTTGGATGGTTTTGCAACATCCTAATTCTGTAAAGTTAGATGTGCTTAACTGCATTACATATGCTTACAAATGCAATTTTACAACATTTCATTTTGTTTCAGGTCAGAACTGACTTGGTTTCAAGAGTTTGATGACTTGTAATGTATACTTGCAAATACACATGAAAACTCATCACCTATGATAGAGAATGCCCTTAAGTATAGTGTGGGAGCATATCAAGCTGAGAGATGCTTGATTTGGATGGTTTTGCAATATCTTTATTCTGTAAAGTTAGATGTGCTTAACTGCAATACATATGCTTACAAATGCAATTTTACAACATTTCATGTTGTTTCAGGTCAGAACAGACTTGATTTCAAGAGTTTGATGAATTGTAATGTTTACTTGCAAATACACTTGTAAGCTCTTCTCCTCTGATAGATAATGCCCTTTTGTATAGTGTGGGAGCAAATCAAGCTGAGAGAAGCTTGTTTTGGATGGTTTTGCAATATCCTTATTCTGTAAAGTTAGATGTGCTTAACTGCAATACATATGCTTACAAATGCAATTTTACAACATTTCATTTTGTTTCAGGTTAGAACAGACTTGATTTCAAGAGTTTGATGAATTGTAATGTTTACTTGCAAATACACATGAAAACTCATCACCTATGATAGAGAATGCCCTTAAGTATAGTGTGGGAGCATATCAAGCTGAGAGATGCTTGATTTGGATGGTTTTGCAATATCTTTATTCTGTAAAGTTAGATGTGCTTAACTGCAATACATATGCTTACAAATGCAATTTTACAACATTTCATGTTGTTTCAGGTCAGAACAGACTTGATTTCAAGAGTTTGATGTATTGTAATGTTTACTTGCAAATACACATGAAAACTCATCACCTATGATAGAGAATGCCCTTAAGTATAGTGTGGGAGCATATCAAGCTGAGAGATGCTTGATTTGGATGGTTTTGCAATATCTTTATTCTGTAAAGTTAGATGTGCTTAACTGCAATACATATGCTTACAAATGCAATTTTACAACATTTCATGTTGTTTCAGGTCAGAACAGACTTGATTTCAAGAGTTTGATGAATTGTAATGTTTACTTGCAAATACACATGAAAACTCATCACCTATGATAGAGAATGCCCTTAAGTATAGTGTGGGAGCATATCAAGCTGAGGGATGCTTGATTTGGATGGTTTTGCAATATCTTTATTCTGTAATGTTAGATGTGCTTAACTGCAATACATATGCTTTCAAATGCAATTTTACAACATTTCATGTTGTTTCAGGTCAGAACAGACTTGATTTCAAGAGTTTGATGAATTGTAATGTTTACTTGCAAATACACTTGTAAACTCTACACCTATGATAGATAATGCCCTGTTGTATAGTGTGGGAGCATATCAAGATGAGAGAAGCTTGTTTTGGATGGTTTTGCAATATCCTTATTCTGTAAAGTTAGATGTGCTTAACTGCAATACATATGCTTACAAATGCAATTTTACAACATTTCATGTTGTTTCAGGTCAGAACTGACTTGATTTCAAGAGTTTGATGAATTGTAATGTATACTTGCAAATACACTTGTAAACTCATCTCCTCTGATAGATAATGCCCTTTTGTATAGTGTGGGAGCAAATCAAGCTGAGAGAAGCTTGTTTTGGATGGTTTTGCAATATCCTTATTCTGTAAAGTTAGATGTGCTTAACTGCAATACATATGCTTACAAATGCAATTTTACAACATTTCATTTTGTTTCAGGTCAGAACTGACTTGGTTTCAAGAGTTTGATGACTTGTAATGTATACTTGCAAATACACATGAAAACTCATCACCTATGATAGAGAATGCCCTTAAGTATAGTGTGGGAGCATATCAAGCTGAGAGATGCTTGATTTGGATGGCTTTGCAATATCTTTATTCTGTAAAGTTAGATGTGCTTAACTGCAATACATATGCTTACAAATGCAGTTTTACAACATTTCATGTTGTTTCAGGTCAGAACAGACTTGATTTCAAGAGTTTGATGAATTGTAATGTTTACTTGCAAATACACTTGTAAACTCTTCTCCTCTGATAGATAATGCCCTTAAGTATAGTGTGGGTGCAAATCAAGCTGAGAGAAGCTTGTTTTGGATGGTTTTGCAACATCCTTATTCTGTAAAGTTAGATGTGCTTAACTGCATTACATATGCTTACAAATGCAATTTTACAACATTTCATTTTGTTTCAGGTCAGAACTGACTTGGTTTCAAGAGTTTGATGACTTGTAATGTATACTTGCAAATACACATGAAAACTCATCACCTATGATAGAGAATGCCCTTAAGTATAGTGTGGGAGCATATCAAGCTGAGAGATGCTTGATTTGGATGGTTTTGCAATATCTTTATTCTGTAAAGTTAGATGTGCTTAACTGCAATACATATGCTTACAAATGCAATTTTACAACATTTCATGTTGTTTCAGGTCAGAACAGACTTGATTTCAAGAGTTTGATGAATTGTAATGTTTACTTGCAAATACACTTGTAAGCTCTTCTCCTCTGATAGATAATGCCCTTTTGTATAGTGTGGGAGCATATCAAGCTGAGAGATGCTTGATTTGGATGGTTTTGCAATATCTTTACTCTGTAAAGTTAGATGTGCTTAACTGCAATACATATGCTTACAAATGCAATTTTACAACATTTCATGTTGTTTCAGGTCAGAACTGACTTGATTTCAAGAGTTTGATGAGTTGTAATGTATACTTGCAAATACACTTGTAAACTCTTCTCCTCTGATAGATAATGCCCTTTTGTATAGTGTGGGAGCAAATCAAGCTGAGAGAAGCTTGTTTTGGATGGTTTTGCAATATCCTTATTCTGTAAAGTTAGATGTGCTTAACTGCAATACATATGCTTACAAATGCAATTTTACAACATTTCATTTTGTTTCAGGTTAGAACAGACTTGATTTCAAGAGTTTGATGAATTGTAATGTTTACTTGCAAATACACATGAAAACTCATCACCTATGATAGAGAATGCCCTTAAGTATAGTGTGGGAGCATATCAAGCTGAGAGATGCTTGATTTGGATGGTTTTGCAATATCTTTATTCTGTAAAGTTAGATGTGCTTAACTGCAATACATATGCTTACAAATGCAATTTTACAACATTTCATGTTGTTTCAGGTCAGAACAGACTTGATTTCAAGAGTTTGATGAATTGTAATGTTTACTTGCAAATACACATGAAAACTCATCACCTATGATAGAGAATGCCCTTAAGTATAGTGTGGGAGCATTTCAAGTTGAGGGATGCTTGATTTGGATGGTTTTGCAATATCTTTATTCTGTAAAGTTAGATGTGCTTAACTGCAATACATATGCTTTCAAATGCAATTTTACAACATTTCATGTTGTTTCAGGTCAGAACAGACTTGATTTCAAGAGTTTGATGAATTGTAATGTTTACTTGCAAATACACTTGTAAGCTCTTCTCCTCTGATAGATAATGCCCTTTTGTATAGTGTGGGAGCATATCAAGCTGAGAGATGCTTGATTTGGATGGTTTTGCAATATCTTTACTCTGTAAAGTTAGATGTGCTTAACTGCAATACATATGCTTACAAATGCAATTTTACAACATTTCATGTTGTTTCAGGTCAGAACTGACTTGATTTCAAGAGTTTGATGAATTGTAATGTATACTTGCAAATACACTTGTAAACTCTTCTCCTCTGATAGATAATGCCCTATTGTATAGTGTGGGAGCAAATCAAGCTGAGAGAAGCTTGTTTTGGATGGTTTTGCAATATCCTTATTCTGTAAAGTTAGATGTGCTTAACTGCAATACATATGCTTACAAATGCAATTTTACAACATTTCATTTTGTTTCAGGTTAGAACAGACTTGATTTCAAGAGTTTGATGAATTGTAATGTTTACTTGCAAATACACATGAAAACTCATCACCTATGATAGAGAATGCCCTTAAGTATAGTGTGGGAGCATATCAAGCTGAGAGATGCTTGATTTGGATGGTTTTGCAATATCTTTATTCTGTAAAGTTAGATGTGCTTAACTGCAATACATATGCTTACAAATGCAATTTTACAACATTTCATGTTGTTTCAGGTCAGAACAGACTTGATTTCAAGAGTTTGATGAATTGTAATGTTTACTTGCAAATACACATGAAAACTCATCACCTATGATAGAGAATGCCCTTAAGTATAGTGTGGGAGCATTTCAAGCTGAGGGATGCTTGATTTGGATGGTTTTGCAATATCTTTATTCTGTAAAGTTAGATGTGCTTAACTGCAATACATATGCTTTCAAATGCAATTTTACAACATTTCATGTTGTTTCAGGTCAGAACAGACTTGATTTCAAGAGTTTGATGAATTGTAATGTTTACTTGCATATACACTTGTAAACTCTACACCTATGATAGATAATGCCCTGTTGTATAGTGTGGGAAAATATCAAGCTGAGAGAAGCTTGTTTTGGATGGTTTTGCAATATCCTTATTCTGTAAAGTTAGATGAGCTTAACTGCAATACATATGCTTACAAATGCAATTTTACAACATTTCATGTTGTTTCAGGTCAGAACAGACTTGATTTCAAGAGTTTGATGAATTGTAATGTTTACTTGCAAATACACATGAAAACTCATCACCTATGATAGAGAATGCCCTTAAGTATAGTGTGGGAGCATATCAAGCTGAGAGATGCTTGATTTGGATGGTTTTGCAATATCTTTATTCTGTAAAGTTAGATGTGCTTAACTGCAATACATATGCTTACAAATGCAATTTTACAACATTTCATGTTGTTTCAGGTCAGAACAGACTTGATTTCAAGAGTTTGATGAATTGTAATGTTTACTTGCAAATACACATGAAAACTCATCACCTATGATAGAGAATGCCCTTAAGTATAGTGTGGGAGCATTTCAAGTTGAGGGATGCTTGATTTGGATGGTTTTGCAATATCTTTATTCTGTAAAGTTAGATGTGCTTAACTGCAATACATATGCTTTCAAATGCAATTTTACAACATTTCATGTTGTTTCAGGTCAGAACAGACTTGATTTCAAGAGTTTGATGAATTGTAATGTTTACTTGCAAATACACTTGTAAGCTCTTCTCCTCTGATAGATAATGCCCTTTTGTATAGTGTGGGAGCATATCAAGCTGAGAGATGCTTGATTTGGATGGTTTTGCAATATCTTTACTCTGTAAAGTTAGATGTGCTTAACTGCAATACATATGCTTACAAATGCAATTTTACAACATTTCATGTTGTTTCAGGTCAGAACTGACTTGATTTCAAGAGTTTGATGAATTGTAATGTATACTTGCAAATACACTTGTAAACTCTTCTCCTCTGATAGATAATGCCCTTTTGTATAGTGTGGGAGCAAATCAAGCTGAGAGAAGCTTGTTTTGGATGGTTTTGCAATATCCTTATTCTGTAAAGTTAGATGTGCTTAACTGCAATACATATGCTTACAAATGCAATTTTACAACATTTCATTTTGTTTCAGGTTAGAACAGACTTGATTTCAAGAGTTTGATGAATTGTAATGTTTACTTGCAAATACACATGAAAACTCATCACCTATGATAGAGAATGCCCTTAAGTATAGTGTGGGAGCATATCAAGCTGAGAGATGCTTGATTTGGATGGTTTTGCAATATCTTTATTCTGTAAAGTTAGATGTGCTTAACTGCAATACATATGCTTACAAATGCAATTTTACAACATTTCATGTTGTTTCAGGTCAGAACAGACTTGATTTCAAGAGTTTGATGAATTGTAATGTTTACTTGCAAATACACATGAAAACTCATCACCTATGATAGAGAATGCCCTTAAGTATAGTGTGGGAGCATTTCAAGCTGAGGGATGCTTGATTTGGATGGTTTTGCAATATCTTTATTCTGTAAAGTTAGATGTGCTTAACTGCAATACATATGCTTTCAAATGCAATTTTACAACATTTCATGTTGTTTCAGGTCAGAACAGACTTGATTTCAAGAGTTTGATGAATTGTAATGTTTACTTGCATATACACTTGTAAACTCTACACCTATGATAGATAATGCCCTGTTGTATAGTGTGGGAAAATATCAAGCTGAGAGAAGCTTGTTTTGGATGGTTTTGCAATATCCTTATTCTGTAAAGTTAGATGAGCTTAACTGCAATACATATGCTTACAAATGCAATTTTACAACATTTCATGTTGTTTCAGGTCAGAACAGACTTGATTTCAAGAGTTTGATGAATTGTAATGTTTACTTGCAAATACACATGAAAACTCATCACCTATGATAGAGAATGCCCTTAAGTATAGTGTGGGAGCATATCAAGCTGAGAGATGCTTGATTTGGATGGTTTTGCAATATCTTTATTCTGTAAAGTTAGATGAGCTTAACTGCAATACATATGCTTACAAATGCAATTTTACAACATTTCATGTTGTTTCAGGTCAGAACAGACTTGATTTCAAGAGTTTGATGAATTGTAATGTTTACTTGCAAATACACTTGTAAACTCTTCTCCTCTGATAGATAATGCCCTTTTGTATAGTGTGGGAGCAAATCAAGCTGAGAGAAGCTTGTTTTGGATGGTTTTGCAATATCCTTATTCTGTAAAGTTAGATGTGCTTAACTGCAATACATATGCTTACAAATGCAATTTTACAACATTTCATTTTGTTTCAGGTCTGAACAGACTTGATTTCAAGAGTTTGATTAATTGTAATGTTTACTTGCAAATACACATGAAAACTCTTCTCCTCTGATAGATAATGCCCTTTTGTATAGTGTGGGAGCAAATCAAGCTGAGAGAAGCTTGTTTTGGATGGTTTTGCAATATCCTTATTCTGTAAAGTTAGATGTGCTTAACTGCAATACATATGCTTACAAATGCAATTTTACAACATTTCATTTTGTTTCAGGTTAGAACAGACTTGATTTCAAGAGTTTGATGAATTGTAATGTTTACTTGCAAATACACATGAAAACTCATCACCTATGATAGAGAATGCCCTTAAGTATAGTGTGGGAGCATATCAAGCTGAGAGATGCTTGATTTGGATGGTTTTGCAATATCTTTATTCTGTAAAGTTAGATGTGCTTAACTGCAATACATATGCTTACAAATGCAATTTTACAACATTTCATGTTGTTTCAGGTCAGAACAGACTTGATTTCAAATTTTTGATGAATTGTAATGTTTACTTGCAAATACACATGAAAACTCATAACCTATGATAGAGAATGCCCTTAAGTATAGTGTGGGAGCATTTCAAGCTGAGGGATGATTGATTTGGATGGTTTTGCAATATCTTTATTCTGTAAAGTTAGATGTGCTTAACTGCAATACATATGCTTTCAAATGCAATTTTACAACATTTCATGTTGTTTCAGGTCAGAACAGACTTGATTTCAAGAGTTTGATGAATTGTAATGTTTACTTGCAAATACACTTGTAAGCTCTTCTCCTCTGATAGATAATGCCCTTTTGTATAGTGTGGGAGCATATCAAGCTGAGAGATGCTTGATTTGGATGGTTTTGCAATATCTTTACTCTGTAAAGTTAGATGTGCTTAACTGCAATACATATGCTTACAAATGCAATTTTACAACATTTCATGTTGTTTCAGGTCAGAACTGACTTGATTTCAAGAGTTTGATGAATTGTAATGTATACTTGCAAATACACTTGTAAACTCTTCTCCTCTGATAGATAATGCCCTTTTGTATAGTGTGGGAGCAAATCAAGCTGAGAGAAGCTTGTTTTGGATGGTTTTGCAATATCCTTATTCTGTAAAGTTAGATGTGCTTAACTGCAATACATATGCTTACAAATGCAATTTTACAACATTTCATTTTGTTTCAGGTTAGAACAGACTTGATTTCAAGAGTTTGATGAATTGTAATGTTTACTTGCAAATACACATGAAAACTCATCACCTATGATAGAGAATGCCCTTAAGTATAGTGTGGGAGCATATCAAGCTGAGAGATGCTTGATTTGGATGGTTTTGCAATATCTTTATTCTGTAAAGTTAGATGTGCTTAACTGCAATACATATGCTTACAAATGCAATTTTACAACATTTCATGTTGTTTCAGGTCAGAACAGACTTGATTTCAAGAGTTTGATGAATTGTAATGTTTACTTGCAAATACACATGAAAACTCATCACCTATGATAGAGAATGCCCTTAAGTATAGTGTGGGAGCATTTCAAGCTGAGGGATGCTTGATTTGGATGGTTTTGCAATATCTTTATTCTGTAAAGTTAGATGTGCTTAACTGCAATACATATGCTTTCAAATGCAATTTTACAACATTTCATGTTGTTTCAGGTCAGAACAGACTTGATTTCAAGAGTTTGATGAATTGTAATGTTTACTTGCATATACACTTGTAAACTCTACACCTATGATAGATAATGCCCTGTTGTATAGTGTGGGAGCATATCAAGCTGAGAGAAGCTTGTTTTGGATGGTTTTGCAATATCCTTATTCTGTAAAGTTAGATGAGCTTAACTGCAATACATATGCTTACAAATGCAATTTTACAACATTTCATGTTGTTTCAGGTCAGAACTGACTTGATTTCAAGAGTTTGATGAATTGTAATGTATACTTGCAAATACACGTGTTAACTCATCTCCTCTGATAGATAATGCCCTTTTGTATAGTGTGGGAGCAAATCAAGCTGAGAGAAGCTTGTTTTGGATGGTTTTGCAATATCCTTATTCTGTAAAGTTAGATGTGCTTAACTGCAATACATATGCTTACAAATGCAATTTTACAACATTTAATTTTGTTTCAGGTCAGAACTGACTTGGTTTCAAGAGTTTGATGACTTGTAATGTTTACTTGCAAATACACTTGTAAACTCTTCTCCTCTGATAGATAATGCCCTTTTGTATAGTGTGGGAGCAAATCAAGCTGAGAGAAGCTTGTTTTGGATGGTTTTGCAATATCCTTATTCTGTAAAGTTAGATGTGCTTAACTGCAATACATATGCTTACAAATCCAATTTTACAACATTTCATGTTGTTTCAGTTCAGAACTGACTTGGTTTCAAGAGTTTGATGACTTGTAATGTATCCTTGCAAATACACATGAAAACTCATTACCTATGATAGAGAATGCCCTTAAGTATAGTGTGGGAGCATATCAAGCTGAGAGATGCTTGATTTGGATGGTTTTGCAATATCTTTATTCTGTAAAGTTAGATGTGCTCAACTGCAATACATATGCTTACAAATGTAATTTCACAACATTTCATGTTGTTTCAGGTCAGAACTGACTTGATTTCAAGAGTTTGATGAATTGTAATGTTTACTTGCATATACACTTGTAAACTCTTCTCCTCTGATAGATAATGCCCTTTTGTATAGTGTGGGAGCAAATCAAGCTGAGAGAAGCTTGTTTTGGATGGTTTTGCAATATCCTTATTCTGTAAAGTTAGATGTGCTTAACTGCATTACATATGCTTACAAATGCAATTTTACAACATTTCATTTTGTTTCAGGTCAGAACTGACTTGGTTTCAAGAGTTTGATGACTTGTAATGTATACTTGCAAATACACATGAAAACTCATCACCTATGATAGAGAATGCCCTTAAGTATAGTGTGGGAGCATATCAAGCTGAGAGATGCTTGATTTGGATGGTTTTGCAATATCTTTATTCTGTAAAGTTAGATATGCTTAACTGCAATAAATATGCTTACAAATGCAATTTTACAACATTTCATGTTGTTTCAGGTCAGAACAGACTTGATTTCAAGAGTTTGATGAATTGTAATGTTTACTTGCAAATACACTTGTAAACTCTTCTCCTCTGATAGATAATGCCCTTTTGTATAGTGTGGGAGCATATCAAGCTGAGAGATGCTTGTTTTGGATGGTTTTGCAATTTCCTTATTCTGTAAAGTTAGATGTGCTTAACTGCAATACATATGCTTACAAATGCAATTTTACAACATTTCATGTTGTTTTAGGTCAGAACTGACTTGATTTCAAGAGTTTGATGAATTGTAATGTATACTTGCAAATACACTTGTAAACTCTTCTCCTCTGATAGATAATGCCCTTTTGTATAGTGTGGGAGCAAATCAAGCTGAGAGAAGCTTGTTTTGGACGGTTTTGCAATATCCATATTCTGTAAAGTTAGATGTGCTTAACTGCAATACATATGCTTACAAATGCAATTTTACAACATTTCATTTTGTTTCAGGTCAGAACTGACTTGGTTTCAAGAGTTTGATGACTTGTAATGTATACTTGCAAATACACATGAAAACTCATCACCTATGATAGAGAATGCCCTTAAGTATAGTGTGGGAGCATATCAAGCTGAGAGATGCTTGATTTGGATGGTTTTGCAATATCTTTATTCTGTAAAGTTAGATGTGCTTAACTGCAATACATATGCTTACAAATGCAATTTTACAACATTTCATGTTGTTTCAGGTCAGAACAGACTTGATTTCAAGAGTTTGTTGAATTGTAATGTTTACTTGCAAATACACTTGTAAACTCTTCTCCTCTGATAGATAATGCCCTTTTGTATAGTGTGGGAGCATATCAAGCTGAGAGATGCTTGATTTGGATGGTTTTGCAATATCTTTATTCTGTAAAGTTAGATGTGCTTAACTGCAATACATATGCTTACAAATGCAATTTTACAACATTTCATGTTGTTTCAGGTCAGAACTGACTTGATTTCAAGAGTTTGATGAATTGTAATGTATACTTGCAAATACACTTGTAAACTCTTCTCCTCTGATAGATAATGCCCTTTTGTATAGTGTGGGAGCAAATCAAGCTGAGAGAAGCTTGTTTTGGATGGTTTTGCAATATCCTTATTTTGTACAGTTAGATGTGCTTAACTGCAATACATATGCTTACAAATGCAATTTTACAACACTTCATTTTGTTTCAGGTCAGAACAGACTTGATTTCAAGAGTTTGATGAATTGTAATGTATACTTGCAAATACACTTGTAAACTCTACACCTATGATAGAGAATGCCCTTAAGTATAGTGTGGGAGCATATCAAGCTGAGAGATGCTTGATTTGGATGGTTTTGCAATGTCTTTATTCTGTAAAGTTAGATGTGCTTAACTGCAATACATATGCTTTCAAATGCAATTTTACAACATTTCATGTTGTTTCAGGTCAGAACAGACTTGATTTCAAGAGTTTGATGAATTGTAATGTTTACTTGCAAATACACTTGTAAACTCTTCTCCTCTGATAGATAATGCCCTTTTGTATAGTGTGGGAGCATATCAAGCTGAGAGATGCTTGATTTGGATGGTTTTGCAATATCTTTATTCTGTAAAGTTAGATGTGCTTAACTGCAATACATATGCTTACAAATGCAATTTTACAACATTTCATGTTGTTTCAGGACAGAACTGACTTGATTTCAAGAGTTTGATGAATTGTAATGTATACTTGCAAATACACTTGTAAACTCTTCTCCTCTGATAGATAATGCCCTTTTGTATAGTGTGGGAGCAAATCAAGCTGAGAGAAGCTTGTTTTGGATGGTTTTGCAATATCCTTATTCTGTACAGTTAGATGTGCTTAACTGCAATACATATGCTTAAAAATGCAATTTTACAACATTTCATTTTGTTTCAGGTCAGAACTGACTTGGTTTCAAGAGTTTGATGAATTGTAATGTTTACTTGCAAATACACATGAAAACTCATCACCTATGATAGAGAATGCCCTTAAGTATAGTGTGGGAGCATATCAAGCTGAGAGATGCTTGATTTGGATGGTTTTGCAATATCTTTATTCTGTAAAGTTTGATGTGCTTAACTGCAATACATATGCTTTCAAATGCAATTTTACAACATTTCATGTTGTTTCAGGTCAGAACAGACTTGATTTCAAGAGTTTGATGAATTGTAATGTTTACTTGCAAATACACTTGTAAACTCTACACCTATGATAGATAATGCCCTGTTGTATAGTGTGGGAGCATATCAAGCTGAGAGAAGCTTGTTTTGGATGGTTTTGCAATATCCTTATTCTGTAAAGTTAGATGTGCTTAACTGCATTACATATGCTTACAAATGCAATTTTACAAACATTTCATTTTGTTTCAGGTCAGAACTGACTTGGTTTCAAGAGTTTGATGACTTGTAATGTATACTTGCAAATACACATGAAAACTCATCACCTATGATAGATAATGCCCTTTTGTATAGTGTGGGAGCAAATCAAGCTGAGAGAAGCTTGTTTTAGATGGTTTTGCAATATCCTTATTCTGTAAAGTTAGATGTGCTTAACTGCAATACATATGCTTACAAATGCAATTTTACAACATTTAATTTTGTTTCAGTTCAGAACTGACTTGGTTTCAAGAGTTTGATGACTTGTAATGTACACTTGCAAATACACATGAAAACTCATCACCTATGATAGAGAATGCCCTTAAGTATAGTGTGGGAGCATATCAAGCTGAGAGATGCTTGATTTGGATGGTTTTGCAATATCTTTATTCTGTAAAGTTAGATGAACTCAACTGCAATACATATGCTTACAAATGTAATTTCACAACATTTCATGTTGTTTCAGGTCAGAACTGACTTGATTTCAAGAGTTTGATGAATTGTAATGTTTACTTGCATATACACTTGTAAACTCTTCTCCTCTGATAGATAATGCCCTTTTGTATAGTGTGGGAGCAAATCAAGCTGAGAGAAGCTTGTTTTGGATGGTTTTGCAATATCCTTATTCTGTAAAGTTAGATGTGCTTAACTGCAATACATTTGCTTACAAATGCAATTTTACAACATTTCATGTTGTTTCAGGTCAGAACTGACTTGGTTTCAAGATTTTGATGAATTGTAATATATACTTGCAAATACACTTGTAAACTCATCTCCTCTGATAGATAATGTCCTTTTGTATAGTGTGGGAGCAAATCAAGCTGAGAGAAGCTTGTTTTGGATGGTTTTGCTATATCCTTATTCTGTAAAGTTAGATGTGCTTAACTGCAATACATATGCTTACAAATGCAATTTTACAACATTTAATTTTGTTTCAGTTCAGAACTGACTTGGTTTCAAGAGTTTGATGACTTGTAATGTATACTTGCAAATACACATGAAAACTCATCACCTATGATAGAGAATGCCCTTAAGTATAGTGTGGGAGCATATCAAGCTGAGAGATGCTTGATTTGGATGGTTTTGCAATATCTTTATTCTGTAAAGTTAGATGTGCTCAACTGCAATACATATGCTTACAAATGTAATTTCACAACATTTCATGTTTGTTTCAGGTCAGAACTGACTTGATTTCAAGAGTTTGATGAATTGTAATGTTTACTTGCATATACACTTGTAAACTCTTCTCCTCTGATAGATAATGCCCTTTTGTATAGTGTGGGAGCAAATCAAGCTGAGAGAAGCTTGTTTTGGATGGTTTTGCAATATCCTTATTCTGTAAAGTTAGATGTGCTTAACTGCATTACATATGCTTACAAATGCAATTTTACAACATTTCATTTTGTTTCAGGTCAGAACTGACTTGGTTTCAAGAGTTTGATGACTTGTAATGTATACTTGCAAATACACATGAAAACTCATCACCTATGATAGAGAATGCCCTTAAGTATAGTGTGGGAGCATATCAAGCTGAGAGATGCTTGATTTGGATGGTTTTGCAATATCTTTATTCTGTAAAGTTAGATGTGCTTAACTGCAATACATATGCTTACAAATGCAAATTTTACAACATTTCATGTTGTTTCAGGTCAGAACAGACTTGATTTCAAGAGTTTGATGAATTGTAATGTTTACTTGCAAATACACTTGTAAACTCTTCTCCTCTGATAGATAATGCCCTTTTGTATAGTGTGGGAGCATATCAAGCTGAGAGATGCTTGATTTGGATGGTTTTGCAATTTCCTTATTCTGTAAAGTTAGATGTGCTTAACTGCAATACATATGCTTACAAATGCAATTTTACAACATTTCATGTTGTTTCAGGTCAGAACTGACTTGATTTCAAGAGTTTGATGAATTGTAATGTATACTTGCAAATACACTTGTAAACTCTTCTCCTCTGATAGATAATGCCCTTTTGTATAGTGTGGGTGCAAATCAAGCTGAGAGAAGCTTGTTTTGGATGGTTTTGCAATATCCTTATTCTGTAAAGTTAGATGTGCTTAACTGCAATACATATGCTTACAAATGCAATTTTACAACATTTCATGTTGTTTCAGGTCAGAACTGACTTGGTTTCAAGATTTTGATGAATTGTAATGTATACTTGCAAATACACTTGTAAAGTCTTCTCCTCTGATAGATAATGCCCTTTTGTATAGTGTGGGTGCAAATCAAGCTGAGAGAAGCTTGTTTTGGATGGTTTTGCAACATCCTTATACTGTAAAGTTAGATGTGCTTAACTGCATTACATATGCTTACAAATGCAATTTTACAACATTTCATTTTGTTTCAGGTCAGAACTGACTTGGTTTCAAGAGTTTGATGACTTGTAATGTATACTTGCAAATACACATGAAAACTCATCACCTATGATAGAGAATGCCCTTTTGTATAGTGTGGGAGCATATCAAGCTGAGAGAAGCTTGTTTTGGATGGTTTTGCAATATCTTTATTCTGTAAAGTTAGATGTGCTTAACTGCAATACATTTGCTTACAAATGCAATTTTACAACATTTCATGTTGTTTCAGGTCAGAACTGACTTGGTTTCAAGATTTTGATTAATTGTAATGTATACTTGCAAATACACTTGTAAACTCTTCTCCTCTGATAGATAATGCCCTTTTGTATAGTGTGGGAGCAAATCAAGCTGAGAGAAGCTTGTTTTAGATGGTTTTGCAATATCCTTATTCTGTAAAGTTAGATGTGCTTAACTGCAATACATATGCTTACAAATGCAATTTTACAACATTTAATTTTGTTTCAGTTCAGAACTGACTTGGTTTCAAGAGTTTGATGACTTGTAATGTATACTTGCAAATACACATGAAAACTCATCACCTATGATAGAGAATGCCTTTAAGTATAGTGTGGGAGCATATCAAGCTGAGAGATGCTTGATTTGGATGGTTTTGCAATATCTTTATTCTGTAAAGTTAGATGTGCTTAACTGCAATACATATGCTTACAAATGTAATTTCACAACATTTCATGTTGTTTCAGGTCAGAACTGACTTGATTTCAAGAGATTGATGAATTGTAATGATTACTTGCATATACACTTGTAAACTATTCTCCTCTGATAGATAATGCCCTTTTGTATAGTGTGGGAGCAAATCAAGCTGAGAGAAGCTTGTTTTGGATGGTTTTGCAATATCCTTATTCTGTAAAGTTAGATGTGCTTAACTGCATTACATATGCTTACAAATGCAATTTTACAACATTTCATTTTGTTTCAGGTCAGAACTGACTTGGTTTCAAGAGTTTGATGACTTGTAATGTATACTTGCAAATACACATGAAAACTCATCACCTATGATAGAGAATGCCCTTAAGTATAGTGTGGGAGCATATCAAGCTGAGAGATGCTTGATTTGGATGGTTTTGCAATATCTTTATTCTGTAAAGTTAGATGTGCTTAACTGCAATACTTATGCTTACAAATGCAATTTTACAACATTTCATGTTGTTTCAGGTCAGAACAGACTTGATTTCAAGAGTTTGATGAATTGTAATGTTTACTTGCATATACACTTGTAAACTATTCTCCTCTGATAGATAATGCCCTTTTGTATAGTGTGGTAGCAAATCAAGCTGAGAGAAGCTTGTTTTGGATGGTTTTGCAATATCCTTATTCTGTAAAGTTAGATGTGCTTAACTGCATTACATATGCTTACAAATGCAATTTTACAACATTTCATTTTGTTTCAGGTCAGAACTGACTTGGTTTCAAGAGTTTGATGACTTGTAATGTATACTTGCAAATACACATGAAAACTCATCACCTATGATAGAGAATGCCCTTAAGTATAGTGTGGGAGCATATCAAGCTGAGAGATGCTTGATTTGGATGGTTTTCCAATATCTTTATTCTGTAAAGTTAGATGTGCTTAACTGCATTACATATGCTTACAAATGCAATTTTACAACATTTCATTTTGTTTCAGGTCAGAACTGTCTTGGTTTCAAGAGTTTGATGACTTGTAATGTATACTTGCAAATACACATGAAAACTCATCACCTATGATAGAGAATGCCCTTAAGTATAGTGTGGGAGCATATCAAGCTGAGAGATGCTTGATTTGGATGGTTTTGCAATATCTTTATTCTGTAAAGTTAGATGTGCTTAACTGCAATACATATGCTTACAAATGCAAATTTTACAACATTTCATGTTGTTTCAGGTCAGAACAGACTTGATTTCAAGAGTTTGATAAATTGTAATGTTTACTTGCAAATACACTTGTAAACTCTTCTCCTCTGATAGTTAATGCCCTTTTGTATAGTGTGGGTGCAAATCAAGCTGAGAGAAGCTTGTTTTGGATGGTTTTGCAATATCCTTATTCTGTAAAGTTAGATGTGCTTAACTGCAATACATATGCTTACAAATGCAATTTTACAACATTTCATGTTGTTCAGGTCAGAACTGACTTGGTTTCAAGATTTGATGAATTGTAATGTATACTTGCAAATACACATGAAAACTCATCACCTATGATAGAGAATGACCTTAAGTATAGTGTGGGAGCATATCAAGCTGAGAGATGCTTGATTTGGATGGTTTTGCAATATCTTTATTCTGTAAAGTTAGATGTGCTTAACTGCAATACATATGCTTACAAATGCAATTTTACAACATTTCATGTTGTTTCAGGTCAGAACAGACTTGATTCAAGAGTTTGATGAATTGTAATGTTTACTTGCAAATACACATGAAAACTCATCACCTATGATAGAGAATGCCCTTAAGTATAGTGTGGGAGCATATCAAGCTGAGAGATGCTTGATTTGGATGGTTTTGCAATATCTTTATTCTGTAAAGTTAGATGTGCTTAACTGCAATACATATGCTTACAAATGCAATTTTACAACATTTCATGTTGTTTCAGGTCAGAACAGACTTGATTCAAGAGTTTGATGACTTGTAATGTATACTTGCAAATACACATGAAAACTCATCACCTATGATAGAGAATGCCCTTAAGTATAGTGTGGGAGCATATCAAGCTGAGAGATGCTTGATTTGGATGGTTTTGCAATATCTTTATTCTGTAAAGTTAGATGTGCTTAACTGCATTACATATGCTTACAAATGCAATTTTACAACATTTCATTTTGTTTCAGGTCAGAACTGTCTTGGTTTCAAGAGTTTGATGACTTGTAATGTATACTTGCAAATACACATGAAAACTCATCACCTATGATAGAGAATGCCCTTAAGTATAATGTGGGAGCATATCAAGCTGAGAGATGCTTGATTTGGATGGTTTTGCAATATCTTTATTCTGTAAAGTTAGATGTGCTTAACTGCAATACATATGCTTACAAATGCAAATTTTACAACATTTCATGTTGTTTCAGGTCAGAACAGACTTGATTTCAAGAGTTTGATGAATTGTAATGTTTACTTGCAAATACACTTGTAAACTCTTCTCCTCTGATAGTTCATGCCCTTTTGTATAGTGTGGGAGCATATCAAGCTGAGAGATGCTTGATTTGGATGGTTTTGCAATTTCCTTATTCTGTAAAGTTAGATGTGCTTAACTGCAATACATATGCTTACAAATGCAATTTTACAACATTTCATGTTGTTTCAGGTCAGAACAGACTTGATTTCAAGAGTTTGATGAATTGTAATGTATACTTGCAAATACACTTGTAAACTCTTCTCCTCTGATAGATAATGCCCTTTTGTATAGTGTGGGTGCAAATCAAGCTGAGAGAAGCTTGTTTTGGATGGTTTTGCAATATCCTTATTCTGTAAAGTTAGATGTGCTTAACTGCAATACATATGCTTACAAATGCAATTTTACAACATTTCATGTTGTTTCAGGTCAGAACTGACTTGGTTTCAAGATTTGATGAATTGTAATGTTTACTTGCAAATACACATGAAAACTCATCACCTATGATAGAGAATGCCCTTAAGTATAGTGTGGGAGCATATCAAGCTGAGAGATGCTTGATTTGGATGGTTTTGCAATATCTTTATTCTGTAAAGTTAGATGTGCTTAACTGCAATACATATGCTTACAAATGCAATTTTACAACATTTCATGTTGTTTCAGGTCAGAACAGACTTGATTTCAAGAGTTTGATGAATTGTAATGTTTACTTGCAAATACACTTGTAAACTCTACACCTATGATAGATAATGCCCTTTTGTATAGTGTGGGAGCATATCAAGCTGAGAGAAGCTTGTTTTGGATGGTTTTGCAATATCTTTATTCTGTAAAGTTAGATGTGCTTAACTGCAATACATATGCTTACAAATGCAATTTTACAACATTTCATGTTGTTTCAGGTCAGAACAGACTTGATTCAAGAGTTTGATGAATTGTAATGTTTACTTGCAAATACACATGAAAACTCATCACCTATGATAGAGAATGCCCTTTTGTATAGTGTGGGAGCATATCAAGCTGAGAGAAGCTTGTTTTGGATGGTTTTGCAATATCTTTATTCTGTAAAGTTAGATGTGCTTAACTGCAATACATTTGCTTACAAATGCAATTTTACAACATTTCATGTTGTTTCAGGTCAGAACTGACTTGGTTTCAAGATTTTGATGAATTGTAATGTATACTTGCAAATACACTTGTAAAGTCTTCTCCTCTGATAGATAATGCCCTTTTGTATAGTGTGGGTGCAAATCAAGCTGAGAGAAGCTTGTTTTGGATGGTTTTGCAACATCCTTATACTGTAAAGTTAGATGTGCTTAACTGCATTACATATGCTTACAAATGCAATTTTACAACATTTCATTTTGTTTCAGGTCAGAACTGACTTGGTTTCAAGAGTTTGATGACTTGTAATGTATACTTGCAAATACACATGAAAACTCATCACCTATGATAGAGAATGCCCTTAAGTATAGTGTGGGAGCATATCAAGCTGAGAGATGCTTGTTTTGGATGGTTTTGCAATATCTTTTTTCTGTAAAGTTAGATGTGCTTAACTGCAATACATATGCTTACAAATGCAATTTTACAACATTTCATGTTGTTTCAGGTCAGAACAGACTTGATTTCAAGAGTTTGATGAATTGTAATGTTTACTTGCAAATACACTTGTAAACTCTTCTCCTCTGATAGATAATGCCCTTTTGTATAGTGTGGGAGCATATCAAGCTGAGAGATGCTTGTTTTGGATGGTTTTGCAATTTCCTTATTCTGTAAAGTTAGATGTGCTTAACTGCAATACATATGCTTACAAATGCAATTTTACAACATTTCATGTTGTTTAATGTCAGAACTGACTTGATTTCAAGAGTTTGATGAATTGTAATGTATACTTGCAAATACACTTGTAAACTCTTCTCCTCTGATAGATAATGCCTTTTTTTATAGTGTGGGAGCAAATCAAGCTGAGAGAAGCTTGTTTTGGATGGTTTTGCAATATCCTTTTTCTGTAAAGTTAGATGTGCTTAACTGCAATACATATGCTTACAAATGCAATTTTACAACATTTCATGTTGTTTCAGGTCAGAACAGACTTGATTTCAAGAGTTTGATGAATTGTAATGTATACTTGCAAATACACTTGTAAACTCTTCTCCTCTGATAGATAATGCCCTTTTGTATAGTGTGGGTGCAAATCAAGCTGAGAGAAGCTTGTTTTGGATGGTTTTGCAATATCCTTATTCTGTAAAGTTAGATGTGCTTAACTGCAATACATATGCTTACAAATGCAATTTTACAACATTTCATGTTGTTTCAGGTCAGAACTGACTTGGTTTCAAGATTTGATGAATTGTAATGTATACTTTCAAATACACATGAAAACTCATCACCTATGATAGAGAATGACCTTAAGTATAGTGTGGGAGCATATCAAGCTGAGAGATGCTTGATTTGGATGGTTTTGCAATATCTTTATTCTGTAAAGTTAGATGTGCTTAACTGCAATACATATGCTTACAAATGCAATTTTACAACATTTCATGTTGTTTCAGGTCAGAACAGACTTGATTCAAGAGTTTGATGAATTGTAATGTTTACTTGCAAATACACATGAAAACTCATCACCTATGATAGAGAATGCCCTTAAGTATAGTGTGGGAGCATATCAAGCTGAGAGATGCTTGATTTGGATGGTTTTGCAATATCTTTATTCTGTAAAGTTAGATGTGCTTAACTGCAATACATATGCTTACAAATGCAATTTTACAACATTTCATGTTGTTTCAGGTCAGAACAGACTTGATTTCAAGAGTTTGATGAATTGTAATGTTTACTTGCAAATACACTTGTAAACTCTACACCTATGATAGATAATGCCCTTTTGTATAGTGTGGGAGCATATCAAGCTGAGAGAAGCTTGTTTTGGATGGTTTTGCAATATCTTTATTCTGTAAAGTTAGATGTGCTTAACTGCAATACATATGCTTACAAATGCAATTTTACAACATTTCATGTTGTTTCAGGTCAGAACTGACTTGGTTTCAAGATTTTGATGAATTGTAATGTATACTTGCAAATACACATGAAAACTCATCACCTATGATAGAGAATGACCTTAAGTATAGTGTGGGAGCATATCAAGCTGAGAGATGCTTGATTTGGATGGTTTTGCAATATCCTTATTCTGTAAAGTTAGATGTGCTTAACTGCAATACATATGCTTACAAATGCAATTTTACAACATTTCATGTTGTTTCAGGTCAGAACAGACTTGATTCAAGAGTTTGATGAATTGTAATGTTTACTTGCAAATACACATGAAAACTCATCACCTATGATAGAGAAAGCCCTTTTGTATAGTGTGGGAGCATATCAAGCTGAGAGAAGCTTGTTTTGGATGGTTTTGCAATATCTTTATTCTGTAAAGTTAGATGTGCTTAACTGCAATACATTTGCTTACAAATGCAATTTTACAACATTTCATGTTGTTTCAGGTCAGAACTGACTTGGTTTCAAGATTTTGATGAATTGTAATGTATACTTGCAAATACACTTGTAAACTCTTCTCCTGTGATAGATAATGCCCTTTTGTATAGTGTGGGTGCAAATCAAGCTGAGAGAAGCTTGTTTTGGATGGTTTTGCAATATCCTTATTCTGTAAAGTTAGATGTGCTTAACTGCAATACATATGCTTACAAATGCAATTTTACAACATTTCATGTTGTTTCAGGTCAGAACTGACTTGGTTTCAAGATTTTGATGAATTGTAATGTATACTTGCAAATACACTTGTAAAGTCTTCTCCTCTGATAGATAATGCCCTTTTGTATAGTGTGGGTGCAAATCAAGCTGAGAGAAGCTTGTTTTGGATGGTTTTGCAACATCCTTATACTGTAAAGTTAGATGTGCTTAACTGCATTACATATGCTTACAAATGCAATTTTACAACATTTCATTTTGTTTCAGGTCAGAACTGACTTGGTTTCAAGAGTTTGATGACTTGTAATGTATACTTGCAAATACACATGAAAACTCATCACCTATGATAGAGAATGCCCTTTTGTATAGTGTGGGAGCATATCAAGCTGAGAGAAGCTTGTTTTGGATGGTTTTGCAATATCTTTATTCTGTAAAGTTAGATGTGCAATACATATGCTTACAAATGCAATTTTACAACATTTCATGTTGTTTCAGGTCAGAACTGACTTGGTTTCAAGATTTTGATGAATTGTAATGTATACTTGCAAATACACATGAAAACTCATCACCTATGATAGAGAATGACCTTAAGTATAGTGTGGGAGCATATCAAGCTGAGAGATGCTTGATTTGGATGGTTTTGCAATATCTTTATTCTGTAAAGTTAGATGTGCTTAACTGCAATACATATGCTTACAAATGCAATTTTACAACATTTCATGTTGTTTCAGGTCAGAACAGACTTGATTCAAGAGTTTGATGAATTGTAATGTTTACTTGCAAATACACATGAAAACTCATCACCTATGATAGAGAATGCCCTTTTGTATAGTGTGGGAGCATATCAAGCTGAGAGAAGCTTGTTTTGGATGGTTTTGCAATATCTTTATTCTGTAAAGTTAGATGTGCTTAACTGCAATACATTTGCTTACAAATGCAATTTTACAACATTTCATGTTGTTTCAGGTCAGAACTGACTTGGTTTCAAGATTTTGATGAATTGTAATGTATACTTGCAAATACACTTGTAAACTCTTCTCCTGTGATAGATAATGCCCTTTTGTATAGTATGGGTGCAAATCAAGCTGAGAGAAGCTTGTTTTGGATGGTTTTGCAACATCCTTATACTGTAAAGTTAGATGTGCTTAACTGCATTACATATGCTTACAAATGCAATTTTACAACATTTCATTTTGTTTCAGGTCAGAACTGACTTGGTTTCAAGAGTTTGATGACTTGTAATGTATACTTGCAAATACACATGAAAACTCATCACCTATGATAGAGAATGCCCTTTTGTATAGTGTGGGAGCATATCAAGCTGAGAGAAGCTTGTTTTGGATGGTTTTGCAATATCTTTATTCTGTAAAGTTAGATGTGCTTAACTGCAATACATTTGCTTACAAATGCAATTTTACAACATTTCATGTTGTTTCAGGTCAGAACTGACTTGGTTTCAAGATTTTGATGAATTGTAATGTATACTTGCAAATACACTTGTAAACTCTTCTCCTCTGATAGATAATGCCTTTTTTTATAGTGTGGGAGCAAATCAAGCTGAGAGAAGCTTGTTTTGGATGGTTTTGCAATATCCTTATTCTGTAAAGTTAGATGTGCTTAACTGCAATACATATGCTTACAAATGCAATTTTACAACATTTCATGTTGTTTCAGGTCAGAACAGACTTGATTTCAAGAGTTTGATGAATTGTAATGTTTACTTGCAAATACACTTGTAAACTCTACACCTATGATAGATAATGCCCTTTTGTATAGTGTGGGAGCATATGAAGCTGAGAGAAGCTTGATATGGATGGTTTTGCAATATCTTTATTCTGTAAAGTTAGATGTGCTTAACTGCAATACATTTGCTTACAAATGCAATTTTACAACATTTCATGTTGTTTCAGGTCAGAACTGACTTGGTTTCAAGATTTTGATGAATTGTAATATATACTTGCAAATACACTTGTGAACTCCTCTCCTCTGATAGATAATGCCCTTTTGTATAGTGTGGGTGCAAATCAAGCTGAGAGAAGCTTGTTTTGGATGGTTTTGCAATATCCTTATTCTGTAAAGTTAGATGTGCTTAACTGCATTACATATGCTTACAAATGCAATTTTACAACATTTCATGTTGTTTCAGGTCAGAACTGACTTGGTTTCAAGATTTTGATGAATTGTAATGTATACTTGCAAATACACTTGTAAACTCTTCTCCTCTGATAGATAATGCCCTGTTGTATAGTGTGGGAGCATATCAAGCTGAGAGATGCTTGTTTTGGATGGTTTTGCAATTTCCTTATTCTGTAAAGTTAGATGTGCTTAACTGCAATACATATGCTTACAAATGCAATTTTACAACATTTCATGTTGTTTCATGTCAGAACTGACTTGATTTCAAGAGTTTGATGAATTGTAATGTATACTTGCAAATACACTTGTAAACTCTTCTCCTCTGATAGATAATGCCTTTTTGTATAGTGTGGGAGCAAATCAAGCTGAGAGAAGCTTGTTTTGGATGGTTTTGCAATATCCTTATTCTGTAAAGTTAGATGTGCTTAACTGCAATACATATGCTTACAAATGCAATTTTACAACATTTCATGTTGTTTCAGGTCAGAACAGACTTGATTTCAAGAGTTTGATGAATTGTAATGTTTACTTGCAAATACACTTGTAAACTCTACACCTATGATAGATAATGCCCTTTTGTATAGTGTGGGAGCATATGAAGCTGAGAGAAGCTTGATTTGGATGATTTTGCAATATCTTTATTCTGTAAAGTTAGATGTGCTTAAATGCAATACATTTGCTTACAAATGCAATTTTACAACATTTCATGTTGTTTCAGGTCAGAACTGACTTGGTTTCAAGATTTTGATGAATTGTAATGTATACTTGCAAATACACTTGTGAACTCCTCTCCTCTGATAGATAATGCCCTTTTGTATAGTGTGGGTGCAAATCAAGCTGAGAGAAGCTTGTTTTGGATGGTTTTGCAATATCCTTATTCTGTAAAGTTAGATGTGCTTAACTGCAATACATATGCTTACAAATGCAATTTTACAACATTTCATGTTGTTTCAGGTCAGAACTGACTTGGTTTCAAGATTTTGATGAATTGTAATGTATACTTGCAAATACACTTGTAAACTCTTCTCCTCTGATAGATAATGCCCTTTTGTATAGTGTGGGAGCAAATCAAGCTGAGAGAAGCTTGTTTTAGATGGTTTTGCAATATCCTTATTCTGTAAAGTTAGATGTGCTTAACTGCATTACATATGCTTACAAATGCAATTTTACAACATTTCATTTTGTTTCAGGTCAGAACTGACTTGGTTTCAAGAGTTTGATGACTTGTAATGTATACTTGCAAATACACATGAAAACTCATCACCTATGATAGAGAATGCCCTTAAGTATAGTGTGGGAGCATATCAAGCTGAGAGATGCTTGTTTTGGATGGTTTTGCAATATCTTTATTCTGTAAAGTTAGATGTGCTTAACTGCAATACATATGCTTACAAATGCAATTTTACAACATTTCATGTTGTTTCAGGTCAGAACAGACTTGATTTCAAGAGTTTGATGAATTGTAATGTTTACTTGCAAATACACTTGTAAACTCCTCTCCTCTGATAGATAATGCCCTTTTGTATAGTGTGGGAGCATATCAAGCTGAGAGATGCTTGTTTTGGATGGTTTTGCAATTTCCTTATTCTGTAAAGTTAGATGTGCTTAACTGCAATACATATGCTTACAAATGCAATTTTACAACATTTCATGTTGTTTCAGGTCAGAACTGACTTGGTTTCAAGATTTTGATGAATTGTAATGTATACTTGCAAATACACATGAAAACTCATCACCTATGATAGATAATGCCCTTTTGTATAGTGTGGGAGCATATAAAGCTGAGAGAAGCTTGATTTGGATGGTTTTGCAATATCTTTATTCTGTAAAGTTAGATGTGCTTAACTGCAATACATTTGCTTACAAATGCAATTTTACAACATTTCATGTTGTTTCAGGTCAGAACTGACTTGGTTTCAAGATTTTGATGAATTGTAATTTATACTTGCAAATACACTTGTGAACTCCTCTCCTCTGATAGATAATGCCCTTTTGTATAGTGTGGGTGCAAATCAAGCTGAGAGAAGCTTGTTTTGGATGGTTTTGCAATATCCTTATTCTGTAAAGTTAGATGTGCTTAACTGCATTACATATGCTTACAAATGCAATTTTACAACATTTCATGTTGTTTCAGGTCAGAACTGACTTGGTTTCAAGATTTTGATGAATTGTAATGTATACTTGCAAATACACTTGTAAACTCTTCTCCTCTGATAGATAATGCCCTTAAGTATAGTGTGGGAGAAAATCAAGCTGAGAGAAGCTTGTTTTAGATGGTTTTGCAATATCTTTATTCTGTAAAGTTAGATGTGCTTAACTGCAATACATATGCTTACAAATGCAATTTTACAACATTTCATGTTGTTTCAGGTCAGAACAGACTTGATTTCAAGAGTTTGATGAATTGTAATGTTTACTTGCAAATACACTTGTAAACTCTTCTCCTCTGATAGATAATGCCCTGTTGTATAGTGTGGGAGCATATCAAGCTGAGAGATGCTTGTTTTGGATGGTTTTGCAATTTCCTTATTCTGTAAAGTTAGATGTGCTTAACTGCAATACATATGCTTACAAATGCAATTTTACAACATTTCATGTTGTTTCATGTCAGAACTGACTTGATTTCAAGAGTTTGATGAATTGTAATGTATACTTGCAAATACACTTGTAAACTCTTCTCCTCTCATAGATAATGCCTTTTTTTATAGTGTGGGAGCAAATCAAGCTGAGAGAAGCTTGTTTTGGATGGTTTTGCAATATCCTTATTCTGTAAAGTTAGATGTGCTTAACTGCAATACATATGCTTACAAATGCAATTTTACAACATTTCATGTTGTTTCAGGTCAGAACAGACTTGATTTCAAGAGTTTGATGAATTGTAATGTTTACTTGCAAATACACTTGTAAACTCTACACCTATGATAGATAATGCCCTTTTGTATAGTGTGGGAGCATATGAAGCTGAGAGAAGCTTGATTTGGATGGTTTTGCAATATCTTTATTCTGTAAAGTTAGATGTGCTTAACTGCAATACATTTGCTTACAAATGCAATTTTACAACATTTCATGTTGTTTCAGGTCAGAACTGACTTGGTTTCAAGATTTTGATGAATTGTAATGTATACTTGCAAATACACTTGTGAACTCCTCTCCTCTGATAGATAATGCCCTTTTGTATAGTGTGGGTGCAAATCAAGCTGAGAGAAGCTTGTTTTGGATGGTTTTGCAATATCCTTATTCTGTAAAGTTAGATGTGCTTAACTGCAATACATATGCTTACAAATGCAATTTTTCAACATTTCATGTTGTTTCAGGTCAGAACTGACTTGGTTTCAAGATTTTGATGAATTGTAATGTATACTTGCAAATACACTTGTAAACTCTTCTCCTCTGATAGATAATGCCCTTTTGTATAGTGTGGGAGCAAATCAAGCTGAGAGAAGCTTGTTTTAGATGGTTTTGCAATATCTTTATTCTGTAAAGTTAGATGTGCTTAACTGCAATACATATGCTTACAAATGCAATTTTACAACATTTCATGTTGTTTCAGGTCAGAACTGACTTGATTTCAAGAGTTTGATGAATTGTAATGTTTACTTGCAAATACACTTGTAAACTCTTCTCCTCTGATAGATAATGCCCTTTTGTATAGTGTGGGAGCATATCAAGCTGAGAGATGCTTGTTTTGGATGGTTTTGCAATTTCCTTATTCTGTAAAGTTAGATGTGCTTAACTGCAATACATATGCTTACAAATGCAATTTTACAACATTTCATGTTGTTTCAGGTCAGAACTGACTTGGTTTCAAGATTTTGATGAATTGTAATGTATACTTGCAAATACACATGAAAACTCATCACCTATGATAGAGAATGACCTTAAGTATAGTGTGGGAGCATATCAAGCTGAGAGATGTTTGATTTGGATGGTTTTGCAATATCTTTATTCTGTAAAGTTAGATGTGCTTAACTGCAATACATATGCTTACAAATGCAATTTTACAACATTTCATGTTGTTTCAGGTCAGAACAGACTTGATTCAAGAGTTTGATGAATTGTAATGTTTACTTGCAAATACACATGAAAACTCATCACCTATGATAGAGAATGCCCTTTTGTATAGTGTGGGAGCATATCAAGCTGAGAGAAGCTTGTTTTGGATGGTTTTGCAATATCTTTATTCTGTAAAGTTAGATGTGCTTAACTGCAATACATTTGCTTACAAATGCAATTTTACAACATTTCATGTTGTTTCAGGTCAGAACTGACTTGGTTTCAAGATTTTGATGAATTGTAATGTATACTTGCAAATACACTTGTAAACTCTTCTCCTGTGATAGATAATGCCCTTTTGTATAGTGTGGGTGCAAATCAAGCTGAGAGAAGCTTGTTTTGGATGGTTTTGCAATATCCTTATTCTGTAAAGTTAGATGTGCTTAACTGCAATACATATGCTTACAAATGCAATTTTACAACATTTCATGTTGTTTCAGGTCAGAACTGACTTGGTTTCAAGATTTTGATGAATTGTAATGTATACTTGCAAATACACTTGTAAAGTCTTCTCCTCTGATAGATAATGCCCTTTTGTATAGTGTGGGTGCAAATCAAGCTGAGAGAAGCTTGTTTTGGATGGTTTTGCAACATCCTTATACTGTAAAGTTAGATGTGCTTAACTGCATTACATATGCTTACAAATGCAATTTTACAACATTTCATTTTGTTCCAGGTCAGAACTGACTTGGTTTCAAGAGTTTGATGACTTGTAATGTATACTTGCAAATACACATGAAAACTCATCACCTATGATAGAGAATGCCCTTTTGTATAGTGTGGGAGCATATCAAGCTGAGAGAAGCTTGTTTTGGATGGTCTTGCAATATCTTTATTCTGTAAAGTTAGATGTGCTTAACTGCAATACATTTGCTTACAAATGCAATTTTACAACATTTCATGTTGTTTCAGGTCAGAACTGACTTGGTTTCAAGATTTTGATGAATTGTAATGTATACTTGCAAATACACTTGTAAACTCTTCTCCTGTGATAGATAATGCCCTTTTGTATAGTGTGGGTGCAAATCAAGCTGAGAGAAGCTTGTTTTGGATGGTTTTGCAATATCCTTATTCTGTAAAGTTAGATGTGCTTAACTGCAATACATATGCTTACAAATGCAATTTTACATCATTTCATGTTGTTTCAGGTCAGAACTGACTTGGTTTCAAGATTTTGATGAATTGTAATGTATACTTGCAAATACACTTGTAAAGTCTTCTCCTCTGATAGATAATGCCCTTTTGTATAGTGTGGGTGCAAATCAAGCTGAGAGAAGCTTGTTTTGGATGGTTTTGCAACATCCTTATACTGTAAAGTTAGATGTGCTTAACTGCATTACATATGCTTACAAATGCAATTTTACAACATTTCATTTTGTTTCAGGTCAGAACTGACTTGGTTTCAAGAGTTTGATGACTTGTAATGTATACTTGCAAATACACATGAAAACTCATCACCTTTGATAGAGAATGCCCTTTTGTATAGTGTGGGAGCATATCAAGCTGAGAGAAGCTTGTTTTGGATGGTTTTGCAATATCTTTATTCTGTAAAGTTAGATGTGCTTAACTGCAATACATTTGCTTACAAATGCAATTTTACAACATTTCATGTTGTTTCAGGTCAGAACTGACTTGGTTTCAAGATTTTGATGAATTGTAATGTATACTTGCAAATACACTTGTAAACTCTTCTCCTCTGATAGATAATGCCCTTTTGTATAGTGTGGGAGCAAATCAAGCTGAGAGAAGCTTGTTTTAGATGGTTTTGCAATATCCTTATTCTGTAAAGTTAGATGTGCTTAACTGCATTACATATGCTTACAAATGCAATTTTACAACATTTCATTTTGTTTCAGGTCAGAACTGACTTGGTTTCAAGAGTTTGATGACTTGTAATGTATACTTGCAAATACACATGAAAACTCATCACCTATGATAGAGAATGCCCTTAAGTATAGTGTGGGAGCATATCAAGCTGAGAGATGCTTGTTTTGGATGGTTTTGCAATATCTTTATTCTGTAAAGTTAGATGTGCTTAACTGCAATACATATGCTTACAAATGCAATTTTACAACATTTCATGTTGTTTCAGGTCAGAACAGACTTGATTTCAAGAGTTTGATGAATTGTAATGTTTACTTGCAAATACACTTGTAAACTCTTCTCCTCTGATAGATAATGCCCTTTTGTATAGTGTGGGAGCATAACAAGCTGAGAGATGCTTGTTTTGGATGGTTTTGCAATTTCCTTATTCTGTAAAGTTAGATGTGCTTAACTGCAATACATATGCTTACAAATGCAATTTTACAACATTTCATGTTGTTTCATGTCAGAACTGACTTGATTTCAAGAGTTTGATGAATTGTAATGTATACTTGCAAATACACTTGTAAACTCTTCTCCTCTGATAGATAATGCCTTTTTTTATAGTGTGGGAGCAAATCAAGCTGAGAGAAGCTTGTTTTGGATGGTTTTGCAATATCCTTATTCTGTAAAGTTAGATGTGCTTAACTGCAATACATATGCTTACAAATGCAATTTTACAACATTTCATGTTGTTTCAGGTCAGAACAGACTTGATTTCAAGAGTTTGATGAATTGTAATGTTTACTTGCAAATACACTTGTAAACTCTACACCTATGATAGATAATGCCCTTTTGTATAGTGTGGGAGCATATGAAGCTGAGAGAAGCTTGATTTGGATGGTTTTGCAATATCTTTATTCTGTAAAGTTAGATGTGCTTAACTGCAATACATTTGCTTACAAATGCAATTTTACAACATTTCATGTTGTTTCAGGTCAGAACTGACTTGGTTTCAAGATTTTGATGAATTGAAATGTATACTTGCAAATACACTTGTGAACTCCTCTCCTCTGATAGATAATGCCCTTTTGTATAGTGTGGGTGCAAATCAAGCTGAGAGAAGCTTGTTTTGGATGGTTTTGCAATATCCTTATTCTGTAAAGTTAGATGTGCTTAACTGCAATACATATGCTTACAAATGCAATTTTACAACATTTCATGTTGTTTCAGGTCAGAACTGACTTGGTTTCAAGATTTTGATGAATTGTAATGTATACTTGCAAATACACTTGTAAACTCTTCTCCTCTGATAGATAATGCCCTTTTGTATAGTGTGGGAGCAAATCAAGCTGAGAGAAGCTTGTTTTAGATGGTTTTGCAATATCCTTATTCTGTAAAGTTAGATGTGCTTAACTGCATTACATATGCTTACAAATGCAATTTTACAACATTTCATTTTGTTTCAGGTCAGAACTGACTTGGTTTCAAGAGTTTGATGACTTGTAATGTATACTTGCAAATACACATGAAAACTCATCACCTATGATAGAGAATGCCCTTAAGTATAGTGTGGGAGCATATCAAGCTGAGAGATGCTTGTTTTGGATGGTCTTGCAATATCTTTATTCTGTAAAGTTAGATGTGCTTAACTGCAATACATATGCTTACAAATGCAATTTTACAACATTTCATGTTGTTTCAGGTCAGAACAGACTTGATTTCAAGAGTTTGATGAATTGTAATGTTTACTTGCAAATACACTTGTAAACTCTTCTCCTCTGATAGAGAATGCCCTTTTGTATAGTGTGGGAGCATACCAAGCTGAGAGATGCTTGTTTTGGATGGTTTTGCAATTTCCTTATTCTGTAAAGTTAGATGTGCTTAACTGCAATACATATGCTTACAAATGCAATTTTACAACATTTCATGTTGTTTCATGTCAGAACTGACTTGATTTCAAGAGTTTGATGAATTGTAATGTATACTTGCAAATACACTTGTAAACTCTTCTCCTCTGATAGATAATGCCTTTTTTTATAGTGTGGGAGCAAATCAAGCTGAGAGAAGCTTGTTTTGGATGGTTTTGCAATATCCTTATTCTGTAAAGTTAGATGTGCTTAACTGCAATACATATGCTTACAAATGCAATTTTACAACATTTCATGTTGTTTCAGGTCAGAACAGACTTGATTTCAAGAGTTTGATGAATTGTAATGTTTACTTGCAAATACACTTGTAAACTCTACACCTATGATAGATAATGCCCTTTTGTATAGTGTGGGAGCATATGAAGCTGAGAGAAGCTTGATTTGGATGGTTTTGCAATATCTTTATTCTGTAAAGTTAGATGTGCTTAACTGCAATACATTTGCTTACAAATGCAATTTTACAACATTTCATGTTGTTTCAGGTCAGAACTGACTTGGTTTCAAGATTTTGATGAATTGTAATGTATACTTGCAAATACACTTGTGAACTCCTCTCCTCTGATAGATAATGCCCTTTTGTATAGTGTGGGTGCAAATCAAGCTGAGAGAAGCTTGTTTTGGATGGTTTTGCAATATCCTTATTCTGTAAAGTTAGATGTGCTTAACTGCAATACATATGCTTACAAATGCAATTTTACAACATTTCATGTTGTTTCAGGTCAGAACTGACTTGGTTTCAAGATTTTGATGAATTGTAATGTATACTTGCAAATACACTTGTAAACTCTTCTCCTCTGATAGATAATGCCCTTTTGTATAGTGTGGGAGCAAATCAAGCTGAGAGAAGCTTGTTTTAGATGGTTTTGCAATATCCTTATTCTGTAAAGTTAGATGTGCTTAACTGCATTACATATGCTTACAAATGCAATTTTACAACATTTCATTTTGTTTCAGGTCAGAACTGACTTGGTTTCAAGAGTTTGATGACTTGTAATGTATACTTGCAAATACACATGAAAACTCATCACCTATGATAGAGAATGCCCTTAAGTATAGTGTGGGAGCATATCAAGCTGAGAGATGCTTGTTTTGGATGGTTTTGCAATATCTTTATTCTGTAAAGTTAGATGTGCTTAACTGCAATACATATGCTTACAAATGCAATTTTACAACATTTCATGTTGTTTCAGGTCAGAACAGACTTGATTTCAAGAGTTTGATGAATTGTAATGTTTACTTGCAAATACACTTGTAAACTCTTCTCCTCTGATAGATAATGCCCTTTTGTATAGTGTGGGAGCATATCAAGCTGAGAGATGCTTGTTTTGGATGGTTTTGCAATTTCCTTATTCTGTAAAGTTAGATGTGCTTAACTGCAATACATATGCTTACAAATGCAATTTTACAACATTTCATGTTGTTTCATGTCAGAACTGACTTGATTTCAAGAGTTTGATGAATTGTAATGTATACTTGCAAATACACTTGTAAACTCTTCTCCTCTGATAGATAATGCCTTTTTTTATAGTGTGGGAGCAAATCAAGCTGAGAGAAGCTTGTTTTGGATGGTTTTGCAATATCCTTATTCTGTAAAGTTAGATGTGCTTAACTGCAATACATATGCTTACAAATGCAATTTTACAACATTTCATGTTGTTTCAGGTCAGAACAGACTTGATTTCAAGAGTTTGATGAATTGTAATGTTTACTTGCAAATACACTTGTAAACTCTACACCTATGATAGATAATGCCCTTTTGTATAGTGTGGGAGCCTATGAAGCTGAGAGAAGCTTGATTTGGATGGTTTTGCAATATCTTTATTCTGTAAAGTTAGATGTGCTTAACTGCAATACATTTGCTTACAAATGCAATTTTACAACATTTCATGTTGTTTCAGGTCAGAACTGACTTGGTTTCAAGATTTTGATGAATTGTAATGTATACTTGCAAATACACTTGTGAACTCCTCTCCTCTGATAGATAATGCCCTATTGTATAGTGTGGGTGCAAATCAAGCTGAGAGAAGCTTGTTTTGGATGGTTTTGCAATATCCTTATTCTGTAAAGTTAGATGTGCTTAACTGCAATACATATGCTTACAAATGCAATTTTACAACATTTCATGTTGTTTCAGGTCAGAACTGACTTGGTTTCAAGATTTTGATGAATTGTAATGTATACTTGCAAATACACTTGTAAACTCTTCTCCTCTGATAGATAATGCCCTTTTGTATAGTGTGGGAGCAAATCAAGCTGAGAGAAGCTTGTTTTAGATGGTTTTGCAATATCCTTATTCTGTAAAGTTAGATGTGCTTAACTGCATTACATATGCTTACAAATGCAATTTTACAACATTTCATGTTGTTTCAGGTCAGAACAGACTTGATTTCAAGAGTTTGATGAATTGTAATGTTTACTTGCAAATACACTTGTAAACTCTTCTCCTCTGATAGATAATGCCCTTTTGTATAGTGTGGGAGCATATCAAGCTGAGAGATGCTTGTTTTGGATGGTTTTGCAATTTCCTTATTCTGTAAAGTTAGATGTGCTTAACTGCAATACATATGCTTACAAATGCAATTTTACAACATTTCATGTTGTTTCATGTCAGAACTGACTTGATTTCAAGAGTTTGATGAATTGTAATGTATACTTGCAAATACACTTGTAAACTCTTCTCCTCTGATAGATAATGCCTTTTTTTATAGTGTGGGAGCAAATCAAGCTGAGAGAAGCTTGTTTTGGATGGTTTTGCAATATCCTTATTCTGTAAAGTTAGATGTGCTTAACTGCAATACATATGCTTACAAATGCAATTTTACAACATTTCATGTTGTTTCAGGTCAGAACAGACTTGATTTCAAGAGTTTGATGAATTGTAATGTTTACTTGCAAATACACTTGTAAACTCTACACCTATGATAGATAATGCCCTTTTGTATAGTGTGGGAGCATATGAAGCTGAGAGAAGCTTGATTTGGATGGTTTTGCAATATCTTTATTCTGTAAAGTTAGATGTGCTTAACTGCAATACATTTGCTTACAAATGCAATTTTACAACATTTCATGTTGTTTCAGGTCAGAACTGACTTGGTTTCAAGATTTTGATGAATTGTAATGTATACTTGCAAATACACTTGTGAACTCCTCTCCTCTGATAGATAATGCCCTTAAGTATAGTGTGGGAGCATATCAAGCTGAGAGATGCTTGTTTTGGATGGTTTTGCAATATCTTTATTCTGTAAAGTTAGATGTGCTTAACTGCAATACATATGCTTACAAATGCAATTTTACAACATTTCATGTTGTTTCAGGTCAGAACAGACTTGATTTCAAGAGTTTGATGAATTGTAATGTTTACTTGCAAATACACTTGTAAACTCTTCTCCTCTGATAGATAATGCCCTTTTGTATAGTGTGGGAGCATATCAAGCTGAGAGATGCTTGTTTTGGATGGTTTTGCAATTTCCTTATTCTGTAAAGTTAGATGTGCTTAACTGCAATACATATGCTTACAAATGCAATTTTACAACATTTCATGTTGTTTCATGTCAGAACTGACTTGATTTCAAGAGTTTGATGAATTGTAATGTATACTTGCAAATACACTTGTAAACTCTTCTCCTCTGATAGATAATGCCTTTTTTTATAGTGTGGGAGCAAATCAAGCTGAGAGAAGCTTGTTTTGGATGGTTTTGCAATATCCTTATTCTGTAAAGTTAGATGTGCTTAACTGCAATACATATGCTTACAAATGCAATTTTACAACATTTCATGTTGTTTCAGGTCAGAACAGACTTGATTTCAAGAGTTTGATGAATTGTAATGTTTACTTGCAAATACACTTGTAAACTCTACACCTATGATAGATAATGCCCTTTTGTATAGTGTGGGAGCATATGAAGCTGAGAGAAGCTTGATTTGGATGGTTTTGCAATATCTTTATTCTGTAAAGTTAGATGTGCTTAACTGCAATACATTTGCTTACAAATGCAATTTTACAACATTTCATGTTGTTTCAGGTCAGAACTGACTTGGTTTCAAGATTTTGATGAATTGTAATGTATACTTGCAAATACACTTGTGAACTCCTCTCCTCTGATAGATAATGCCCGTTTGTATAGTGTGGGTGCAAATCAAGCTGAGAGAAGCTTGTTTTGGATGGTTTTGCAATATCCTTATTCTGTAAAGTTAGATGTGCTTAACTGCAATACATATGCTTACAAATGCAATTTTACAACATTTCATGTTGTTTCAGGTCAGAACTGACTTGGTTTCAAGATTTTGATGAATTGTAATGTATACTTGCAAATACACATGAAAACTCATCACCTATGATAGAGAATGACCTTAAGTATAGTGTGGGAGCATATCAAGCTGAGAGATGCTTGATTTGGATGGTTTTGCAATATCTTTATTCTGTAAAGTTAGATGTGCTTAACTGCAATATATATGCTTACAAATGCAATTTTACAACATTTCATGTTGTTTCAGGTCAGAACAGACTTGATTCAAGAGTTTGATGAATTGTAATGTTTACTTGCAAATACACATGAAAACTCATCACCTATGATAGAGAATGCCCTTAAGTATAGTGTGGGAGCATATCAAGCTGAGAGATGCTTGATTTGGATGGTTTTGCAATATCTTTATTCTGTAAAGTTAGATGTGCTTAACTGCAATACATATGCTTACAAATGCAATTTTACAACATTTCATTTTGTTTCAGGTCAGAACAGACTTGATTTCAAGAGTTTGATGAATTGTAATGTTTACTTGCAAATACACTTGTAAACTCTACACCTATGATAGATAATGCCCTTTTGTATAGTGTGGGAGCATATCAAGCTGAGAGAAGTTTGTTTTGGATGGTTTTGCAATATCTTTATTCTGTAAAGTTAGATGTGCTTAACTGTAATACATTTGCTTACAAATGCAATTTTACAACATTTCATGTTGTTTCAGGTCAGAACTGACTTGGTTTCAAGATTTTGATGAATTGTAATGTATACTTGCAAATACACTTGTAAACTCTTCTCCTGTGATAGATAATGCCCTTTTGTATAGTGTGGGTGCAAATCAAGCTGAGAGAAGCTTGTTTTGGATGGTTTTGCAACATCCTTATACTGTAAAGTTAGATGTGCTTAACTGCATTACATATGCTTACAAATGCAATTTTACAACATTTCATTTTGTTTCAGGTCAGAACTGACTTGGTTTCAAGAGTTTGATGACTTGTAATGTATACTTGCAAATACACATGAAAACTCCTCACCTATGATAGAGAATGCCCTTTTGTATAGTGTGGGAGCATATCAAGCTGAGAGAAGCTTGTTTTGGATGGTTTTGCAATATCTTTATTCTGTAAAGTTAGATGTGCTTAACTGCAATACATTTGCTTACAAATGCAATTTTACAACATTTCATTTTGTTTCAGGTCAGAACTGACTTGGTTTCAAGAGTTTGATGACTTGTTATGTATACTTGCAAATACACATGAAAACTCATCACCTATGATAGAGAATGCCCTTAAGTATAGTGTGGGAGCATATCAAGCTGAGAGATGCTTGATTTGGATGGTTTTGCAATATCTTTATTCTGTAAAGTTAGATGTGCTTAACTGCAATACATATGCTTACAAATGCAATTTTACAACATTTCATTTTGTTTCAGGTCAGAACTGACTTGGTTTCAAGAGTTTGATGACTTGTAATGTATACTTGCAAATACACTTGTAAACTCTTCTCCTCTGATAGATAATGCCCTTTTGTATAGTGTGGGAGCAAATCAAGCTGAGAGAAGCTTGTTTTGGATGGTTTTGCAATATCCTTATTCTGTAAAGTTAGATGTGCTTAACTGCAATACATATGCTTACAAATGCAATTTTACAACATTTCATTTTGTTTCAGGTTAGAACAGACTTGATTTCAAGAGTTTGATGAATTGTAATGTTTACTTGCAAATACACATGAAAACTCATCACCTATGATAGAGAATGCCCTTAAGTATAGTGTGGGAGCATATCAAGCTGAGAGATGCTTGATTTGGATGGTTTTGCAATATCTTTATTCTGTAAAGTTAGATGTGCTTAACTGCAATACATATGCTTACAAATGCAATTTTACAACATTTCATTTTGTTTCAGGTCAGAACTGACTTGGTTTCAAGAGTTTGATGACTTGTAATGTATACTTGCAAATACACATGAAAACTCATCACCTATGATAGAGAATGCCCTTAAGTATAGTGTGGGAGCATATCAAGCAGAGAGATGCTTGATTTGGATGGTTTTGCAATTATCTTTATTCTGTAAAGTTAGATGTGCTTAACTGCAATACATATGCTTACAAATGCAATTTTACAACATTTCATGTTGTTTCAGGTCAGAACAGACTTGATTTCAAGAGTTTGATGAATTGTAATGTTTACTTGCAAATACACTTGTAAACTCTACACCTATGATAGATAATGCCCTTTTGTATAGTGTGGGAGCATATCAAGCTGAGAGAAGTTTGTTTTGGATGGTTTTGCAATATCTTTATTCTGTAAAGTTAGATGTGCTTAACTGCAATACCTTTGCTTACAAATGCAATTTTACAACATTTCATGTTGTTTCAGGTCAGAACTGACTTGGTTTCAAGATTTTGATGAATTGTAATGTATACCTGCAAATACACTTGTAAACTCTTCTCCTGTGATAGATAATGCCCTTTTGTATAGTGTGGGTGCAAATCAAGCTGAGAGAAGCTTGTTTTGGATGGTTTTGCAATATCCTTATTCTGTAAAGTTAGATGTGCTTAACTGCAATACATATGCTTACAAATGCAATTTTACAACATTTCATGTTGTTTCAGGTCAGAACTGACTTGGTTTCAAGATTTTGATTAATTGTAATGTATACTTGCAAATACACTTGTAAACTCTTCTCCTCTGATAGATAATGCCCTTTTGTATAGTGTGGGTGCAAATTAAGCTGAGAGAAGCTTGTTTTGGATGGTTTTGCAACATCCTTATACTGTAAAGTTAGATGTGCTTGACTGCATTACATATGCTTACAAATGCAATTTTACAACATTTCATTTTGTTTCAGGTCAGAACTGACTTGGTTTCAAGAGTTTGATGACTTGTAATGTATACTTGCAAATACACATGAAAACTCATCACCTATGATAGAGAATGTCCTTTTGTATAGTGTGGGAGCATATCAAGCTGAGAGAAGCTTGTTTTGGATGGTTTTGCAATATCTTTATTCTGTAAAGTTAGATGTGCTTAACTGCAATACATTTGCTTACAAATGCAATTTTACAACATTTCATGTTGTTTCAGGTCAGAACTGACTTGGTTTCAAGATTTTGATGAATTGTAATGTATACTTGCAAATACACTTGTAAACTCTTCTCCTCTGATAGATAATGCCCTTTTGTATAGTGTGGGTGCAAATCAAGCTGAGAGAAGCTTGTTTTGGATGGTTTTGCAACATCCTTATTCTGTAAAGTTAGATGTGCTTAACTGCAATACATATGCTTAAAATGCAATTTTACAACATTTCATGTTGTTTCAGGTCAGAACAGACTTGATTTCAAGAGTTTGATGAATTGTAATGTTTACTTGCAAATACACATGAAAACTCATCTCCTCTGATAGATAATGCCCTTTTGTATAGTGTGGGAGCAAATCAAGCTGAGAGATGCTTGATTTGGATGGCTTTGCAATATCTTTATTCTGTAAAGTTAGATGTGCTTAACTGCAATACATATGCTTACAAATGCAATTTTACAACATTTCATGTTGTTTCAGGTCAGAACAGACTTGATTTCAAGAGTTTGATGAATTGTAATGTTTACTTGCAAATACACTTGTAAACTCTTCTCCTCTGATAGATAATGCCCTTTTGTATAGTGTGGGAGCAAATCAAGCTGAGAGAAGCTTGTTTTGGATGGTTTTGCAATATCCTTATTCTGTAAAGTTAGATGTGCTTAACTGCATTACATATGCTTACAAATGCAATTTTACAACATTTCATTTTGTTTCAGGTCAGAACTGACTTGGTTTCAAGAGTTTGATGACTTGTAATGTATACTTGCAAATACACATGAAAACTCATCACCTATGATAGAGAATGCCCTTAAGTATAGTGTGGGAGCATATCAAGCTGAGAGATGCATGATTTGGATGGTTTTGCAATATCTTTATTCTGTAAAGTTAGATGTGCTTAACTGCAATACATATGCTTACAAATGCAATTTTACAACATTTCATGTTGTTTCAGGTCAGAACAGACTTGATTTCAAGAGTTTGATGAATTGTAATGTTTACTTGCAAATACACTTGTAAACTCTTCTCCTCTGATAGATAATGCCCTTTTGTATAGTGTGGGAGCATATCAAGCTGAGAGATGCTTGTTTTGGATGGTTTTGCAATTTCCTTATTCTGTAAAGTTAGATGTGCTTAACTGCAATACATATGCTTACAAATGCAATTTTACAACATTTCATGTTGTTTCAGGTCAGAACTGACTTGATTTCAAGAGTTTGATGAATTGTAATGTATACTTGCAAATACACTTGTAAACTCTTCTCCTCTGATAGATAATGCCCTTTTGTATAGTGTGGGAGCAAATCAAGCTGAGAGAAGCTTGTTTTGGATGGTTTTGCAATATCCTTATTCTGTAAAGTTAGATGTGCTTAACTGCAATACATATGCTTACAAATGCAATTTTACAACATTTCATTTTGTTTCAGGTCAGAACAGACTTGATTTCAAGAGTTTGATGAATTGCAATGTTTACTTGCAAATACACTTGTAAACTCAACACCTATGATAGATAATGCCCTTTTGTATAGTGTGGGAGCATATGAAGCTGAGAGAAGCTTGATTTGGATGGTTTTGCAATATCTTTATTCTGTAAAGTTAGATGTGCTTAACTGCAATACATTTGCTTACAAATGCAATTTTACAACATTTCATGTTGTTTCAGGTCAGAACTGACTTGGTTTCAAGATTTTGATGAATTGTAATGTATACTTGCAAATACACTTGTAAACTCTTCTCCTCTGATAGATAATGCCCTTTTGTATAGTGTGGGTGCAAATCAAGCTGAGAGAAGCTTGTTTTGCATGGTTTTGCAACATCCTTATTCTGTAAAGTTAGATGTGCTTAACTGCAATACATATGCTTAAAATGCAATTTTACAACATTTCATGTTGTTTCAGGTCAGAACAGACTTGATTTCAAGAGTTTGATGAATTGTAATGTTTACTTGCAGATACACATGAAAACTCATCTCCTCTGATAGATAATGCCCTTTTGTATAGTGTGGGAGCAAATCAAGCTGAGAGAAGCTTGTTTTGGATGGTTTTGCAATATCCTTATTCTGTAAAGTTAGATGTGCTTAACTGCATTACATATGCTTACAAATGCAATTTTACAACATTTCATTTTGTTTCAGGTCAGAACTGACTTGGTTTCAAGAGTTTGATGACTTGTAATGTATACTTGCAAATACACATGAAAACTCATCACCTATGATAGAGAATGCCCTTAAGTATAGTGTGGGAGCATATCAAGCTGAGAGATGCTTGATTTGGATGGTTTTGCAATATCTTTATTCTGTAAAGTTAGATGTGCTTAACTGCAATACATATGCTTACAAATGCAATTTTACAACATTTCATGTTGTTTCAGGTCAGAACAGACTTGATTTCAAGAGTTTGATGAATTGTAATGTTTACTTGCAAATACACTTGTAAACTCATCTCCTCTGATAGATAATGCCCTTTTGTATAGTGTGGGAGCATATCAAGCTGAGAGATGCTTGTTTTGGATGGTTTTGCAATTTCCTTATTCTGTAAAGTTAGATGTGCTTAACTGCAATACATATGCTTACAAATGCAATTTTACAACATTTCATGTTGTTTCAGGTCAGAACTGACTTGATTTCAAGAGTTTGATGAATTGTAATGTATACTTGCAAATACACTTGTAAACTCTTCTCCTCTGATAGATAATGCCCTTTTGTATAGTGTGGGAGCAAATCAAGCTGAGAGAAGCTTGTTTTGGATGGTTTTGCAATATCCCTATTCTGTAAAGTTAGATGTGCTTAACTGCAATACATATGCTTACAAATGCAATTTTACAACATTTCATTTTGTTTCAGGTCAGAACAGACTTGATTTCAAGAGTTTGATGAATTGTAATGTTTACTTGCAAATACACTTGTAAACTCTTCTCCTCTGATAGATAATGCCCTTTTGTATAGTGTGGGAGCATATCAAGCTGAGAGATGCTTGTTTTGGATGGTTTTGCAATTTCCTTATTCTGTAAAGTTAGATGTGCTTAACTGCAATACATATGCTTACAAATGCAATTTTACAACATTTCATGTTGTTTCAGGTCAGAACTGACTTGATTTCAAGAGTTTGATGAATTGTAATGTATACTTGCAAATACACTTGTAAACTCTTCTCCTCTGATAGATAATGCCCTTTTGTATAGTGTGGGAGCAAATCAAGCTGAGAGAAGCTTGTTTTGGATGGTTTTGCAATATCCTTATTCTGTAAAGTTAGATGTGCTTAACTGCAATACATATGCTTACAAATGCAATTTTACAACATTTCATTTTGTTTCAGGTCAGAACTGACTTGGTTTCAAGAGTTTGATGACTTGTAATGTATACTTGCAAATACACATGAAAGCTCATCACCTATGATAGAGAATGCCCTTAAGTATAGTGTGGGAGCATATCAAGCTGAGAGATGCTTGATTTGGATGGCTTTGCAATATCTTTATTCTGTAAAGTTAGATGTGCTTAACTGCAATACATATGCTTACAAATGCAATTTTACAACATTTCATGTTGTTTCAGGTCAGAACAGACTTGATTTCAAGAGTTTGATGAATTGTAATGTTTACTTGCAAATACACTTGTAAACTCTTCTCCTCTGATAGATAATGCCCTTTTGTATAGTGTGGGAGCAAATCAAGCTGAGAGAAGCTTGTTTTGGATGGTTTTGCAATATCCTTATTCTGTAAAGTTAGATGTGCTTAACTGCATTACATATGCTTACAAATGCAATTTTACAACATTTCATTTTGTTTCAGGTCAGAACTGACTTGGTTTCAAGAGTTTGATGACTTGTAATGTATACTTGCAAATACACATGAAAACTCATCACCTATGATAGAGAATGCCCTTAAGTATAGTGTGGGAGCATATCAAGCTGAGAGATGCTTGATTTGGATGGTTTTGCAATATCTTTATTCTGTAAAGTTAGATGTGCTTAACTGCAATACATATGCTTACAAATGCAATTTTACAACATTTCATGTTGTTTCAGGTCAGAACAGACTTGATTTCAAGAGTTTGATGAATTGTAATGTTTACTTGCAAATACACTTGTAAACTCATCTCCTCTGATAGATAATGCCCTTTTGTATAGTGTGGGAGCATATCAAGCTGAGAGATGCTTGTTTTGGATGGTTTTGCAATTTCCTTATTCTGTAAAGTTAGATGTGCTTAACTGCAATACATATGCTTACAAATGCAATTTTACAACATTTCATGTTGTTTCAGGTCAGAACTGACTTGATTTCAAGAGTTTGATGAATTGTAATGTATACTTGCAAATACACTTGTAAACTCTTCTCCTCTGATAGATAATGCCCTTTTGTATAGTGTGGGAGCAAATCAAGCTGAGAGAAGCTTGTTTTGGATGGTTTTGCAATATCCCTATTCTGTAAAGTTAGATGTGCTTAACTGCAATACATATGCTTACAAATGCAATTTTACAACATTTCATTTTGTTTCAGGTCAGAACAGACTTGATTTCAAGAGTTTGATGAATTGTAATGTTTACTTGCAAATACACTTGTAAACTCTTCTCCTCTGATAGATAATGCCCTTTTGTATAGTGTGGGAGCATATCAAGCTGAGAGATGCTTGTTTTGGATGGTTTTGCAATTTCCTTATTCTGTAAAGTTAGATGTGCTTAACTGCAATACATATGCTTACAAATGCAATTTTACAACATTTCATGTTGTTTCAGGTCAGAACTGACTTGATTTCAAGAGTTTGATGAATTGTAATGTATACTTGCAAATACACTTGTAAACTCTTCTCCTCTGATAGATAATGCCTTTTTGTATAGTGTGGGAGCAAATCAAGCTGAGAGAAGCTTGTTTTGGATGGTTTTGCAATATCCCTATTCTGTAAAGTTAGATGTGCTTAACTGCAATACATATGCTTACAAATGCAATTTTACAACATTTCATTTTGTTTCAGGTCAGAACAGACTTCATTTCAAGAGTTTGATGAATTGTAATGCTTACTTGCAAATACACTTGTAAACTCTACACCTATGATAGATAATGCCCTTTTGTATAGTGTGGGAGCATATCAAGCTGAGAGATGCTTGTTTTGGATGGTTTTGCAATATCTTTATTCTGTAAAGTTAGATGTGCTTAACTGCAATACATTTGCTTACAAATGCAATTTTACAACATTTCATGTTGTTTCAGGTCAGAACTGACTTGGTTTCAAGATTTTGATGAATTGTAATGTATACTTGCAAATACACTTGTGAACTCTTCTCCTCTGATAGATAATGCCCTTTTGTATAGTGTGGGTGCAAATCAAGCTGAGAGAAGCTTGTTTTGGATGGTTTTGCAATATCCTTATTCTGTAAAGTTAGATGTGCTTAACTGCAATACATATGCTTACAAATGCAATTTTACAACATTTCATGTTGTTTCAGGTCAGAACTGACTTGGTTTCAAGATTTTGATGAATTGTAATGTATACTTGCAAATACACATGAAAACTCATCACCTATGATAGAGAATGTCCTTAAGTATAGTGTGGGAGCATATCAAGCTGAGAGATGCTTGATTTGGATGGTTTTGCAATATCTTTATTCTGTAAAGTTAGATGTGCTTAACTGCAATACATATGCTTACAAATGCAATTTTACAACATTTCATGTTGTTTCAGGTCAGAACAGACTTGATTGAAGAGTTTGATGAATTGTAATGTTTACTTGCAAATACACTTGTAAACTCTACACCTATGATAGATAATGCCCTTTTGTATAGTGTGGGAGCATATCAAGCTGAGAGAAGCTTGTTTTGGATGGTTTTGCAATATCTTTATTCTGTAAAGTTAGATGTGCTTAACTGCAATACATTTGCTTACAAATGCAATTTTACAACATTTCATGTTGTTTCAGGTCAGAACTGACTTGGTTTCAAGATTTTGATGAATTGTAATGTATACTTGCAAATACACTTGTAAACTCTTCTCCTCTGATAGATAATGCCCTTTTGTATAGTGTGGGTGCAAATCAAGCTGAGAGAAGCTTGTTTTGGATGGTTTTGCAACATCCTTGTTCTGTAAAGTTAGATGTGCTTAACTGCATTACATATGCTTACAAATGCAATTTTACAACATTTCATTTTGTTTCAGGTCAGAACTGACTTGGTTTCAAGAGTTTGATGACTTGTAATGTATACTTGCAAATACACATGAAAACTCATCACCTATGATAGAGAATGACCTTAAGTATAGTGTGGGAGCATATCAAGCTGAGAGATGCTTAATTTGGATGGTTTTGCAATATCCTTATTCTGTAAAGTTAGATGTGCTTAACTGCAATACATATGCTTACAAATGCAATTTTACAACATTTCATGTTGTTTCAGGTCAGAACTGACTTGATTTCAAGAGTTTGATGAATTGTAATGTATACTTGCTAATACACTTGTAAACTCATCTCCTCTGATAGATAATGCCCTTTTGTATAGTGTGGGAGCAAATCAAGCTGAGAGAAGCTTGTTTTGGATGGTTTTGCAATATCCTTATTCTGTAAAGTTAGATGTGCTTAACTGCAATACTTATGCTTACAAATGCAATTTTACAACATTTCATTTTGTTTCAGGTCAGAACTGACTTGGTTTCAAGAGTTTGATGACTTGTAATGTATACTTGCAAATACACATGAAAACTCATCACCTATGATAGAGAATGACCTTAAGTATAGTGTGGGAGCATATCAAGCTGAGAGATGCTTGATTTGGATGGTTTTGCAATATCTTTATTCTGTAAAGTTAGATGTGCTTAACTGCAATACATATGCTTACAAATGCAATTTTACAACATTTCATGTTGTTTCAGGTCAGAACAGACTTGATTTCAAGAGTTTGATGAATTGTAATGTTTACTTGCAAATACACTTGTAAACTCTACACCTATGATAGATAATGCCCTTTTGTATAGTGTGGGAGCATATCAAGCTGAGAGAAGCTTGTTTTGGATGGTTTTGCAATATCTTTATTCTGTAAAGTTAGATGTGCTTAACTGCAATACATTTGCTTACAAATGCAATTTTACAACATTTCATGTTGTTTCAGGTCAGAACTGACTTGGTTTCAAGATTTTGATGAATTGTAATGTATTCTTGCAAATACACTTGTAAACTCTTCTCCTGTGATAGATAATGCCCTTTTGTATAGTGTGGGTGCAAATCAAGCTGAGAGAAGCTTGTTTTGGATGGTTTTGCAACATCCTTATACTGTAAAGTTAGATGTGCTTAACTGCATTACATATGCTTACAAATGCAATTTTACAACATTTCATTTTGTTTCAGGTCAGACCTGACTTGGTTTCAAGAGTTTGATGACTTGTAATGTATACTTGCAAATACACATGAAAACTCATCACCTATGATAGAGAATGCCCTTTTGTATAGTGTGGGAGCAAATCAAGCTGAGAGAAGCTTGTTTTGGATGGTTTTGCAATATCTTTATTCTGTAAAGTTAGATGTGCTTAACTGCAATACATTTGCTTACAAATGCAATTTTACAACATTTCATGTTGTTTCAGGTCAGAACTGACTTGGTTTCAAGATTTTGATGAATTGTAATGTATACTTGCAAATACACTTGTAAACTCTTCTCCTCTGATAGATAATGCCCTTTTGTATAGTGTGGGTGCAAATCAAGCTGAGAGAAGCTTGTTTTGGATGGTTTTGCAATATCCTTATTCTGTAAGGTTAGATGTGCTTAACTGCAATACATATGCTTACAAATGCAATTTTACAACATTTCATGTTGTTTCAGGTCAGAACTGACTTGGTTTCAAGATTTTGATGAATTGTAATGTATACTTGCAAATACACTTGTAAACTCTTCTCCTCTGATAGATAATGCCCTTTTGTATAGTGTGGGTGCAAATCAAGCTGAGAGAAGCTTGTTTTGGATGGTATTGCAACATCCTTATTCTGTAAAGTTAGATGTGCTTAACTGCATTACATATGCTTACAAATGCAATTTTACAACATTTCATTTTGTTTCAGGTCAGAACTGACTTGGTTTCAAGAGTTTGATGACTTGTAATGTATACTTGCAAATACACATGAAAACTCATCACCTATGATAGAGAATGACCTTAAGTATAGTGTGGGAGCATATCAAGCTGAGAGATGCTTAATTTGGATGGTTTTGCAATATCCTTATTCTGTAAAGTTAGATGTGCTTAACTGCAATACATATGCTTACAAATGTAATTTTACAACATTTCATGTTGTTTCAGGTCAGAACAGACTTGATTTCAAGAGTTTGATGAATTGTAATGTTTACTTGCAAATACACTTGTAAACTCTTCTCCTCTGATAGATAATGCCCTTTTGTATAGTTTGGGAGCATATCAAGCTGAGAGATGCTTGATTTGGATGGTTTTGCAATATCTTTATTCTGTAAAGTTAGATGTGCTTAACTGCAATACATATGCTTACAAATGCAATTTTACAACATTTCATGTTGTTTCAGGTCAGAACTGACTTGATTTCAAGAGTTTGATGAATTGTAATGTATACTTGCAAATACACTTGTAAACTCTTCTCCTCTGATAGATAATGCCCTTTTGTATAGTGTGGGAGCAAATCAAGCTGAGAGATGCTTGATTTGGATGGTTTTGCAATATCTTTATTCTGTAAAGTTAGATGTTCTCAACTGCAATACATATGCTTACAAATGTATTTTCACAACATTTCATGTTGTTTCAGGTCAGAACTGACTTGATTTCAAGAGTTTGATGACTTGTAATGTTTACTTGCATATACACTTGTAAACTCTTCTCCTCTGATAGATAATGCCCTTTTGTATAGTGTGGGAGCATGTCAAGCTGAGAGATGCTTGATTTGGATGGTTTTGCAATATCCTTATTCTGTAAAGTTAGATGTGCTTAACTGCAATACATTTGCTTACAAATGCAATTTTACAACATTTCATGTTGTTTCAGGTCAGAACTGACTTGGTTTCAAGATTTTGATGAATTGTAATGTATACTTGCAAATTCACTTGTGAACTCTTCTCCTCTGATAGATAATGCCCTTGTGTGTAGTGTGGGAGCAAATCAAGCTGAGAGAAGCTTGTTTTGGATGGTTTTGCAATATCCTTATTCTGTAAAGTTAGATGTGCTTAACTGCAATACATTTGCTTACAAATGCAATTTTACAACATTTCATGTTGTTTCAGGTCAGAACTGACTTGGTTTCAAGATTTTGATGAATTGTAATATATACTTGCAAATACACTTGTAAACTCTTCTCCTCTGATAGATAATGCCCTTTTGTATAGTGTGGGAGCATATCAAGCTGAGAGATGCTTGATTTGGATGGTTTTGCAATATCCTTATTCTGTAAAGTTAGATGTGCTCAACTGCAATACATATGCTTACAAATGTAATTTCACAACATTTCATGTTGTTTCAGGTCAGAACTGACTTGGTTTCAAGAGTTTGATGACTTGTAATGTATACTTGCAAATACACCTGAAAACTCATCACCTATGATAGAGAATGCCCTTAAGTATAGTGTGGGAGCATATCAAGCTGAGAGATGCTTGATTTGGATGGTTTTGCAATATCTTTATTCTGTAAAGTTAGATGTGCTTAACTGCAATACATATACTTACAAATGCAATTTTACAACATTTCATGTTGTTTCAGGTCAGAACAGACTTGATTTCAAGAGTTTGATGAATTGTAATGTTTACTTGCAAATACACTTGTAAACTCTACACCTATGATAGATAATGCCCTTTTGTATAGTGTGGGAGCATATCAAGCTGAGAGAAGCTTGTTTTGGATTGTTTTGCAATATCTTTATTCTGTAAAGTTAGATGTGCTTAACTGCAATACATTTGCTTACAAATGCAATTTTACAACATTTCATGTTGTTTCAGGTCAGAACTGACTTGGTTTCAAGAGTTTGATGAATTGTAATGTATACTTGCAAATACACTTGTAAACTCTTCTCCTCTGATAGATAATGCCCTTTTGTATAGTGTGGGAGCATATCAAGCTGAGAGATGCTTGATTTGGATGGTTTTGTAATATCTTTATTCTGTAAAGTTCGATGTGCTTAACTGCAATACATATGCTTACAAATCCAATTTTACAACATTTCATGTTGTTTCAGGTCAGAACAGACTTGATTTCAAGAGTTTGATGAATTGTAATGTATACTTGCAAATACACTTGTAAGCTCTTCTCCTCTGATAGATAATGCCCTTTTGTATAGTGTGGGAGCATATCAAGCTGAGAGATGCTTGATTTGGATGGTTTTGCAATATCTTTATTCTGTAAAGTTAGATGTGCTTAACTGCAATACATATGCTTACAAATGCAATTTTACAGCATTTCATGTTGTTTCAGGTCAGAACTGACTTGATTTCAAGAGTTTGATGAATTGTAATGTATACTTGCAAATACACTTGTAAACTCTTCTCCTCTGATAGATAATGCCCTTTTGTATAGTGTGGGAGCAAATCAAGCTGAGAGAAGCTTGTTTTGGATGGTTTTGCAATATCCTTATTCTGTAAAGTTAGATGTGCTTAACTGCAATACATATGCTTACAAATGCAATTTTACAGCATTTCATGTTGTTTCAGGTCAGAACTGACTTGATTTCAAGAGTTTGATGAATTGTAATGTATACTTGCAAATACACTTGTAAACTCTTCTCCTCTGATAGATAATGCCCTTTTGTATAGTGTGGGAGCAAATCAAGCTGAGAGAAGCTTGTTATGGATGGTTTTGCAATATCCTTATTCTGTAAAGTTAGATGTGCTTAACTGCAATACATATGCTTACAAATGCAATTTTACAGCATTTCATGTTGTTTCAGGTCAGAACTGACTTGATTTCAAGAGTTTGATGAATTGTAATGTATACTTGCAAATACACTTGTAAACTCTTCTACTCTGATAGATAAAGCCCTTTTGTATAGTGTGGGAGCAAATCAAGCTGAGAGAAGCTTGTTTTGGATGGTTTTGCAATATCCTTATTCTGTAAAGTTAGATGTGCTTAACTGCAATACATATGCTTACAAATGCAATTTTACAGCATTTCATGTTGTTTCAGGTCAGAACTGACTTGATTTCAAGAGTTTGATGAATTGTAATGTATACTTGCAAATACACTTGTAAACTCTTCTCCTCTGATAGGTAATGCCCTTTTGTATAGTGTGGGAGCAAATCAAGCTGAGAGAAGCTTGTTTTGGATGGTTTTGCAATATCCTTATTCTGTAAAGTTAGATGTGCTTAGCTGCAATACATATGCTTACAAATGCAATTTTACAACATTTCATGTTGTTTCAGGTCAGAACTGACTTGCTTTCAAGATTTTGATGAATTGTAATGTATACTTGCAAATACACTTGTAAATTCTTCTCCTCTGATAGATAATGCCCTTTTGTATAGTGTGGGTGCAAATCAAGCTGAGAGAGCTTGTTTTGGATGGTTTTGCAATATCTTTATTCTGTAAAGTTACATGTGCTTAACTGCAATACATATGCTTACAAATGCAATTTTACAACATTTCATGTTGTTTCAGGTCAGAACTGACTTGGTTTCAAGATTTTGATGAATTGTAATGTATACTTGCAAATACACTTGTAAACTCTTCTCCTCTGATAGATAATGCCCTTTTGTATAGTGTGGGTGCAAATCAAGCTGAGAGAAGCTTGTTTTGGATGGTTTTGCAATATCTTTATTCTGTAAAGTTACATGTGCTTAACTGCAATACATATGCTTACAAATGCAATTTTACAACATTTCATGTTGTTTCAGGTCAGAACTGACTTGGTTTCAAGATTTTGATGAATTGTAATGTATACTTGCAAATACACTTGTAAACTCTTCTCCTCTGATAGATAATGCCCTTTTGTATAGTGTGGGTGCAAATCAAGCTGAGAGAAGCTTGTTTTGGATGGTTTTGCAACATCCTTATTCTGTAAAGTTAGATGTGCTTAACTGCAATACATATGCTTACAAATGCAATTTTACAGCATTTCATGTTGTTTCAGGTCAGAACTGACTTGATTTCAAGAGTTTGATGAATTGTAATGTATACTTGCAAATACACTTGTAAACTCTTCTCCTCTGATAGATAATGCCCTTTTGTATAGTGTGGGAGCAAATCAAGCTGAGAGAAGCTTGTTTTGGATGGTTTTGCAATATCCTTATTCTGTAAAGTTAGATGTGCTTAACTGCAATACATATGCTTACAAATGCAATTTTACAACATTTCATGTTGTTTCAGGTCAGAACAGACTTGATTTCAAGAGTTTGATGAATTGTAATGTATACTTGCAAATACACATGAAAACTCTTCTCCTCTGATAGATAATGCCCTTTTGTATAGTGTGGGAGCATATCAAGCTGAGAGATGCTTGATTTGGATGGTTTTGTAATATCTTTATTCTGTAAAGTTCGATGTGCTTAACTGCAATACATATGCTTACAAATGCAATTTTACAACATTTCATGTTGTTTCAGGTCAGAACAGACTTGATTTCAAGAGTTTGATGAATTGTAATGTATACTTGCAAATACACTTGTAAGCTCTTCTACTCTGATAGATAATGCCCTTTTGTATAGTGTGGGAGCATATCAAGCTGAGAGATGCTTGATTTGGATGGTTTTGCAATATCTTTATTCTGTAAAGTTAGATGTGCTTAACTGCAATACATATGCTTACAAATGCAATTTTACAGCATTTCATGTTGTTTCAGGTCAGAACTGACTTGATTTCAAGAGTTTGATGAATTGTAATGTATACTTGCAAATACACTTGTAAACTCTTCTCCTCTGATAGATAATGCCCTTTTGTATAGTGTGGGAGCAAATCAAGCTGAGAGAAGCTTGTTTTGGATGGTTTTGCAATATCCTTATTCTGTAAAGTTAGATGTGCTTAACTGCAATACATATGCTTACAAATGCAATTTTACAGCATTTCATGTTGTTTCAGGTCAGAACTGACTTGATTTCAAGAGTTTGATGAATTGTAATGTATACTTGCAAATACACTTGTAAACTCTTCTCCTCTGATAGATAATGCCCTTTTGTATAGTGTGGGAGCAAATCAAGCTGAGAGAAGCTTGTTTTGGATGGTTTTGCAATATCCTTATTCTGTAAAGTTAGATGTGCTTAACTGCAATACATATGCTTACAAATGCAATTTTACAACATTTCATGTTGTTTCAGGTCAGAACTGACTTGCTTTCAAGATTTTGATGAATTGTAATGTTTACTTGCAAATACACATGAAAACTCATCACCTATGATAGAGAATGCCCTTTTGTATAGTGTGGGAGCAAATCAAGCTGAGAGAAGCTTGTTTTGGATGGTTTTGCAATATCCTTATTCTGTAAAGTTAGATGTGCTTAACTGCAATACATATGCTTACAAATGCAATTTTACAACATTTCATGTTGTTTCAGGTCAGAACTGACTTGCTTTCAAGATTTTGATGAATTGTAATGTATACTTGCAAATACACTTGTAAATTCTTCTCCTCTGATAGATAATGCCCTTTTGTATAGTGTGGGTGCAAATCAAGCTAAGAGAGCTTGTTTTGGATGGTTTTGCAATATCTTTATTCTGTAAAGTTACATGTGCTTAACTGCAATACATATGCTTACAAATGCAATTTTACAGCATTTCATGTTGTTTCAGGTCAGAACTGACTTGATTTCAAGAGTTTGATGAATTGTAATGTATACTTGCAAATACACTTGTAAACTCTTCTCCTCTGATAGATAATGCCCTTTTGTATAGTGTGGGAGCAAATCAAGCTGAGAGAAGCTTGTTTTGGATGGTTTTGCAATATCCTTATTCTGTAAAGTTAGATGTGCTTAACTGCAATACATATGCTTACAAATGCAATTTTACAACATTTCATGTTGTTTCAGGTCAGAACAGACTTGATTTCAAGAGTTTGATGAATTGTAATGTTTACTTGCAAATACACATGAAAACTCATCACCTATGATAGAGAATGCCCTTAAGTATAGTGTGGGAGCATATCAAGCTGAGAGATGCTTGATTTGGATGGTTTTGCAATATCTTTATTCTGTAAAGTTAGATGTGCTTAACTGCAATACATATGCTTACAAATGCAATTTTACAACATTTCATGTTGTTTCAGGTCAGAACAGACTTGATTTCAAGAGTTTGATGAATTGTAATGTTTACTTGCAAATACACTTGTAAACTCTACACCTATGAAAGATAATGCCCTGTTGTATAGTGTGGGAGCATATCAAGCTGAGAGAAGCTTGTTTTGGATGGTTTTGCAATATCCTTATTCTGTAAAGTTAGATGTGCTTAACTGCAATACATATGCTTACAAATGCAATTTTACAACATTTCATTTTGTTTCAGTTCAGAACTGACTTGGTTTCAAGAGTTTGATGACTTGTAATGTATACTTGCAAATACACATGAAAACTCATCACCTATGATAGAGAATGCCCTTAAGTATAGTGTGGGAGCATATCAAGCTGAGAGATGCTTGATTTGGATGGTTTTGCAATATCTTTATTCTGTAAAGTTAGATGTGCTCAACTGCAATACATATGCTTACAAATGTAATTTCACAACATTTCATGTTGTTTCAGGTCAGAACTGACTTGATTTCAAGAGTTTGATGAATTGTAATGTTTACTTGCAAATACACTTGTAAACTCTTCTCCTCTGATAGATAAAGCCCTTTTGTATAGTGTGGGAGCAAATCAAGCTGAGAGAAGCTTGTTTTGGATGGTTTTGCAATATCCTTATTCTGTAAAGTAAGATGTGCTTAACTGCAATACATATGCTTACAAATGCAATTTTACAACATTTCATTTTGTTTCAGGTCAGAACTGACTTGGTTTCAAGAGTTTGATGACTTGTAATGTATACTTGCAAATACACATGAAAACTCATCACCTATGATAGAGAATGCCCTTAAGTATAGTGTGGGAGCATATCAAGCTGAGAGATGCTTGATTTGGATGGTTTGCAATATCTTTATTCTGTAAAGTTAGATGTGCTTAACTGCAATACATATGCTTACAAATGCAATTTTACAACATTTCATGTTGTTTCAGGTCAGAACAGACTTGATTTCAAGAGTTTGATGAATTGTAATGTTTACTTGCAAGTACACTTGTAAACTCTACACCTATGATAGATAATGCCCTTTTGTATAGTGTGGGAGCATATCAAGCTGAGAGATGCTTGATTTGGATGGTTTTGCAATAACCTTATTCTGTAAAGTTAGATGTGCTTAACTGCAATACATTTGCTTACAAATGCAATTTTACAACATTTCATGTTGTTTCAGGTCAGAACTGACTTGGTTTCAAGATTTTGATGAATTGTAATGTTTACTTGCAAATACACTTGTGAACTCTTCTCCTCTGATAGATAATGCCCTTTTGTATAGTGTGGGAGCAAATCAAGCTGAGAGAAGCTTGTTTTGGATGGTTTTGCAATATCCTTATTCTGTAAAGTTAGATGTGCTTAACTGCAATACATATGCTTACAAATGCAATTTTACAACATTTCATTTTGTTTCAGGTCAGAACTGACTTGGTTTCAAGAGTTTGATAACTTGTAATGTATACTTGCAAATACACATGAAAACTCATCACCTATGATAGAGAATGCCCTTAAGTATAGTGTGGGAGCATATCAAGCTGAGAGATGCTTGATTTGGATGGTTTTGCAATATCTTTATTCTGTAAAGTTAGATGTGCTTAACTGCAATACATATGCTTACAAATGCAATTTTACAACATTTCATGTTGTTTCAGGTCAGAACAGACTTGATTTCAAGAGTTTGATGAATTGTAATGTTTACTTGCAAATACACTTGTAAACTCTACACCTATGATAGATAATGCCCTCTTGTATAGTGTGGGAGCATATCAAGCTGAGAGATGATTGATTTGGATGGTTTGCAATATCTTTATTCTGTAAAGTTAGATGTGCTTAACTGCAATACATATGCTTACAAATGCAATTTTACAACATTTCATGTTGTTTCAGGTCAGAACAGACTTGATTTCAAGAGTTTGATGAATTGTAATGTTTACTTGCAAATACACTTGTAAACTCTACACCTATGATAGATAATGCCCTTTTGTATAGTGTGGGAGCATATCAAGCTGAGAGATGCTTGATTTGGATGGTTTTGCAATAACTTTATTCTGTAAAGTTAGATGTGCTTAACTGCAATACATTTGCTTACAAATGCAATTTTACAACATTTCATGTTGTTTCAGGTCAGAACTGACTTGGTTTCAAGATTTTGATGAATTGTAATGTTTACTTGCAAATACACTTGTGAACTCTTCTCCTCTGATAGATAATGCCCTTTTGTATAGTGTGGGAGCAAATCAAGCTGAGAGAAGCTTGTTTTGGATGGTTTTGCAATATCCTTATTCTGTAAAGTTAGATGTGCTTAACTGCAATACATATGCTTACAAATGCAATTTTACAACATTTCATTTTGTTTCAGGTCAGAACTGACTTGGTTTCAAGAGTTTGATAACTTGTAATGTATACTTGCAAATACACATGAAAACTCATCACCTATGATAGAGAATGCCCTTAAGTATAGTGTGGGAGCATATCAAGCTGAGAGATGCTTGATTTGGATGGTTTTGCAATATCTTTATTCTGTAAAGTTAGATGTGCTTAACTGCAATACATATGCTTACAAATGCAATTTTACAACATTTCATGTTGTTTCAGGTCAGAACAGACTTGATTTCAAGAGTTTGATGAATTGTAATGTTTACTTGCAAATACACTTGTAAACTCTACACCTATGATAGATAATGCCCTCTTGTAAAGTGTGGGAGCATATCAAGCTGAGAGAAGCTTGTTTTGGATGGTTTTGCAATATCCTTATTCTGTAAAGTTAGATGTGCTTAACTGCAATACATATGCTTACAAATGCAATTTTACAACATTTCATTTTGTTTCAGTTCAGAACTGACTTGGTTTCAAGAGTTTGATGACTTGTAATGTATACTTGCAAATACACATGAAAACTCATCACCTATGATAGAGAATGCCCTTAAGTATAGTGTGGGAGCAAATCAAGCTGAGAGAAGCTTGTTTTGGATGGTTTTGCAATATCCTTATTCTGTAAAGTAAGATGTGCTCAACTGCAATACATATGCTTACAAATGCAATTTTACAACATTTCATTTTGTTTCAGGTCAGAACTGACTTGATTTCAAGAGTTTGATGAATTGTAATGTATACTTGCAAATACACATGAAAACTCTTCTCCTCTGATAGAGAATGCCCTTAAGTATAGTGTGGGAGCATATCAAGCTGAGAGATGCTTGATTTGGATGGTTTTGCAATATCCTTATTCTGTAAAGTTAGATGTGCTTAACTGCAATACATATGCATACAAATGCAATTTTACAACATTTCATTTTGTTTCAGTTCAGAACTGACTTGGTTTCAAGAGTTTGATTTCTTGTAATGTATACTTGCAAATACACATGAAAACTCATCACCTATGATAGAGAATGCCCTTAAGTATAGTGTGGGAGCATATCAAGCTGAGAGATGCTTGATTTGGATGGTTTTGCAATATCTTTTTTCTGTAAAGTTCGATGTGCTCAACTGCAATACATATGCTTACAAATGCAATTTCACAACATTTCATGTTGTTTCAGGTCAGAACTGACTTGATTTCAAGAGTTTGATGAATTGTAATGTTTACTTGCAAATACACTTGTAAACTCTTCTCCTCTGATAGATAATGCCCTTTTGTATAGTGTGGGAGCATATCAAGCTGAGAGATGCTTGATTTGGATGGTTTTGCAATATCTTTATTCTGTAAAGTTAGATGTGCTTAACTGCATTACATATGCTTACAAATGCAATTTTACGACATTTCATGTTGTTTCAGGTCAGAACTGACTTGATTTCAAGAGTTTGATGAATTGTAATGTATACTTGCAAATACACTTGTAAACTCTTCTCCTCTGATAGATAATGCCCTCTTGTATAGTGTGGGAGCAAATCAAGCTGAGAGATGCTTGATTTGGATGGTTTTGCAATATCCTTATTCTGTAAAGTTAGATGTGCTTAACTGCAATACATATGCTTACAAATGCAATTTTACAACATTTCATTTTGTTTCAGGTCAGAACTGACTTGGTTTCAAGAGTTTGATGACTTGTAATGTATACTTGCAAATACACATGAAAACACATCACCTATGATAGAGAATGCCCTTAAGTATAGTGTGGGAGCATATCAAGCTGAGAGAAGCTTGATTTGGATGGTTTTGCAATATCTTTATTCTGTAAAGTTAGATGTGCTTAACTGCAATACATATGCTTACAAATGCAATTTTACAACATTTCATGTTGTTTCAGGTCAGAACTGACTTGGTTTCAAGATTTTGATGAATTGTAATGTATACTTGCAAATACACTTGTAAATTCTTCTCCTCTGATAGATAATGCCCTTTTGTATAGTGTGGGTGCAAATCAAGCTGAGAGAGCTTGTTTTGGATGGTTTTGCAATATCTTTATTCTGTAAAGTTAGATTTGCTTAACTGCAATACATATGCTTACAAATGCAATTTTACAGCATTTCATGTTGTTTCAGGTCAGAACTGACTTGATTTCAAGAGTTTGATGAATTGTAATGTTTACTTGCAAATACACTTGTAAACTCTTCTCCTCTGATAGATAATGCCCTTTTGTATAGTGTGGGAGCAAATCAAGCTGAGAGAAGCTTGTTTTGGATGGTTTTGCAATATCCTTATTCTGTAAAGTTAGATGTGCTTAACTGCAATACATATGCTTACAAATGCAATTTTACAACATTTCATTTTGTTTCAGGTCAGAACTGACTTGGTTTCAAGAGTTTGATGACTTGTAATGTATACTTGCAAATACACATGAAAACTCTACACCTATGATAGATAATGCCCTTTTGTATAGTGTGGGAGCATATCAAGCTGAGAGAAGCTTGTTTTGGATGGTTTTGCAATATCTTTATTCTGTAAAGTTAGATGTGCTTAACTGCAATACATTTGCTTACAAATGCAATTTTACAACATTTCATTTTGTTTCAGGTCAGAACTGACTTGGTTTCAAGAGTTTGATGAATTGTAATGTTTACTTGCAAATACACTTGTAAACTCTTCTCCTCTGATAGATAATGCCCTTTTGTATAGTGTGGGAGCAAATCAAGCTGAGAGAAGCTTGTTTTGGATGGTTTTGCAATATCCTTATTCTGTAAAGTTAGATGTGCTTAACTGCAATATATATGCTTACAAATGCAATTTTACAACATTTCATTTTGTTTCAGGTCTGAACTGACTTGGTTTCAAGAGTTTGATGACTTGTAATGTATACTTGCAAATACACATGAAAACTCATCACCTATGATAGAGAATGCCCTTAAGTATAGTGTGGGAGCATATCAAGCTGAGAGATGCTTGATTTGGATGGTTTTGCAATATCTTTATTCTGTAAAGTTAGATGTGCTTAACTGCAATACATATGCTTACAAATGCAATTTTACAACATTTCATGTTGTTTCAGGTCAGAACAGACTTGATTTCAAGAGTTTGATGAATTGTAATGTTTACTTGCAAATACACTTGTAAACTCTACACCTATGATAGATAATGCCCTTTTGTATAGTGTGGGAG